>NW_027206068.1:59238274-59605774 GCF_024711535.1 Dipodomys merriami | reverse complement strand
AATGGTGTTCTTTAAATGAGTCTAAACTGAGAATTTTTAAAAATAAAAATAGCCAAGAACAAAGTTTATCAAATACATGTATCTATTTAAAACAAGATTAAAAAAATTGGAGTTTGATCCAAATAAATAAAAACACATGGGCATACATTGGACTCTTCATTTATTGGACTCTTTTATTTAATTAAATTCTAGTTCTTCTTTAGACTTGGGTAGAGTTATTTGACTCTGAGGCTTTTAATTTTCTTAGGTGTGTGTTAGGTCTAGTCAGAATTGCCAAGACCAAGCTCCTGGTCTATAGTTTCTTGCCAAACTTTGATCTCTGGTGTCTAAATAAGGACTCATTCTTGACCTCTTACAACTTCTCTGAAAACTTGTTTTCTTTCTGACTTCTTGGTCTTAATTCCACTTCTCTATAGTCTGTAGAGAGAAAGAGTAAATTACAGTAAGGTGTGATTTCTTCAGAAGGTTCCAAACTCATGACTGCCATTTTCTGAGTCAGCAGGAAGATTTTGTTGATTTCCTTTCTCAGCCTCAGCTCTTGTCAAGAAAGATCTTTTAGTAAACAGGCCCCAAATGAAGTTAGATTATAAACTGACCCTTGATGTCACTTGACTGACTCTGCAAAACCTGCTTTTTGGTGGTTACAAACAGGCCGTTCCACAATATGACTTGTGTGGTAACTTGAAGCAGGAGGCAACGTGGAGATACAAAGTGACTTCTACCTGCGTTCCCTGAGTGCTCAGCAAGGTCCCAGGTGATATGAAAAGTGCTGAAGGCACTTTTGTCAACATCAGTGGTGGCCCCTGGGTAGTCAGATACAAAGCCAATGGTCTAAATGTCACAGCACTGAATAAGAAGACCAACGCTCATAATCACGTAGCTCATTATTCCTGGGTTCAGGTCACCTAAAAGCAGAGCCCTGTTCTTAAGCAGTCACAGTAGCAGTCAAGTCTGGCACTGCCTCCTGCCCCCTCACCGGCTCACTACTCCCTCACCATGTTCCCAATGCTCTTCTTGAGACTTGCAGGGGAAAAGTTGGAAGTCAAGGAGTTAGAGCTCAGGAAAGCCACAGAGGTACATCAGAAGGACCAATCAGGAAGAACCACCATCTAGGCTGTGCCAATTTCCTGTATCTGTGGAGGTTGTGCTTGGGGGAGGGTTGTCTGTTTGATCCTGAGGGTATGGAAAGCACTTGGAGAAGCCTTTGGCATGAATGGAACTCTTCTACACAGTAAGACCAAACCTAATTGGTGAATGAAGCTACCTGGTGCTGGTCTTAACAGCAGTATCCAAATTATGCCTTGATTCTGTGGCCACAGCTGTGCTGGGAAATAACGTGAAAACTGCTTGTGGGCGCTGTATAGATGGAAATCGTTATCATTTATTGAGTGCTTGCTGAGAGCCAGGCCCTCTGGGAAACCTTTCCTTCATTAGCTTATTTATTAAGATACATGGTGTTCTCTTCGAAGAGCTCATCATGTCTAAAAACAACAGGAATGGGGAGAGAAGGCAAGAATTTAACAGGGGAGGTCCTTGGTGCCATCTGCTCCCCCATAGAGCAGGTCACTTGGATAAGAAAGACCCTGCCTTGTCAGGTACCCCTATTCCTATCCCTGGAGTGCCCCTACCTCTAGTGCTAGGGAAGGCAGCCCATCTGAGCCCGCCCAGGCTGGTTTTGCCCTAAGAGAGACTGCCCCCTGAGCTCTTGCCCAGTGTTTCTCATAATCCCATGAATGAGGGGCTGGGAAGTTGGCTCAGTGGCAGAGCGCTTGCCTTGCATGCCTGAGGCCCTGGGTTCGATTCCTCAGCACCACATAAGCAAAAGGAAAAAAGCCGGAAGTGGCTCAATGGTGAAGCGCTAGCCTTGAGCTGAAGAGCTGAGGGACAGTGCCCAGGCCCAGAGTTCAGGCCCCACAACCGGACCCCCCCAAAAAATCCCATGAATGAGGAGGATACTTTGCCCCCATTTTACAGATGAGGTCACAGAGGCAGAGAGGGGAAGAGGATTTGCTCACAGCACAGCAGGTAGAATCTGGCAGAGCTGGGGTCTACCCTTACTTACTCTGGCTTTTGCCCCTATGGGAACCTACTGAGTTCTGATTCCACTGGTAGGGCCCCATAGGAAGGTCTTCAAAAAAGTGTGTGGAAGGGTGTTGATTAATCCTCTGAGTAAGATCAACAAGCAAATGAAAGCAGAAAGCAGGCAATCTGGATTTGTAGCTAGATTAGTCAGCTAGCTGCCATCACAGAATGCTAGGTACTAGGAGGCTTAAACAACTGAAATTCATATTCTCATCATTCTGGAGACTGGGAATTCAGGATCAGGGTACCACAGAGATGATTTCTGCTGAAGCCTCTCCCTTGGCTAACAGACAAGCATCTGTGTTTCCACGAGGCCTTTTCCCTTCCTGTGTTTCACTGGGAGCCCAAATTTCCTCCTTCTGTAAAGATACCAATCAGCTTGGATTAGGATCATATCCTTATGACTTCATATAGCCGTAATTACCCAAATATAGACCATTAAGGGTAAGGAGTTCTGCAAAGACACAGTGCAGTTCATAACAGATTCGAAAAGCTCCCTGTCCCACCTACAGCAGCCCAGAAGCAATGGGCACAATGAGCTATAAGCCAGGTGTCTTCCCCTCTACAGGGCTGGAGTTGTTCCCTCCCTCACCCAAGCCACATCAATGGGAACCACTGCCCCACTGAGCAGTTAATAAAGGCCTTTTTTAGAACATTACTGCAGACCCCTACGGCTCTATACAACCTGGCATTTACATGCAATTTTTACTTCAGCCAAAGCTTTTAAATTTAAAATCTCAGTGACTGAAGCCTCAGCCCTCTATTTGATCAGAATTCTTTTTTCAATGCTAAAAGTAAATGTTTCTTTTCTGAAGAGTCTTCAAAGTTATGGAAGGTTCCAGTGGGTTCTATTCTATATTCAATACTCATTCCTCTGATCCCATTCCCCCTCTAGACTAGAAACCACACAAACCCTGGTAAACTTGCTCTTTAAAAAAAAAAAAAAGATAAGAACTTGAAGAATGAAGAGCGTGTATTTCTAGCTACTAAGGAGATCTAAGAATCATGGTTCAAAGCCAACCCCGGACAGGAAAGTTTATGAGACTTTTATCTCCAATTAAGGATTTAAAAAAGTCAGAAGTGGAGCTGTAGCTCAAGTGGTAGAGCACTAGCTTTGAGCAAAAAAAGCTCAGCAATGGCACCCGGGCCTTCAGTTCAAGCCCCAAGATTGGTGCGTACATGTGCACGTGCACGCGCACACGCATGCACACACACACGCACACGCATGCACACACACACACACACACACACACACATGGGAACAGGGGAGAGAAGAATGAGAACTAGAACAATAGTGATTAAGATCATAAGTGGCCCTTAACTTATAGGGTTTGCCAATTTCCATGGTATAAATTCCCATGGTACAAATATTTCCACCATAATAGATTGCAAGTTCCTGGAGGTTTTAAAAGTGGCCCCTATAGCTTCTAAATATTTTTACCTAGCTCTTAATAGTTACTTCAAGTGCTTCTGGACACACTAATTGTCCTCCTCCTCCTCCTCCTCTTCCTCCTTCTTTTGTCGGTCATGGGGCTTGAACTCTGGGCCCCAGTGCTGTTCCTCAGCTCTTCAGCTCAAGGCTAGCACTCTACCATTTGAGCCACAGCACCATTTCTGGCTTTTTCTGTTTATGTGGTGCTGAGGAATCAAACCCAGGGCCTCATGCATATGAGGCAAGCGCTCTACCACTAAGCCACCTTCCCAGCCACTTGTCCTTCTTAGGGTCACAGAAACCCAATTTATAGATTTTAGTCTGGGTCAGGGTATAAGCTGGGATCTTGTTCAAAATTAGGTTGACTTCTTCCCCAACACCTAGACTCAATATCACAATCTAATTTCCCTTTGCATCATGCTTTACCCCTACAAATCCATACATAGCTAATACAGGCATTGGTAAGCCTTCCTGATTTTCCTATTCTTACTGGATTCCAAGGTGATTATTCTGCAATAATAAACAATATATTCTGCAATAAATAACGGGTACTTAAATTACTTGTGCTGAGCACTGAAGAGCACTGACTCCTTATTTGGGACCATGAATTCAGTCAAAACAGGAGAAAAGCTTGGCCTCTTGGCTTCCATTTTCCCTCTGTCTATGCTTTACCTACTCTCTGCAGGACTTTATGTATACCATCTTTACCACATGGATGGAGGAAACCCCAAGGAAGTAAATCCTCATGACAAGTTCATCTCCACCAGATTGCTATGACAGAGGTAATAACTTCTTCTCCAGAGCCCCCTCCAAAAGGAGAACAGAGATAATGACTCACCAGAACACACTTGTGACTGGAACTACTCATACATACTCCTAACCCCTAGCCCCCAAATTCTTTGTCTATGTAACCTAAAGTTCATGTCTGTACCTTGAAAATGGCTGAAGATGGGCAAATGTTTGCTTTACCGGCTTCCATTGCTGCTTATGCCACTTAATTAATCTCCTTTCTCTGCTCTTGACATTATCATCTTTTTATTGGGCATGAAGGAGCAAGTGGCTCAAAGTCCTGGAGTTTGGATCTGAAGCTTAAAACTCTGGTGTTTAGAAGAGTGGGAAAGTGGCTTAGAGATAGTGTTTGCCTTGAATGCATGAGGCCCTGTGTTCAATTCCTCAGTACCACATACGCAGAAAAAGCTGGAAGTGGCTCTGTGGCTCAAGTGGTAGAGCGTTAGCCTTGAGCTGAAGAGCTGAGGGACAGCTCCCAAGCCCAGAGTTCAGGCCCCATGACTGACCAAAAAAAAAAAAGGAGCAGTGCCAGTGGCTCATGCCTGTAATCTTAGCTACTCAGAAAGCTGAGATCTACAGATCTGGTTTGAAGCCAGCCTGGGTAGTAAAGTCTGTGAGGCACATCTCCAATTAACTACCAAAAGAGCCAGAAAGTGGAGCTGTGGCTCAAGTGGTAAAGCATTAGTCTTAAGCATAAAAGCTCATGGACAGTGTCTAGGCCCTGAATTCAGTATACGCACACCCGGACTATTATATACACATCAAACAAGAACAACAAAAACAAAAACAAAACAAAACAGAAAACAGTCAGAGCATGGAACACAGATATAAAGTGGAGGCAGAGATGTCAAGCTTTTCTTCTGTTTTAGTTAATAAGGAGGGAGTCAGTGCTTTCTAGCAAAAGTGCCTGTTACAGAGAAATTACCCATCTGCTGGAGATCAGAGTTATTCCACTCTATTTCCCATAGATCTTGGCCTGCATGGAGAAGTCAAAGTTAATCAAGAGCAAGTCAGGGTCACACTGATGGTGGGTGACGGAATCATGTGCACAAGCATGTGGTACTTTGTCTAGGAGTGAGAATCTCTCTCTCTCTCTCTCTCTCTCTCTCTCTCTCTCTCTCTCTCTCTCTCTCTCTCTCTCTCTCTCTCTCTCTTTCTCTCTCTCTCCCTTTTTTTTTTTTGTTGTTGGTTGTGGGGCCTGAACTCTGGGCCTGGTTAAATGTCCCTCAGCTCTTCAGCTCAAGACTACTACTCTACCACTTGAGCTACAACACCACTTCCAACTTTTTCTGTTTATGTGGTGCTAAGGAATCGAACACAGGGCCTCATGCATGTAAGGCAAGCACTCTACCACTGAGCCACCTTCCCAGCCCCTCTCTACCTTTTTTTTCTAGTCCTTGGGCTTGAATTCAGGGCCTGGGCACTGTCCCTGAGCTTCTTTTGCTCAAGGCTAGTGCTCTACCACTCAAGCCACAGTGCCACTTCCAGCTTTTTCTGTGCATATAGTACTGAAGAATCAAACCCAGGGCTTCATGCATGTTAGGCAAGCAC
Organism: Dipodomys merriami; assembly: GCF_024711535.1. NCBI lineage: Eukaryota > Metazoa > Chordata > Mammalia > Rodentia > Heteromyidae > Dipodomys > Dipodomys merriami. The sequence continues at coordinate 59,599,920 of NW_027206068.1, read as the reverse complement.
TCTACCACCAACCCACCTTCCTAGCCTCTTTCTATCTTTCTTTCTCTCTCTGTCTCTGTCTCTCTCTGTCTCTTTCTGTCTCTGTCTCTCTGTCTCTCTCTCTCCTTAATGGTAGCACTGGGGGTTTGAATACAGAGCCTTGCATTTACTAGGCAATTGCTCTATTACTTGAGCCATACCCATAATCCATTTCTTTATTCTTCTTCTTTATTACTATTTATTTAACAAAGGCTGTAGGGGCCTTAACAACTATTTCCTTTCTGACTTCCAGCTGATGGCAGGTGTCTGAGGTGGTGGTCAAGTCTCCTTAGGCCCTGAGAGCCTGTGCTCCACATGTGTGTTATGTCCTAGCAGCTTTCACCCCAGAGGCAGAACTGAGGAGTCCCAGGGGACAGACCATTGAATGCTTAGGATTCCACGTTCTCGGCCAGGATGTGGTATTTCAGAGAAGAACAATGATCTGGGAGCAGACCTTGGAGAAGTCTGAGCTTGGAACTCACAAACTCTACCAAATTAAATAGCAGTAGGAATGGCATCATGAACTTAACAGTTTTCAGAACAAAAGACATAGTGAGGGAAGAGCTACACAGAATTGGAATGGTCCCTACCTCCTTCCCAATTTATTCCTGTTCCTCTCTCAGGCTTAGTAGGAAGGGAAGATGGAAGGGGGAAGGGGGTAACCAGAAAGGAGGGGCCCCTAGTCCCCTCTTGCCCTAACAGAAAATCTATGGCTCATCCTTCTTCCTCATTTCACTTTCTAGAACATTCCTAGATCCTGGCTGAGCCAGCCGAAGCAGGCACCATCATACTAATAAGCTAATTTAAGAGAAGAGTTTAGCCCATTGGACCTGGGGGAAAGGCCTGGGCTGGCACTCCACACAATAGAACAACAAGCTTCAGTGAGACTTGTAGATAGGAACCCACTCTCCGGCTGAATTTTTGTTTTATATGCTGAAGGTGTCAATCATCATTCCCATAAGTAGACTCTGCCTTTCCTCTGGCAATAAAAAGGCTAACTTGTAAATGGCATCCTAGGGACTTGCTCTGCCTTTTAGGGCATCTCAGAAACAACATAATGAATTATCTTTCTCTTATCCCCCCCCCACATGCTCCCTTTTCTCCCAGGGTTAGTTTGAGGACCATGTAAAATAAAAATAATCCCAATCAAGCATTTCCTGGGTGCCAAATCCTGTACCAGGTATGTTATGCCTACTATTCCCAAACCTAATAAAAAAGCATTATGAGACAGGAATCATGACTCCACTTTTTGAGGCCTGGTATATCTTTTATTTTTTTTTAGATTTAAATTTTATTGTTATGTACAGAGGGATTACAGTTACATAAGTCAGATAATGAATACATTTCATTTTGATCAGTGTTACCCCCTCCCTCCCTTATTTTCTCCCACTTTTTCCTCTCCTCATCTCCTGATCGCCCTTTCCCACAGGGTGTAAAGTTCATTTCAAACATATGGGCTAGTGAGTATCACTGTTGAATTGGTTTACCCCTTTGTCCCCTAGTTTGTTATTCCCCTTCCCTTCCCCAAATCCAATAAACTTACATATGACAAAGGGTACAGAAATCAAAAACAGTGACAACAGGGAATAAACCAAGGGAGACAAAAGAAATAACTGCAGCCAGTACAATAAAAAAAACCTCTTGTTCAGCCAGGTACTGGTAGCTCACACCTATAATCCTAGCTACTCAGGAGACTAAGAGCTAAGGACTGTGGTTCAAAGCCAGCCTGGGCAGGAAAAACCATGAGACTCTTATCTCCAATTCATCACAGAAAAAGCCGGAAGTGGTGCTGTGGCTCCAAGTGGTAGAGTGCTAGCCTTGAGCAAAAGGAGCCCAGGGACAGCTCCCAAGCCCAGAGTTCAAGCCCCAGGACTGGTAAAAACCAACCAAACAACAACACAAACTCCTCTTGTTTCCGTTTCTTGGAGTTCATTTCAATAAGCAACATTTTATACAGTCATATGCACATAGCTATTGAGCCATCGTGATCCTCTCCTAAGAATATCCTAGACATATTCCAGTTATTACAAATGAGGGAAAGAATGCAGCCTATGTTTCTTTGGGTCTGACTTACTTCGCTTATATAACTTTTTCCAAGTCTTTCCATTTCCTTACGAATGGGGCAGTGTCATTCTTTGTGATGGAAGCATAGAATTCCATTGTGTATATACCACATTTTCTTGATCCACTCATCCCACTTAGGGGCAGTTGGGTTGGTACCATATCTTAGCTATGGATAACTACCACTTTTTAGAGAAAGAAGCAAAGTTCAATTAAAATCTGTTAAGGGATTTGTCCACAGCCAGTAGCTGTTAAAAGCCCAGCCTCAGACTTTCTGTCTTCAAAGCTCACATTTTTCTACCATGTCATATTATATAAAACATTGCAGGAGTCAGCACAAAATTGGCTGTTGCTGCAATTATGCATGACCCCAAAATTTTGGTGTCTTATAACAGCACAGCGTGGCTATATCCTCCATGCTGCAGCTGGAGTTTCTGCACCGCGCTCAAGGTCTTGGGGTGATGGAGGAGTACCAGGCTGTTGCCAGTCCCCACACTGGAGGGAGAGAGAGCTTTTAAAGCAGAATGCCCTGGTGCTGGATTAGCACATGTCACTTCTGCCCACAACTCTGTGGCCCGATTCTTCCATATAAGAGGGAGGAAATACAATCATGAGCCCCCAGTACAGCCAAAGAGGCACAGTACCTGGTGAACAGGTGCTGCTTTAAGTGTCTGGTTTGGGATCTCCAAAGGGGTTGGCACCTAAATGCTCACAAAAACAGTTTCATTTCATTCATTCCCTTTTCTTTCTCAGCAATGTATAGATAAGGGGTGGAATCTTTCTCTTCTAATTTTTCCTTTCCTTTTCTATTGGTAGGACCAGGAATTGAACTCAGGGCCTAACACTTGCTAGGTAAGTGCTCTACCTCTTGAGCCACACCTCCAGCCCCCCCTTTTTTTTAATTTAATTTAATTTTATTTGTGAACATACTGTACAGAGGGGTTACAATTACATTGGCAGGATAATGCATACATTTCTTACCAAGCATTGCAGCCTCCTCCTTTGTTTACCCTTCACATCCCTTCCCAGCCTCCCCCCTCCCCCCCATCCCAATCCTTCTCCTTCCCCCCCCCCCACCCCCCCCCCGCACCAACGTTGTAAAGCTCGTTTTGGACACGACAACTTGTACTTCTCATTGTTGCAACAGGTCCACCTGTATCCTTAAACAACTGGTTTTTTCCCCATCTCCTCCACAAGTTATACTGACATGAAATATAGTGAAAGCAGGGGTTATACTGTGGGGGAGGGACATACAAAGCAACAAAGAGATAATCTTATAAATGCGTTAGAAACACATTCCAGCCCCCTTTTGTATTGGTTATTTTCAAGGTAGGATCTCACTTTATGCCCTGGCTAGTCTGGACTGTGATCCTTCTCTTTATGTTTCCTTGTGTCATTGGGAATCACAGATTGCTTCAGCATACCTAGGAACTGATGGAGATGGAGTATCACAAACTTCTGCTCTGTGGCTGGCCTCAAACTGCTATCCTCAGATCTCTGCCTCCCAACTAACTAAGATTACAAAGTTGAGTCTCACCACACGTGGATCGGATTGTTCTGCAGTATGGAGATTCAGTGACTTAATGTGCAACCATGCCTCAGGGGTCTCTGTCAGTCATCTGAAGGTGTTGCAGGTGACATTCACATGCTGGCCAACACACCCTCCTATGGGCACCCTCTACTCTCAGGGCTATAGCAATCCCTGTCTGTCTACCCTTTGAAGTTCCATATCTTATCCTTTCACATGGGGACACAAGTCAGACACAAGTGGCTGACATAAGCAGTATTATAGGGTTACATTGAGTCTGTTCTAATTGATTTAAAAAAAAGTCATCAACCCTCAAAACCATCAATAATTTATTTGTAGCCACTTGCCTATGACATATCTCATAACTTCTCCAGGAACACAGCATGACAGGTCACCACCATGGCAGCTCATGATGTAGCCAGTCCGTTGTGAAATGAAAAACAGTGCCAATTAACTGGTTGTTTTAGTGAGCCTGTGCCAAAGAATTGATTGGAGAGAACATTTCGTTCACACTAACTGATCTGGCCAGTGGCCTTGGCCTTGTGTGGGCATGGTCTTGAGTACTGACTATGTAAGCTTCACATCAATTCTCAGAATGTTAGGCTGGAACCTCCAGAGATATTTTTCATACATTCCCTCTCGTGTCACAGATGAGGAAGCCATGGAACAGCTTGCTTACATGATTTAAGGACTCACAGCACAATCCTTTACTATTGTTTCAGAAAAGAGGTCATCATGGGCACATCTTCACCCACAACATTTTTAACATTTTCCGTAGCTATTTCAGAATCAAGATGCCCACTGAATGGCATTGCATGCTTTCTAAAAGTAGAAAAGAATTTGAGAAACACCCGTGGTGCAATTGTTCATTGCTTAAGCTTGCTGCTGACTCATTTGCCCTTCACCACTTCTTTACCAACACCAGTGATGGCATTCATTACTTACCGGCTCTTTTCCCCAGAGTGTCCCATCCTCCCCTGCCAGGCTGGGAGCCAGGATAGAATGACATCATCTCAGTGTGTTCTCACTGGCTGGTGGGCAGGTCTTCGAGGTGAGGTCCTGAGTGCACATAGGTATACCGCCTGCCTAAAATAAGCCATCAGTTAGAGACAAGAGTGTTCAGAACTAAAAGGAGTTCAAGGAAGTCAAGGTTTTCAGCCACCACCTTTTTGGTTAAGGATAAATGTCCCCTTCAAACAAACACTTGCAGGCCATATTGTGTGTGTGTGTGTGGTGGTGGTGGTGTATGTGGATAGGCAGGGGAGAGGGGTGGGACAGGTGTATCCCAACAAAACTAGTCCTTGCATCAAAGTCCTTAATTCATCTATGAAACTGTGAATGTACCTTTTTCTTTACTTCAAATTTCTGCCTCTTGAATGTCTTTGGTTTAAGACAAGCAGTTTGGTGATGGTCCCTTTAATCACCTCCACCCCTTTATTCAAGTCCATTTAAGAGGACTTAAATCTACCTAGTTTAGGGCTTATGGGGGAAGAAAGTCCAGACCAGCTGTGTCTGGCCCTGGGGCCCAGAGTCAATCGCCAAGACCTAGGCGGTCCACTGTCACTGCCCAGTCTAGGACTTTGGCAGTTGTTCATCCCCAAGGCCCAGAGGCAGGAGCAGTCTTTGGCACAGACAGAGAACTCAGGCTTGGAGCCAAAGCCAGCCCTTTACCCTAGATGAACACATGGGGCTGCCTCACCCCCTTAGGCTGCACCTCTTTCCTTCTTCCCTGGTCTATACAGTTTAGAGAAGGTTGGGGCTTGGTAGATGTAGGGAAGCCAAGAAGATGAAAACATAAGGGGACATCCTAGGACAACGCTTCCCCTAACCTACAGCAAATGAAAGGGAGGAAACGATCAGCAGTTTGAGCATGGGTTTGAGGTTCTATTGGGTACTTCCTTTCTTGGGGTTGATGCATTGCTGCAGAGATGTTCTGGAAGTCTTGCCCTTCTCAGTTCTTTTCCTTCCTTGATTTTGATACAAAGATGCAAACAAACACAGACACAAAAGGTCACACATGTACACACACTCAACTCCACCATGTACCACACTTACACAGGTAAAGTCACATTTGTACAAACTCTCAACTCTCCCCTGTACCACATATACCAATTGCTCCTTCTTGGCCACTAGGTTCAGATTCTAGAAAACATTAAAGGTAAGAAATGTTACGACCAAAGATTTTTAAGGAAAAGTAAAAGAACAAAGAGTAGAAGTGAGATAATCCTTAAAACAGATTTTGAATTGAGGGGAAAACACAATTCAAGAAGTCAAGTTCGCTAAATTTAGGATATACTGTGTTTATTTCATATGTCCATCAATAAGTGAGTGGATGAATCGTTGTACAGTTTAATGAGACTCAGTAGTCAAAAATGTGCTAGAACTCCATCCATTAACATGGATAGACCTTGAAAACACAATGCTAGTTGTTAGTGGTTTAGATGAGCCAGTGAGTAAACTGACAATGTCTACAATTGGGAATGTTTCTTTCTAGAGAAACATGTTCAAGGATGTTCATTCACTGAGGAATCATTTGTGACAACACATTGAAAACAACAATTTTGTTTTAACCCATTTTTCTTGCTACTAAAACAAATACCTGAGGCTGGATACAGTGGCTCACGCCTATAATCCCAATTACTTAGGTGGTAGATATTAGGAGGATTGTGATTTGAGGCCAGTCCAGACAAAAAAGTTCGTGAGAGCCCTCACCCAGCATACTTGTAATCCCAGTTACTCTGGGAGCATAAGTAGAAGAATCACAGTCCAAGGTCATCCAGGCAACAAGTGAGAGACCTTATCTGAATAATGACCTACAAAGCAAGAAGGGCCAGAGGTGTGGCTCAAGTGGCAGAATGCTTGTTAGGCAAAGTTAAGGCTTGGAGTTCAGACCCCAGTGGGACTGGGGTTTGAATACAAAACAAGCCAAAATTGTGAATAATTTACAAAAAAAATAGAAATTTACCTTTTGTTGAATGGAAAATCCTTTGTACATCGACTTAAAGATAACATATATCTGGTTTACATATAATTTATTATATACATTTCTTTAGCTAGCTTGCAGTCTGGAAGCTGAGAAGCCCAAGTGCATTGTGCTGGCATCTGCTTGGCACCTTGGCTAAGTCATATGACAGAGGACAGCACATGGCAAGATCCGACAAGATAGAGAGAGAACACATTTTTTCCCTTCGGGTAGTGATATCATTGGGGAATTGAACCCAGAACCACTGATCTACACCCCCCAGTCATTTTTTTCTTATTTTATTTTGAGAGGAGATCATTCTAGGATACTCAAGCTGGTCTTGAACTTGCAATACTCTCATTGCAACCTCTTGGGTACCTCGGATCACAACTGCAACTGTGAGAGCTCACAGTTATAAAACTAAGTCTTCCTTGTGCTAATCCATTCACCTATAGGCAGATTCCATTCAGAGGACAGGACCTTTTTTTTTTTTTTTTCCTTGGTCATGAGGCTTGAACTCTGGGCCTGCGCGCTGTCCTTGAGCTCTTCGACTCAAGGTAAGCACTCTACCACTTGAGCCACAGTGCCACTTCTGGTTTTCTGGAGATAAGTCTCAAGGACTTTCCTGCTCGGGCTGGTTCTGAACCACAATCCTCAGATCTCAGCCCCCTGAGTAGCTAGGATTACAGGCGTGAGCCACCAGCACCCAGCTGGACAGGACCTTCTTCAACCCAATCACTCTGAAAGAACCCACCCAATACTGCCACAGTGGTAATCACATTTCAGCACGTGCTCCATAGGGTACACTGGGCATTCAAACCAGGACAGACAGTAGGTGAGTGGATGAATTGTACAATTGATGTGACTTAGCAGATAAAATGAATGTGCTAGAACTCTACCCATCAACATGTATTGACCTTGGACACACGATATTTAGATGTAAAAAGCAAGTTCCGGAAAGACAGGGTCAGTGTGACCCTGTTTATGTAAATTAAAAAGCACTCAGAGCTTTACCAGGGATAATTTGGGAGTAATATGGTAGGCACTCCCATTTCAGGGCACTTGCTGGCTATTTGGAAGGACAAAAGGGTCACCAAAAGACTTTAACTGTGTCTATCAGGTCTTATTTCTGAAAGAGAGAGAGATAGGGAAGAGAGAAAGAGAAAGGAGGGGGAGAAATGTTAGCATTTGCTATTTCTTTTGATGGGTACAGATTTTGTTCTATTTTCCCTTGGGCTTCACTGTGTATTTGAAGTGTTTCAGCGCCGAAGAAAAGGAAAAGAAAGAGGCATTTTGCCCACACTTAGGGGAGCAATGAAGGCTGCTTTAGATGAGAAATGAGATTCCTAATTTCCAAGCCTTCCCTGAAAGGAACTTCTTTGGATTCCCTTTCTTCTATCTCTAATGAAATACAAAAATGTGTTTTACTTTGTTGCAGAAATATGTGTCTAAAGGGACATTATTTATTCAGCCAATTCTCTGACCTCGAGGGTCAGGGAAATTGACCCCAGCTCCCTCATCCAGATGCATGTAAAATGTATGAGGTCAGCTGATCCAACCTGGTGGTGCTGGAGGTCGCAGCTCTACCCAGAGAGACCTCATGTCAAGTGCCTTATTGCCTCTCCATTCAGAGAAGCCCCATGGTCTGGTTTACTTTCCTCTCATTTCTTTACTTTTCCCAAAATGTTCTTACGAAACCCTACTCCTTGGCCACCCCCAGCATCTTGCTTTTCCATTGCTAACCTCCTGATTCCTTTCTTTTTCAGGATTCTACCAGGGCTGGAACAGTGATCCTCATTCTTAAGTGTGCATCAGAATCATCTGGAAAGCGTCGAAGTTTCTGACTCAGTAGGTCTGGCTGGGCTCCAGTGGTGTTCTGGGAATGGTTGAACAACAGGCTCTCTGAAAAGAAAAACAAGCACTGATCCAGAGGCTCTGCCAGTTACCACAGTGTAAATGCCCCTATCATGGCTGATAGCAAATCTGCCCTTCACTGGGGCTGGGGAGGGGTGACCACCTCCGGCTCATCCTTAGCACTGAGACCTGAGGATGTGCTTTTGCTTCTTCTTTTTAGGTGAGCTCATGGCCTGGGTGCCGCCCTTGAGCATTTTTGTTCAAGACTGGCACTTTACTTACTACTTGAGCCACAGCACCACTTCTGGCTTTTTTTTTTTTTTAATTTTGGTGGTGGCGGTAAATTGGATAATAGTCTCCCAGACTTTCTTTCCAGATTTGCTTCAAACCACAACCCTCAGATCTCAGCCTCCTAAGTAGCTAGGATTACAGGTGTGACGCGCTTGTGCCAGGCTGACCATCTTTTTTGGGGGAAGGGGGTCCGGTTGTGGGGCCTGAACTCTGGGCCTGGGCGCTGTCCCTCCACTCTTCAGCTCAAGGCTAGTGCTCTACCTCTTGAGCCACAGCACCACTTCGAGCTTTTTTCTTTTTGCTTATGTGGTGCTGAGGAATTGAACCCAGGGCCTCATGCATGCAAGGTAAGCACTCTACCACTGAGCCACCTGCCCAGCCCAAGGCTGACCATCTTAAGTGATATAAAGCTATGGGTCACTAAATGGTCTGTCCATACTTCAAGAGCCACTGCCCTAGAAGGCTGAACTCAGGAGTGTGGAATTTGGGAAGGAACTCCTGGGTTCTTCAAATGAACCTGCCTGGTTGGGCACCAGACCCTAAGGGCTAGTGAAGGGAAGATCGACACCTGAAAATGTTTCTGGGTGGAAAAGACATATATCCTGGGAGCATAAGAGGAAAAGAAGTGAGAAATGAGAACAGGAGAGAAGAAGTTATGAAAAGAAGGCAGGGAGAGAAGAAAGCTGCTGACAAGGGGATTAGAAGACACCACGGGCCTGGGGGTCGGTGGGAAGGGGGCGGGGCTGTACAGTCCAGATAAGTGAAACGTGAGTATTGACTACAACTGCCCATTCCCTGCAAGCAGGCTCTGTGACCTTCACTCCCCAGTTACTCAGCGGGAGCCAGACACCTCTGGGATGGACAGAGAGGACTTGCAGGGTGTTCTGGGAGGAGGAGGGCTTCCAGCACATGCATATGCAGTGCTGACAGAAGTGCCAACACCTCTGACTTAGTACTTAAGAGTCTATGCCATTAGGATTACAGAAAGCAATAACCCAGGTACTTTTCACAACTACCCCATAGCCTGTGAGTCTGCGCTGTGGGTGGTTCTCAGCCTCCTTTTTCCCAAAGCAGGGCTTTCGCAGCCACCTGCCCTCCTGAGCTGCCAAGGCCAGAACATCCCCAGCCCACTCCATTCTCCTCTAGGCACTCAGCAGCCCCCAGCCCCCATTTGCAAGGAAAGCCATGAGGCCCCCGTTCCCGCCCATCTGGCTGGAGTGGGAGGTGGGCCTAGGCAGGGAGCAGGTGGAAGCTGAGAGAAGGGAGAGCTGGAAGAAGTCCAACATTTTCCTCTAGTTTCAGAGATGCACAAACCAAGGCCCAGGAAAGGAAGGAGGCTGGTAGAAAGGCGTTCCATCAGCCGCCCCACCTGGATCAGATCCCAGCTCTCTGTCTCCTGGGAGAGAAGATTGCTTTGCCCAGGTGCCACTGCTGGCACCTCAAACCTCAGAGAAGGGGACATCAGCCAACTGGAGAGACTTTCCACTTTGCCTTCCCACCCTCTCTTTCTTCCTTTCCTTCATTCCTGTTACTTTCTCATCTCCTTCCTCCTTCCCAAGGACTTGGAAGACCTGCAGTGTGTCAGGTCCACTTCCTCAGTGGAACTGCAGAAAGACAGCGCCCTCTGTAGGGGAAGGAGACATGGCTGGTTTCAATCAAACAACTCTCCAAGTCTGTCTCTTTCTATCACACACGTACACACACACACACACACACAGAAGGACAACCATGCACAGGCTGCCAAACAGATCTGTCCACTAGACCGAGAGACCTGGATCTCCTTTCTCCAGTGGGATTCATTGACATTGTCTCACTGACTGGGTCTACCACCTTGTAAGGCAATGCTATTGCTGGCTTACAGATGAGGACACTGCCACGTGCAGTCACACAGCTAGCACAAGGAAGATGGGACCATTTCGGAGTGCTGGTTCTTTCCATGATCATTGGAAGCAGGAGTCTTTTCTGAATAATGCCTTCTGGTGGGAACAGTGTCACAGTTCCAACCTAAGACACTCAAGATAAAGGCTAATTAAAGTCAAACGCTCTGGGATACAACCCCAGAAACCCCCTGTGAGAGGAGACACAGCAGGCTGAGTCAAGCTGGACGGGGCAGCATCTCCCTCCAGCTTTCCTTCCCACATCTGCCCCTCTCCTTTCTTTTCACCCCACCCCGTACACAGTGGAGGCTGCAGGCTGCAGTACCTCATCATGACCACACGATGTCACCATTGAGTCATGTACATTTCTGACCTGCGTGCTGGGGGCAGGTGGTGGACGGAGGCCAGCTGTGCACACAGTAGGTTTGGGGAGGTCAGGGTGGCATCAGGGGCAGGAGTTCCAGTCATCAAAGGCACGAACCAGCTCTGCAGCATTGCCTATGAACACCCTGCCTTTTCCCACTGAAGTAGGCCTGTCCCACACTTACTCTGTGTGTCACACCAAGGCATAGCTTCTGACCCAACTCTATTTCCTGAACCTCCAGCTCCACTTGGGATGCCTCATCAACCTTGAACTCAGCGTGGACCACACAGCAGCACACATATTTCCTTAGAATTTCCCCTGTGGCTTCTGCAGGGGAAAGGAAGCTTCTAGGTTGCCATTATTAGATCCGTGGCTCTAGAAACAAGCAAAAGGCTTGGGGAGGTCTGACACTGAGCCTCTGCATTGGGATGCCTGGACATAAGTGGACCCCAGAATTGAATGGGAAGAGATCCCCCAAGGCCTCCATAGCCTTTCCCAACAGTGGATAATGAGATGGATGTCCACATGGCAGCAAAAGTGTCCCCCCCCACACGCACACACATACATTGGCAGGAGAGACAGAAAACCTGAAGACACCCACAACTGTCATTACCAACCAGTCTGCTTTAGAAAGTTAGGATCCTGATGACTTGATTCAAATCTGCCCATATTATATAAGTCCCCTCTCCTTTATCTCAACATGGTTCCTATCTTTAAGGGTATTTCCTTGGGCCCTAACCCAACCCTTGCATATGGACTCTGCCTTCTGCTTTGGCCCCTATTCCCCAGGGACAGGTGCCCTAGGAGCCTCCTACAAGGACGGTACTGAGATTTCCCCCACCCTTCTCTTCACCAGAGTATACCATCTGCCATCCTCCCTCCTCCTTCTTTCCTCTTCCCTCCTCCCTCTAGAAGTCTCTCCAACTGAGGTGGGCAATGGCATCTACTCTGCTTGACTTCAGCAATGTTAGGCTTTTATTGGAGGGATTTTGGGGTGGTACGCAGGCTGAAGGGGGGCAGCGAGGGCACAGGCACAGAAGCTCCTCATCTCATCATGCATCCGATAAAATCAATCATTGCCCGTCATTTTGTCTCTACTTTTGTGTTCCTCTGCACAGGATTTTTGGTGCCTAGGCCTATGTTGTGTCTCATGGCCAGCAGTGGGCATGGAGGACAGGCCGTTTTGGGGGAGACAATCCTTCCTTGGGGAGACTCACAAAGGACACTGCCCCGTAGGCAATGGCAGAGGGTGTGGAGTCAATAAAGCACAGAGAGCCTCAGCCCTTGACCTAGGGTCGCCCAGCACACCACAGCTGTGCTCTCAGTTCTGAGGTTTGGGGTATGACTTACCTGGAGCCCTCAGGGATCTCCTGTGTGGACCAGGCCTCCCGTAGATACTTTTTGGGGTAAGGGCTTCCTGACTGCTATTGAGAGGAACAGCAAGCCCAGACCGCAAAAAGATCCAAGGAAGACAGCAGCTCCAACATGGTGGGAGGGCTGGAGTGGAGGGTGGGTCCCCTCGAGGGCTCAGCTTGCATTGTTAACCTGGAGGTCCGCTGGCTAAGGAGGCAAAGCCTGGGGGGGGGGGAAAGGGTGGGGAGCAGAGAGAGATGGAGTTGGGGGGGGACCTCAGCACCCAGGCAGGTCAGCCGCTGAAATCCCAGGTGCAATCCCTCCTTCTTACCTGGACCACGGGTAGAGGGTAGAGCGGGCCCACCGCCATGCAGGGTGCTGCTTGAACCCACACTTCCCCTTCTGTTCCCGTTTCCCTACCCCCTCCCCGCCTCAGAGGCTCCTCCAGCCTCCCACTGTGACCCAGGCTCAGTCAGCTGGTGTGTGTGACCAAGGTTGTCCTGTAGGCTCTGGGTTCTGCAGCATCAGCACCTCAGTTTCCACTGGGCACTCGCCTGGAATCTCCAAACAGCAGAGAAAGATGCCATTGTGGATGAGGACACCAGGCAGGCAGCCCTGAGCTGCAGCCACGGGCCCCCTGTTGGACTTAGTGGACACCCGTCCGGGTGAAAACTGAAATTCCAAGCCAGGCCATATAGGGCCTGGCCTAACCTCCCACCCCCCGGAACAGCCATTCCAGAAAGTCTTGGTACAGCTTCCACTCCCCCTGGGGCTCAGCAAAGCTTCCGATGAGTCCCCCAGCAGCCAGCCTGGGTCTAACCTGCCCTACCTGTGGCCCACAGTGAGGGAGAGCGGAGGGGGCCACAGCGGGGCCAACACTGGAGGGTTGCAGAGTGGATGGTTTGTGTCTCTGGGCCCCAGATGGCCCATCTCTTGATCCTGTGGAAGGGGTCAGGGAGGCATCCAGGGCCCTGCTAGAGAGGGTGGCTCCATGCTTTCCCACACTCCCAACACAGCCTGGAGACATGGCTGGGCAGGCGTCTGTCCAGGGAAGGGAGCAGAATATGGGATGTGAAGGAGCAGGGTCCAGCGACAGCGGAGACAGGCAAGGTCCCTGTGTGATTCAGGTGGCCTACGTCGTCTCCCAAGGGACTTACTTTCAGGAACAAGCTGGGGGAGTCCTCCCTTTTCCAGGTGTTCTCCAGGGTGAGGTCTCAAACCTAAGGTGGCCAGAAGAAGCAGGACAGCTGTGTCACGCGGTGGGACTGCTGTCTTCCACAGGGTGGACAGTGGCTGCAGCCAGCCCCACCCCCGCAGCCTTCCCTTCCCAGGCTTCTCCAGCCCAGTCTCCAGTCCCCATGCTGCTATTTACCAAGTGCTCACTACAGACCTGCACAGCACCTGAGGACTTTCCCTGAGGAATCACTGGTTCCTACATCAGAAAAGCCAGCCAAAGGGCAAACCTCAGACTCCCCCCCACCCCCACCACCCCACCACATCTCCCTTTCATCAGCAAATATCACTGGGTTCGTCACCTCTTCACCATTCAGAGTCTCTCACCTCCTAATCGATCTTCTTGTTTCCACGTTTGAGCCCCACGGTCCAGTGTCCAACCCAGAGCGATCCATAAAAAATGAAATCAGAGTCTAAGTGTGATGAGGCTGAGTCGGGAGGATCCCGAGGTGGAGACCAGACAGGACTACAGAGGACAGCGCAGGTTACATACCAAGATCCTGTTTCAAAAAGAACCAACAAACAACACACACCACAGCGGGGCTGTCAATCAGTTCTGCCTCTGCTTAAAGCCTCCCCACCCTTGCCACCCAGTATTTTCCTCTCTCAGAAAAAAACAAAACAACAAAACTCATGTTCTGTATGGTGGCTGAGGAAGCCATATATTACCTTGTACCCACCCTGCCCCATTCCAACCCTGTGCTGACTCTTGTACTGCCCGCCACGCTTTGCCTCAGGACCTTTGCACCTTCTGTCACCTTTGCCTGGGTAGGTCTTCTGTATATCCTCACAACTCATCCCCACATCTCCCCAGGGGCCTTTTTCAAATTGGTTACTTTCAGCAGTGGTTAATTCGGCTAAGCCACAGAGCACCCAGCCACTGGGCCAAACATTATTCTTTAAACACTTTTTTTCTAATTGTCTTAAGTACTTGCACAAAGGAGTTGCCATTTAACAAAATACAATGTATCTTGATCATTGTCACTTTTTCAACATCCTCGCCTATCCCTCCTCTCCCCTCCCTTTCCTTCACTCTTCCTTCAAGAATCCAAACATTATTCCGAATACATCTCTTTTCCCCTGGGATTAACATTTGAATTGGTAGATCAGCAAAACTCACAGCCCTCGCTAATAAGCATGGGTCTCACCCCAGCCTTGAAGGCCTACATACAACAAAAAGGAGTAGAAGAATTCATTCCCTGACTTGTCTTCAGGCGAGAACAACATTTTTTCTTTCTTGCTTTCAGACTTGAACTGAATAATTGGCTCTTCTCCGTCTCAAGTCTGTTGTTTGACCTGGGACTTCAACTATATCATCATGCCAGGCGCCAGTGGCTCATACCTGTAATCCTGGCTACTCAGGAGGCTGAGATCCGAGGATAGCAGTTTGAAGCCAGCTCACGCAGGAATGTTCATAAGAGTCTTATCTCCAATAAACTGTTGGGGAAAACAACAAAGACGGAAGTGGAGCTGTGACTCAAGTGGTAGAGTGCTAGCCAAAAAAGGTCAGGGCCTTTGCTTAGGCCCTGAGTTCAAACCCCAGGACTGGAAAACACACACACACACACACACACACACACACATACACACACACACACACACACACACACACACACACACACACACACACACACACACACACACACACACACCATACCATCTGTTCTCCTGGGTCTCCAGGTTGCAGACTGTAGATCTTGGGATTTGTCATCTCCATAATTGTGAGTGAGTCAATTTCTAATTGCTCTCTTTAATCTCTCTCTCTTTCTCCCTTTCTGTCTGTCTGTCTGTCTCTCTCTCTCTCTCTGTGACTCTCTCTCTCTCTCCCTCTGCTTTTACCTTCTTTTTTGAGATTTTATTTTAGAACGTGTTGCCATGAGAAGAGACTTTGTCTTAGTCGTTGCTGTGTTCTCTGCATCTGGAGATGTGCCAGGCACATAATAAGTGCTCAGTAGGTACTTAGTAAGAGAATGCACAGTCACCACACAAGTCTCTGTGCTTGGCAACTTTAGGAAGCACTTGGATGTGTGAAGCAATTAGACACGCAGTCATCCTCTTTGTAGGCCCCTCCTCTGAGATCTTATTCACTTTGTTTCCTGCACTGTCACGTACATGCTGGCAAGGAAGTCAGTCTGGCCCACATTCCTGTTGCTCTATTAACAGAGCAGCTCTGAGCATGAGTCTTCCTGTAGCTAGGTATCTACCTTTGTTAAAACTGAATATACGGCCTGGGAAGGTGGCTCAGTGGTGGAGTGCTTGCCTTGGATGCATGAGGCCCTAGGTTCAATTCCTCACCACCACATAGGCAGAAAAAGCCAGAAGTGGCGCTGTGGCTCAAGTGGTAGAGCTCTAGCCTTGAGCTGAAGAGCTGAGGGACAGCGCCCAGGCCCAGAGTTCAAGCCCCATGACCGAACAAAAACAAACCAAAAAAAAACTAAACTAAATCCATGCCAGATGCTGGTGGCTCACACCTATAATCCTAGGTACTCAGGAGTCTGAGATCTGAGGATCATGGTTCGAAGCCAGCCCAGGCAGAAAAAAGTCTCCATGAGACTCTTATCTCCAAGTAATCACTCAAAAACAAGAAGTGTTGCTGTGGTTCAAAGTGGTACGGCACTAACCTTGAGCAAAAGAGCTAAGTGGCAGCACCCAGGCCCTGAGTTGAACTCCCAGAACTGACAAAAAACAAATCCTGGAATTCCTAACTTTTCCTTTTAAACCAGTGACCCTGAAGAAGTTTTCCAGACAGTCCTTCACTCCAGGCTGGGGGGATGGGCCTCCCTGCATGTGAGGAAGAGTCTATAAGAAAGTTCCCTTTCTCATCACCTCCACTCCTGCCTTCCAAACTGCTCCCTCTGGCTCTAACAGGAAGCTCTCCTTGCAAACAGGAAACAAGGGAAACTTCTTCTGGTGGAGGTAAAAATGTCTGCCAGCCAAGCCCTTCCTTAGAGTTCACTGCACTGAAGGAAGAAGACACATAAGGCTTGGGGCACTGAAGTGGGGATTGTGTGGAACAGGATATGGAGGAGGAAAAAGTTCACTCCCAGGGGTGAGGAGGAAGAGAGGGGGAAGAAGCAGAATGCCACCAGCCCAAACAGAGTCTTATCCTAGACAGCATGGAAGGCAGAGAAACGCCAGGTTTCAGCCTGCTCCACTTCCTCAGCTAGCCAGTTGTCCAAAGATGGCTGACGCAGCTCTCTGCAGTGCTCAGATGGGTGGGCCCAACCCACAGGTTCAGAGTGAGCTGGGACTGAGCACTGCACCTCAGTAGTCCCCAGGTTCTGTTCAGAAGGCTGCTCAGACCCCCCACTCTCTGCCACTGACTCCCCCAGGGCCAGCCCAACTTGTCCTGCCATGGTTCTGCATCCCTCTGGGAATAAGTGTGTCAGCTTCCCAGTGCTCCTCTGGGATTCGACAGGCATGAAACATGGAATGGCGGGGGGAGGGGGGTGCTCCATGCCTCCCCCTCCGGCTCTAGCTCCTCCCTTACAGGCAGAGTTCTGGAAAGGGCTTTCCTCAGGCAACTTCCCTGCAGGTGGGAATGGGAGAGGGGCCCCAGCACTAACATCCTCGCTAGTTCTCCCTCCACCCCAAACATCTGCCCCATCCTGTTTTCCCAGTTCTGCTCAGTCAGGCCAACCTCATCAGATCAGGCTCTGCCCCTCCTCGAAGTCCAGTCCTGTCTCTCTCCAACCCTACTATTCTCCCCTCTGCACCCTAGAAATTCCTTTCCTCTCCCTTTCTCAGAAAGCCCTCATCATCATCCTCTTCCCCTCTGCTTTCTCCAAATCCCTCCCTGCTACATCTCTACCAACCCTGCCATAATCCCTTTCCCCACATCCTTCCAGCAGGGCCCTTCATTCACTTTGCTGTGCTGGCAGAGATCGAATGAGAACCTGTACGTGACATGCCCCGTGCCAGAGATGGGCCTGTCACAGACTCGGCCTCCCAGGGGCTTCCAGAAGAGAGGGCAGTGGAAACAGCTCTCTCTGGAGGCTTAAGTACCTCCAACAACAAACCATCCTGTGAGCTAACTGGCCTCTCCTGGAGCTGGGCCTCTGTCCTGGGTAACCTCTACATTGGCACAAATGACGGGGGAAAAGCGGGTGGTGATGGCAGGTGCTGGGAGGGGGTCCCAGTATTGGAAGAGCCCAGGAAGGAGAGCACAAGGCGGAAAGGGGTGAAGGGAAGGAGACTAGGAAGCTTCTCCAAAGTCATGTTTGAGCCATGTGGGGAGATGGCAGAGTAGACAAGGGAGGTGGAGAACAAAGATGGAAATGGGAAAGGCTGGAAGCACAAGCATACAGCAGTGGAGCTGGTTTGTAGGAGTAGCAAGAGAGAAATGAGCAAAAAGGTAAAAAAGCCTTCTGGATGCTGGTGGCTCACACCTGTAATCCTAGCTATTCAAGAGGCTGAGATCTGAGGACTGAAGTTCAAAGCCAGCCCAGTCAGGAAAGTCTGTGAGACTCTTATCTCCAATTAACCACCAAATATATATATATATATATATATATATATATATATATATATATATATGGAAATAGATCTGTAGTTCAAGTAATGGAACTCCAGCTCTGAGTAAAAATGCTCAGGGACAGAGCCTAGGCCTTGAGTTCAAGCCCCAGCACTGGCATGCACACATGTGTGCACACACAAACACACACACACACACACACACACACACATACACAAAGCTTAGTCTTCAGGCCATGTTGATGAATTTATATTTCTTCCAGCAGGTCCATGGACAGAAGGTTTTGAGCAGGAAAGATTTGTGAAGTTGACCTGAAGAGGGAGAGCTGCTGGTAGGGAAGAAAACAGAAATGTTCTTGTCATTCTGGTGAGTAGTATTGGGCACAAGCTGGCCCAGAGGATGGAAGGAAGATACTGGTGTAGCAAATGTACGAGAGGTCATACTCAAGAATGGGGCCAGAGGGGGCTGGGGAGAGGGGGTCCCCGTGATGAGGACAGGGCAGTCCCAGGAGGGGGGTAAGGTGGTTAAGTCATATTCCTCATGCAGTCCAATCTAACGGATGTTAGAGACCCACGACGTGCAGGGGACATTCAATGGCACTGTAGATTTTTAAGGTACAGGACTTGATAATGAGAATTGTATGTGAAAAGCAAAAGTGACAGAGGAACAAAGAAATAGAAGCTGAAGGAGATCTGGGGGTCACTGTGCTGATGTGCTCCTTGGCACTGTCTCAGTGGTGTGGACATCTCCAATAAAGAAATCTGCCCTGAGGATGTGGGAGAGGAGAAGCCTCTCCAAGCCGCCAAGGTGTGGCCTCCTGAGCCCACAGGGAGAGGATCCCTCTTCCTTGAGCCCGGAAACTCAGAGCTATGATCCTGCTGGTGGACAAGGCAAGGGGCTGCACTCTTGGTATAGGTCAAGCCCCTTGGATTCTAGGCCCAGTTCTGCCCACGGCCCGGATGACCTGGGATGGCCCACAGCTCCTTTGTCAAAGGCCAGTGCTAATGTCACTTAATGGCAAACAGGAGCATGTCTGACCCACTGAAGAAAGAAAGGGTGAACCATCCCAGAGAAGGAAGCCTCCATCTTCCTGGCTACCCAAAAAATGGAGGGCACCACGGCACTGCCTCTTCTTCATCCCCTACTTTTAATATATCTCAAAGTCAAATGCCTAAATGTCTCTTGAATGCACACTGGATCCTACCCCCCCTCCTACTCTGTGGGGGACACGGGGTGCCCTGGAGACCTTTGTGGGGGGGGGTGACAGTGGCTCCCTTCCAGGCCTCCCCACACCCTTCCTTCCACACCAATCTGCAACAGATCTTTAAATGCAAATCTGCTTTGGTTCTCCCAGCTCTTAAAAAAAAAAAAGTAAAATGAAAATCCTTAAGTGGTTTCTTGCCATTCCCCAAATTAAATCATGTATGATCACCTGGCGGCTCCCTAGGTTTTTCCTGTGCCAATCTTTCCCTGTCTCTGGATGCTCTGGCCTGATTGGCATTCTCTCAGCTCCTTGAACACTCTAAGCTTGCCTCGGGGTCTTTGACCTTGCTGTCCCCTCTGCCAGGCACACAGCCTCTCTCACTCTGCCCGGATAGCTCCCCCGGAGCCTGAAGCAGGGAGCTTAATTACCACTCCCGCTAAGAGACCTTCCAGGAGCACCCAAATTAAATCTACCCTGTTAGTCCACAGCACAGTACCCTGGACTCCTTTTTTTGAACTTAATCTCCTCTTGCAAATACGTGATGGGTTTGTTTGTTTGGTTGGTTTGTATAATGTCTGCCTGTCCCCATTGGACTGTAACTCCTCAAGGAGAGAAGTCTTGTCTCTCTTGCTAACTGCTATATATACCCAGCACTCATAATTCATGTTGATGGGATGTCAAGAAAAGAGAGAAGAAAGAAGGGAAAGAAGGGAGAGAGGAAGGAAAGAGAGAGAAGGTAGGAGGGTGTAGAGACAGGATGCTAGAGGCACACTCTGGATCCAGGCCCTGTTCTAAGATTCAGGGTAATAGAAGGAGGGTGGTTGGCCAATGTCTGTGGGGAAATTCTTCGTGAACAGCCATGTTTTACCACCGGGGGACAGGTAGAACAGTAGGCCCCATTCTCTACAGTGGGGGCCCTCTGTCCCCTGCTTCCATGCAGAGGGAGGCTGGGGAGAGACCAGAAACCTGAGCAAGAGAAAGAAAGGAAGTCATGGCAAACAGAGTGCACATGGCAAGGCCGGGCGCTGGTGGCTCACGCCTGTAATCCTAGCTACTCAGGAGGCTGAGATCTGAGGATCGCGGTTCAAAGCCAGCCCGGGCAAGAAAGACCGTGAGACTCCTATCTCCAATAAACCACCAGAAAAACCGGAAGTGGCGCTGTGGCTCAAGTGGTAGAGCGCTCGCCTTGAGCTGAAGAGCTGAGGGACAACGCCCAGGCCCAGAGTTCAAGCCCCACGACCGACAAAAAAAAAAAAAACAAACAGAGTGCACATGGCTAAACTTCTGGCAGGCCTGAGAAAGAGGCAGTGAGGTATTGAGACCTAGGCTCCAAGGGGACAATACTGTGGAGGAGAACTGGGTGAGACCTCATCTCAACTTCTGGTTTGGGCTTAAAGGCCTTATTCAGAGAGCCATATCGCTATCTCATTGCTCGGGCCTACTCCCAGCTCTACAAGTGACAGAGGGTTTTTGTAAGTAGCAACTGACAGCCAAACCTTCCTTATAAGGACTGTGTGTTCCTGTTAAAACTGTTACAGCCTCAAATGACCCTCCCTTCCCAGCGAGCTCCGGGAGAGAAGCATATCATTGATTCCTTTGTACTCTGGTTTGGATGTGTTTGTACCCACAAAAATCCATGTCAAAATTTGGATCTTCATGTAGTTGTGTTGGGAGGCAAGGCCTTTAAGACATTAATGCCTTTATCTGGAGACTAGAGTGGTTCTCAAAAAAGTGGATTGTTACAAAGCAGGTGAACTCTGTTCTCTTCCTGTCTTCCACACAGGGACTCACTTCCACTTTCTACTGTGCACAGAGCAGCATGGAGCCCTGACCAGAAACTTCAAAGATGATAGCACCTGGCTCCAGAACTTCCAGGACTGTGAGCCAAAGGAAACCTCTTTACTTTGCAAATTACCTTGTCTCCAGTATTTTGTTATAGCAATAGGAAACAGACAAGACACTGTAATTGAACTCTTGGAAATTTTTATGTTGTGACTTCACCACCAGGTATGTGACTTTTATATATCTTCCCTCATTTCAGCCTCATATTTCTTGCTTTGTCACTGCATGGCAATAAATTACCCCTTTGTAATCTTCTCCATTAAGTATTTGTTTTCCTTAGTTCATATTAAAATGGAAATATTTCTTATCTAAGTGTTACTAATCTATAGCCAGTATTTATATTATTTTATCAACTCAGTAATAATATTTTCCAGATCTATTATAAGTTCCTATTGTCTTCATGGTTACATTAGCCATAAAATTAAGCTAAAGAGAGTAATACTTGTGTGATTTAACATCGGAATCTTATTCTTGTTCAGGAAATGTTTAGATTTTAAATAACTATTGTGTACTTGAATGATGTATGAATTGAGATGGTGCCATTTATAGCATTCTGTTCTATTAATATTCTTAGTTTCCTGGCTCCTTCCTTTCCGATGCTAATGAAAAGCCAACCTCCCACTCCCACTCTACACTCCTCCCCAAACTCCCTGTATCAGGGAATTTGGACTGGGAGGGGAGGGGAGGGCCTCAAACTCAAAAGCTGTCACCCTTCGTTGGGGTTCTCTAAGTAAGGAGGGCCATGTGGACATTTCTCCCTGGATGCCCCCAGCCCTTTGACAAAATAAGTGCAGACCTAGCCTGGAAGCATCATTCTCTGAACTCAGAGGGGACAATAAGTAACAATAATGGCGACAACAGCATGGGCCCCACTGCTGAGCATAGCACACCTAGACGTGGTCCTGGGAGTTGTGCTGTTGGACCTTCCAGGAGCGGCTCCCAGAGATGGTTCTGGGCCCAGAATACTGGTCAAGTAGCTGGGAGCTGGCTCTAGCAAATGCAACCAGAGCTGGTCTGAAGGAAGGTGGAGACAGGGAAATGGAAGACAGGGAAATGGGAGCTGGTTGTCTGGCTGTCAGGAAAGCATCCTCTGGAGGAGGTGGTCATTCTCCCAGCCCTGCCCACTGCACACTGACCTCATGCTAGTCTTGTCAAGAGTCCTCTGGGACCAACACAGCTTCCTGGGCTGCAATTCCTGAGATGGTAGTGGGAAGATACTGGACCTGGAAAGTCACCCCTAAACCCCTTTGTCCCATGGTGGAGAGAATCCCTGCTTTCAGGTCTTCTCTACTCTTAGCAAGTCTGGCCCTAGGTCGTGGCATTATCCTTGGTGCACAGATGGAAGACTTCAAAAATTATATTCAGAGCCGGGGCCAAAAGCACAGGCCTAGGTGCAGCCATGAAGTAAAGCTATGTGCGCCTCTTCCCTGCCTTCCTTCTCAAGCTTCTGTCTCACATCTCTTCTCCTGAATTCCCACCAGCGTCTCTGTGCTCTTCCTTCTGTATTTCTGCTTATCTCCCCATCAAAGAAGTATCTCCTTGAAAATGTGACCTTCTTCTTTCCAGGGCAATATATGGAGCAGAGAGACGACAGGGAAGTGGGAAAAGCGAAGGGAAGATATTTTCAATCTCAACCCAAGCACTGTAGGAAGGGAGATCAGAGCTGCCCTGGGATGGGGGACCCAACGCAGGTGACTGGATGACAGACACTTCCTGAGCCACCACAGCCAGACTGTGGCATTTCAGAGAGGAAAAATAAACCCACATGTATGGTCAGGAAAATGTTCGGCATTGAGGATAATTCTGAGTACAGGACCTGGGGCACAGCAGGTGAAAAGCTGGAGTTGGGCTTTTATCACATGGGAGTCTTGGATATCGGACTTGCCCTCCTAACTGGAGCAACAAAACATACACAGCCAGGTACTGGTGGCTCAGGCCTGTAATCCTATCTACTCAGGAATCTGAGGATCGAGGTTCACAGCCAGCCCGGGCAGGAAAGGCCATGAAACTGTATCTCCAGCAAACCACCAGGAAACTGAAAACAATCCTGTGGCTCAAGTAGTAGAGCACTAGGCTTGAGCTGAAGAGCTGAGGGACAGTGCTCAGGCCCAGAGTTCAAGCCCCAATGACTGACAAAAAACAAACAAAACAAACAAACAAAAACCAAAAACATATACAGCAACTTTGCCCCAGGACTAAGGTTATTGGGACTGGGGAAATATTTGAGGTGAAGCCTCTACTTGCTTTAGATATCTATCCAGGACACTTTTCAGTGCGTATGGAACAGAGAGCAAAGCTGTGGAAGTGGCTAGAATTTGAGGGCCAGGATAGCTAGGATGGGATTACTTCAGTCCTATATCCCTCCCTCCTTCAATTTACATGTTCAAATTCGAATTCTGAGTACCTCAGGATGTGGCTGTATTTGGAGATAAGGCCTTTAAAAGAGGTGATTAAATGAAAATGAGGTTGTTAGGATAGGCACTAATCCAATTTGTGTCCTGATAAGAGCATATTTGGGAGCACAGAGAAACAGATGGTCCCCTACTTACAGCTTCCAGAATGGTGAGAAGAAGGACTGTGGTATCTACAAGGGACCCTGGTGGGTGGCTGGCTCCAGGCTGGGTTGCTATGCACAGGGCAAGAACTCACAAAGCTTAGCGAATCATGGCTTAGCTGAAGAGATGGCTGCAGCTGATGCAGGGCCTGGAGAATAAAGAGTAGTAAAATGCTTCAGTAAGTACTTCAAGCGTTCAAGAGTAATCCCATAAAATCCACACCTGAAGAGTCTCAACTGCTGGCTGCCTGCAGCTCACGCCTGTAATTCTAGCTACTCAGGAGACTGAGATCTGAGGATTGCAGTTTGAAGCCAGCCTGGGCAGGAAACTCTATGAGATTCTTATCTCCAATAAAGTACTCAGAAAAAGCTAGAAGTGACACTGTAGTTCAAGTGGTAGAGTGCTAGCTTTGAGCATAAAGAGGCTCAAGGACAGCACCCAGGCCCTGAGTTCAAGCCTCAGGACTGGCAAAAAAAAAGTCAAAACTATGCTCTAGGGTATAGGGAAGAAAGCATAGCAAAGACAAAAACTTAGACTGCCAGGATCAAGAATGTCTACCAGAGCACATTCAATAGCTTATGTGCCATTCACAATGTCCAGCATACAATAAGAAATGAGATATGAGATATGAGAAATTAGATATGAGAAAAAAGCAGGAAAAATAGACTCATAATTAATGCAAGCCAAAAGAAACATGTCCCCAAGTAATAGGCATGTCAGAATTAGTAGATATGGACTTCTAAATACTATTATGGAGGCTTAAAGGAAAAGGATATAAATAATGAATGAATGTATATAGGAGCTTTGGCAGAAAAAAATGGAATCAGATCCCAATGGAAATTCTACAGCTCAATACTACAATATCTAAAATTAAAAATTCATTGGATAACTTAATATCATATTGAAGTCTGTAGAACAAAAGGTCAGTAATCTTCTAAATAAGCAGAAGTGATCCAATCTTAATACCACAGAGGAAAGTGATTTTTTAGAATGAGCAGAGATAGGCTGGGATGTAGCGCTTGATGCAACATCCAGTTCAATCCCAAGCACTAAAAAACAAAAGACAAAAATGAAAAAAGAGCAGAGACTCACTGACCCAAGGGGCATTATTACACAATCTATCATATAAGTAGAGCATCAGAAAGAAAAAAGGTAGAAAACTGAGCAGAAATGAATATTTTCAAGAATTATGTTTGAAAACTCCCTTAGGTTTGGTGAAAAACATCAATCTCAAGAGCTAAGAGGTTCAGGAAACTCCAAGCAAGTCAACACAAAGAAAAAACAAAACAAAATACCCAGATATATCATTACCAAGACCCTGAAAATTAAAGTATAAAAGGAAAAAATTAATTGGATTGAATGTGTGGGGTGGGGAGTATGTGCACATTACATACCACCAATTACAGCTACTTTCCCAGAACTATTCCCTCACTCCCGGTCTTTGTGCAAGTCTCACCTTCTCAACCGGACCTATGCTAATCTGTTTTAATAACAAGTCCAACTGCCCCCTCTCAGGGCTCTGCAACTCTTTACCAGCCTTTCTAGCTCTAATTTTGGTTTTGCTACAACATTTTAGCCTTCTACGTTTTCATTCTTTTTCCCTTTCCTTCCTTTCTTCTTTCCCTCTTTCATCTCCCCTTCTACTTCTTTTCTCTTCTCTTTTTCCCTTTCCTTTTTTTCTTTCTGTTTTGATGGAGTCTCCATATGTAGCCCACATTAGCTCAAACTTGTTATTCTCTTGTCTTCACCTCCAGAGTGCGGGGATTACAGGTGTGAACCACTATACCTGGCTTACAATTTGCTTATATCTAATATCTATTGTTTTTGTCTGTTTTCCCTTGATGGAATGTAATCTACATGAGGGCAGGGACATTTATTTATTTATTCATCAATAAACTCCAAGACTAAAACTGCACAGCATAATGTAGGTGTCAGTAAATATATGCTAAGGTATTAATAAAATTTCTTTTTGTGTCTTATATCCATTGTCCCTTTCATTGTTGCTCATATTTTTGTTTCTGGTAGAAACAAGCTGCACTTGGCCTTGTCTGCTTTAATTTGTTGTTGATACTTTCTTACAATTTGTGGCTTTACATTTTTTCACTCTTTGTATGATTCATTTAAAAGAGACCCTAATCATTGTTATTTTTCTTTCTTCTAGTCCTGGGGCTTGAACTCAGGGCCTGGGCACTATCCCTGAGCTTTTTTTTCCCCTCAAGGCTAATGCTCTACCACTTGAGCCACAACTCCACTTCTGGCTTTTTTGGTGGTTAATTGAAGATAAGAGTCTCACAGACTTTCTGTCTAGGCTGGCTTCTAAGGGCAATCCTCAGATCTCACCCTCCTGAGTACCTAGGATTATAAGCATGAGCCACCAGCATCCAGCTGAGACCCTTAGTTTTAATGTGTTTATTTCATATGTCATGACATACACGACATATGAAATCATAATAAAGATCATAAAGATGATCTCTGTTGCTTTCTAAAAGTCATATAGCTCTGCCTTTTAAAATTAAGTATGGAATATACAGGGAATTGAGTTTTGCATAGGTGTGAGCTAGGGAGGCGGTTCAATGTTTTTTTTCAGTAGAGATAAGCACTGTCCACACACAATTCATGGGATAGTCTACGCTAGCTCCTTGAATCTGCAGTGCCCATCCTCACCATGGATAAATCAATCTTTCATATATTCTGTTCCCATTTATCTATTTGTCTATCCTCTACCATGCTATACAGTTATAATTACAGCAGCCTTAAAATAGTTCCTCATTTTTGGTGGGGCAAATCTTTCAAGTCCATATGTTTAAAAGATTTTACCCATTACACAAATTTCTTGTAGTTTTTAGACTAAAAATCATAAATTAGTAAAATATTAAACTAGACAGAAATGTTGGTGGTAAATAGGTTTAAAAATCAGGTTACAAAACAGTTTGGATGGATCAAGTGGAAAGAAATAGGTATACATTAGATGTATATTAATATATGTATATATATATATGTACTCATATAAACATATATATACACATACCTATATGCATACATATAAAGATAGAAAGCTATAGTCCTAAATATTATATTTATAGTCCTAAATAGTAACAGTGATTATCACTGGTAAGGGAAATTATGGGTGTTTTCTCTTTTTTTCTTTTGTCTTTATTTCTGTTTTCTAAGTTTTCTACTATGATCATGTTTTATTTTCCATGAGGAAAGAAATTTAACTTTATAATTATTTTTAAGTAATGAGGCATAACAGAAGGGAAAAGAGAAGCGTCGTGAACATTAAAAATCCTCTGTTCTGGTTATTTTGAAATACAGCATCCGGAGAAATGATAAATGTTGGGAGTGATGGATATGCTAATTGTTCTGATTTGATCATTACACAATGTATACATATATCAACACATCACACTATCTCCATAAACATGTTCAATTATTATGCGTCAATCAAAAATAACATAAAACTAAAAAACAAAAATGAAGAGGGCTGTGGAGAGGAACGGGGCAGACCATAGATGGCTGGGGGAGGGGGGTGCTGGCTGGCAAGAAGCCAATAACCCATATTTCCACATTTCCAGGCTGGGTTAGGAGACTGTGGTGAGTGCCAGCTAGATCAGGAAGGAAGAGGAAGAGAAGGGAAAATGGGGAGAGAAAAGAGGGGAAAGGGAAGGAATAAGAAAGTCTAGAAGGGGAGGAAGAGGAGGGGGGCTGAGGGACAGGCGGGGAGCGTGGGACCAGGAGGAAGGGGCCCTACCGGGGAAGCTGTGTGGGCTGAGGAGGGATGTGCAGCTATACTTTGAGAAAACCAGAGGCCCCAGAACCCCGCAGAGCCCGCAGGTAGGGCTTGAGGAAGGACACAGTGAAGAAGCAGAAAGAGGACCAAGAGCCTGGGGCTTGTTTCCTTGAGCAGTTTCAGCAGACAGACTTGCTGAGCCAGCCAAGGAGGGTGACTGGAAGAGAGCTGCTGTTGATAGACTGTGGGGAGTTGGGGGAAGCAGCCAGGGGGGCCTGCTGCTGGCTCATGCCTGTAATCCCAGCTACTCAAGAGGTTGAGATCTGAAGATTGTGGCTCAACCCCCCCCCCCCCCCCAGCCAGGAAAGTCCATGAGACTCTCATCTTCAAGTAACCAACCAGAAGCCAGAAATGGAGCTGTGCCTCAATTGGCAGAGGGACATCCTTGAGTGAAAAAGCTAAAAGACAGCACCCAAGCCCTGAGTTCAAGCCCCAATATGAAAAATAGAGGGGGTGAGGAGGGAGAGGCAAAGAGAGAGGGGGCAGCAAAGAAACAGCAACTTGCCTATTTCTAGTGCAGATCTGGGGTTCAGGTATCCCCTCAAAGTTTCTTCAAAGATTCCACTGGGAATCCTGTCCTAGTGTCCCAACAAAACAGCCCCAACAGCAAAGACTTTTTCTTTCAAGAACGTGGCAGAGCATGAAATTGGTTACATAAGTGCTCTAGTTGAAGCCAGGATGTGTTCTATTTGTTTTGTGACGGGGCAAAAATGGAAAAATTTGCCTCCAGGTGGAAATATACAGCAATGATAGACTAGGATGGCCTCTCACAGAGACCTGCGTGTCCCCTCCCCGCCGCTCTGAGATCGCCCTGCCAGCCCTCGGGACTGACACGTCTCTTCCTCAGGGTCTGCGCTCCATGCTCCCTAGTCCATCAACACCCTAACCCCCGTCAGTCCAATGAACCCCTTCGACTTTCATAGTACTCCCTAGAAAAATTATGACACAATCTTGAACACTGATGCTCTCACAGAAACTGCTTTGCTTTAAAAAGAAATACCCCCCCCCCGCCCAAATCAAACAAAAAAATCCCCACCAACTTCTCTTCTGAACCCAAAAGTTAACTAAGAGCAAGAAAAACGCTCGGCATCCCTGCCTCCATCTCACACGTCTCTTCTTGCTCTGAGTCTGTTCCCCTGCAGTCACCTTGGGTTCCAGGAAGGACAAGGCTGATCAATAACATCTTTTTTGTGAGTCTGAAATGACTCCCCAGGAACAGCAGAACCTCACAGGATCCCTTCCCCCCACACACACACACAATGTCAGTGAGGCGCACCCTAGAGCAGGAACAGTCATGTCGCATGTCACAGAAGCTAGGCTGTTGCCCTCAAGTGATGACAGTCATGGCAACTTCTCCAGAACTCAGAGCCTCTTGCAGAAGCAGAACCGATACAACCATCCACTAAGCCTAGGACTTTATGTGCATACCTCTCCTTCTGCCTTGATTCTTCCGCTATTTAAACATAAAGCTCCTGTCAGTACCTTATAGAGAGATAGAAGCACTTCCTCTTCCTCTTCGCCCCCTCCCCTCAAAGCTCCTGCTTTAATAAACCTTCCTCTCACCTTTCCTATTATTCTTCTCTTTAACTGGTGTATTGGGACAAGTGGCCATTCCCAGACTTGAGCCTCAGGCCTGTGTCTCTGGTTACAAGGCTACAAAAAATTATGGTCGGTTAACCTTAGCTGTTGTCCCCACGTCTCTCAGCAACTGTTTCCAACTTTCACGACTGGCCTCCAGCCCTCTCCCACCACTCTGCCGGCGAACTTGCCTCCTTGACTCGAAACCATCCAGGCCTCCAATCTTAACCTGTCCTCGTGTCCTACTGCTTTTGGAGATCTGTGTTGTCCTCTTCCCTTCTAGTCTTGCAGCCTGGACTGTCCTTCCTGCTCAGGGCCGTCCTGCCGCCATGTGTCAGTCCCACAGCTTCCTTAGGCCTCTTGCCTTCGCCTCTTCTCCCCAAAGCCTATTCATGTATTCTGCTCTCAACTCCGGTCTCTCTGGAGCTTCAGCCCTCTTCCCTAAGCATTTTGAGAGTAATCTGTTTCCTCATCTACCAACATGAACAGGGATTAAAAGTAAGTATTACAAATAGAATCTTGGAGATGAGTAATAAAAATGATAAATTATAAAGTGAAGTTTATTCCAGATATATGAGGGTAGTCAACATCTGGAAATCTACTCAGTACTACAGTTTAACTCATGAATACACTAAAAGAAAAATGAGATCATCATTTCCATTTGAGAGATGCCTAAAAAGCATTTAATCAAATCCAATATATAGATGTGTATGTGTGTGTGCACGCACGCACACACACGCGCATGGCGTGTGCATACGTACATGCACGCATGAAACAGTACAGGGGCTTGAACTCAGCACCTGAGCATTTTCCTTAATTTGTTCAAGGCTGGCACTCTACCACTTGAGCCACAGCTCCACTTCCGGCATTTTGGTGGTTAATTGACGATAAGAGTCTCTTGGACTTTCCTGCCCAGGCTGGCTTCCAATAGTGATCTTCAGATCTCAGCCTCCTAAGCAGCTAGCCCAAATGCAACATAAAGGAATTTAAAAATTCTTTTAGTCTACTCATTTAAACTAGGAATAGAGGGATAATTCCAAAACAGGACAAAGAACAAATCTGAAGCAGCAGGCAGCATCATCCTCCAAAACAAAATCTGCCTCATAGCTGCAGAAGGATGTCCTAGATTAGAGCAATTGTGAAACAGTGCATTATTTGGAAGTAGGTTCTAGTCAATGTAGCCATTAAAGAAAAAGTGGTATAATTATTAGAAAGGGAGAATTAAAAACTTAATTGACTCCAAAGCAAACCCAAAAATCAAGTAAAAATTACTCTAATTAATAAGAGAGCTTTTAAAAGCAGATGACTCGAAAAGCAATACTGAAAATTATATTAGCATTTCTGTTTAGTGACAACAACCAGCTAGAAAAATGTAGTTAAAAAAAAAGATTTAGCTCACAATTGCAACCAAAATATAAATGACCAAGGGATGAGTTGATAAACTCAGCACAATATCCTGGCTTCAATCCCCAGCACCACCTTGAAGAAACAAATAAGCAATATAATCCCAATGGAAAGAGTACAGGTTTTCAGACAGACAAGCTAACATCTTTTATAATAATTTTAGTTAATCAGGGGTCCTAGGTAGACTCCTTATTACAAAAATGTCTATCTTTCACAAATTCAACTGTATATTTCTCATCATGGCAGTCAAAATCTCAACTGAATTTTGAGTAAAAAATGATTAAACGAATCTAACACTAATTTGGGTGAGGATGTAAGAGAAAATTCATAAAAGTTGGAAACAAAGATTGAATCGGGGCAGGGCTTGCACATATGAAAAAAAAAACCAGTATACCTTAAACCCATAGTAATTGCTGCAGTAAGGTCCCAGTGTCAGAGTAAAAGGATCAAAGGAGCAGAACAGAAAATCCAATTGTCATTTCAAGTCAGCAGGAAAGGAATGTGCTATTCAGGAAATACTGCTAGGATAACAAGAAGACTGTTTGCTTCTGATTCTGATTTGATTTAGTGAAACACACAATTTTCCATATGTTAAAGATACTATATAACAGAAATGTTTACAGAAAAATGATATGATGCCTAGAATTTGCTTCAAAATACTAGAGGGAAGCTGGGCGGGATATTGATAAAACCATGTTAGTAATGGTTGAAGCTGGATGGTAGATAATATGTGTTTATTATACTATCTGCCTTCCTTTATAATGCTTAGAATTTTTCATAATAGAAAACTTAAAGCATGAATTAAGAATCCCAAGTAGGAAAACCTCTGTGTGTGCAATATGACACCCAAAGACAAATGCCCTTAAGATATAAATTGCTTTTTACAAAGCAATACAAATGTATCAGTCTTTGTAGTAATTGAAGAAGTATGAATCTTTTTAGAAATGAGATTTAATTTTCAGCCCTATAAGAATAGCAAGCATTAGCAAGAATGGTAATGCTTGAGGAAATATATGGTGGCAGGGAGAGAGGTGAGCTGTTCTAACTATTCTAGGGAGAAATTATCCATGTGTAGCAGGAGCTATTAAACCATGCTTATAGTCTAGGAATATGGCTTAGTGGTAGAGTGCTTGTCTAGCATGCATGAAGTCCTGGGTTCAATTCCTCAGTACCGCATACACAGAAAAAGCCAGAAGTGGCATTGTGGCTCAAGTGGTAGAGTGCTAGCCTTGAGCAAAAGAAGCTCAGGGACAGTACCCAGGCCCTGAATTCAAGCCCCAGGACTGGCAAAAATAAATAAATCAATAAACTATGCTTATTCTTGGACTCTATTCATTATTTTTTTTTCTTTTTGTGCCAGTACTGGGGCTGAAGTAGTCAGGGCCTATGTCTTTTGTTTTGTTTTGTTTGTTTGTTTTTTGTGCAGTTCCTGGGGCTTGAACTCAGGGCCTAGGTGCTGTCCCAGAGCTTCATTTGCTCAAGGCTAATGGTTTACTCCATGAGCCACACAGCCACTTCTGGCTTTTTCCGAATAGTTTTTTGGAGATAAGAGTCTCATAGACTTTTCTGCCTGGACTGGCTTCAAACCATGATTCTCAGATCTCAGCCTCCTGAATACCTAGGATTACAGGCATGAGCCATCAGAGCCTGGCTCACTCAGATTTTTTGATCATGGCTGGTGCCTTACTACTTGAGCCATTCCTCTAGTCTGGTATTTTTGCTGGTTAATTGCACATGGAGTTCTGAGAACTTTTCTGCCCAGGCTGGCTTTGAACTGTGATGCTAAGATATCATCCTTCAGAGTAGCTAGGACCCTAGGATGAGCCACTGGCACTCAGCTTCAATTCTATTTTTAAGAATTTTTTTCTCATAGATAAAAATGCTAAAACAATTTCATATAGTTATCTATACAGTCATGTTTATTAAACATTGTATATAGCATTGGAACACTGGGATGCATCTGCACATTTAAAAAGGCTAATATAAATTTATATTCAGTGACATGGAAAGAGATGCTATTGAATATAAAAAATCAGATTAGGGCTGGCAATGTGGCTTAGTGGTAGAGTGCTTGCCTACCCTGTATGAAGCCCTGGGTTTGATTCCTCAGTCCCACATAAGCAGAAAAAGCCAGAAATGGCACTGTGGCACAAGTGGTAGAGTGCTAGCCTTGAGCAAAGAAGCTCAGGGACAGTGCCCAGGTCCTGAGTTCAAGCCCCTGGACTGACAACAAAAAAATCAGATTGAAAGTATCCTACTTTCAAGTAGGATACTACTTCAAAACAATATATCAGAAAAGCATGTAGAAGAATATCAAAATGTAAATATGATTTTTCTGTGGGTAATGAGATTAAGAATTGGTTTTGCTTCCTTTTAAGTATTTCTATATTTTCAGGCTTTTAAAAATTGTTTTATTTGTTGTTTATGAGGGTTTTCCTTTTGCTTATTTATTCTTTGTTCTTTAGACAAGGTGTCATATAGGCCAGGCTGTCCCAGAACTTGATTCTCCTACCTCAGCCTCCCCAGTGCTAAGATTATAGACATGTGTCAACACACCCATCTGTACCTCTCTATTTTTGTTATGTTTTCACATAGAACTGATCTCTTCTTAGGTTTCTCCTTTAAAAGAAGTACCTGGAAAAAAAAAACTATCTTGCTGAGCACTAGTGGCTCATGCTTGTATCCTAGCTACTCAGAAGGCTGAGATCTATGGATCATGGTTCAAAGACAGCCTGGGCAGGAAAGTCTGCAAGACCCTTATTTACAAGTAAGCACCAAACAAAAACAAAAACAAAAACCAACAAAACAAAACAAAACAAAGTGGAAGTAGAGCTGTGGGTCAACTGGCATGGCACAAGCCCTGAGCAAAAAAAAGCTCAGGGACAGCACCCAGGCCCTGAGTTCAAGCCCCAGGACTGACAGAGAGAAAGAGAGACAGACAGACAGACAGACAGACACAGAGACAGAGACAGAGACAGACAGACAAAGAGACAGAGAGAGTACTACCTCTATATCTGTGAATGTTTATAGTTTTTCCTATGACTTTGAAAATAAACTTCTGTAAGTATGATAAAAATGATCTAGCTAAATTAAATGTAAAGCATAATTTAAGAAGAATTGGCATTGTTGTAAGACTTAGAAACAACAGTTTCTAATTCAAGAATGCTTTTTACATTTGTATTTTATAAGTTCTTTTGTTGGGCTCCTTGATAATGTTTTAAAATATCAAATGAACCTTGAATGCTTATTACTATTGCAATTGATTTTCCCCTTCTATTGGATTTTTAAGCTTCTTCTTGTTTTATATGGAGATGTTATTAACTTGCCATATTAATTTTATACTAGCAATCTTATAAAAAAATTGATAATACTCAATTTTTTTCTGTTGTTTCTCTTGAATTTCAAGTTACATAATCATATCTTTTTTTTTTTGGCGGTTGTGGGGCCTGAACTCAGGGTCTGGGCACTGTCCCTGAGCTTCTTTGGCTCAAGGCTAGCACTCTACCACTTGAGCCACAGTGCCACTTCTGGCTTTTTCTGCTTATGTGGTGCTGAGGAATCGAACCCAGGGCCTCATGCATGCAAGGCAAGCGCTCTACCACTGAGCCAGCTTCGCAGCCCATATCATATCATTTTACATTGCTGATAGTTTTACTTCTTGTGATCTAATTCGGTGCTTTGTTTCTTTTTCCTTTTTATTTCACTGCTTTAATTACTTCCTTGTCTAACTGTTCCTTACCAGTGGCAATCCTTGAATAGCTTTATTAATAAGCTATGAAATAATCTAAACAAAAAATAGGTATTCCGTAGTGATGGAAATAAAATGAATCATTAATATATAAAAGATGCCAAGCATTATGTCAAGTATTATTGATCTGCTTGCCTGACTGCCTGTTTGCTCTCTTCTTCCCTCACTCCCTCCCTCTTTCCTTCCTTCTTGCTTTCCTGCTTTCTTTCTGTCTTCCACCAGAGGTTTGAACTCAGGGCCTTGCATTCACTCAGTGTGCTTGCTTAGTGCTTTGTCCTTTGAGCCATACCTCCAGCCCATGTTTTGCTGGTTATTTTGTATTTTTAAAAATATATTATTTTATTATATTTAAGTGATTATGCAAAGGAGTTGCCATTCAACAAACCAGTTTGTTCAGGTTGAACCATGCTATTCCCTTTCACCATTCTCCACTAAGTCAAATTTTAAAAAATTCTATTGTTATTATAAAGGTGATGTACAGAGGGGTTACAGTTGTGCAAGTCAGGTAAAGACTATGTTTCTTTTTGGACACTGTCACCCTTTTCCTCACTCTCTCCTAATACTGGTTATTTTGGGGCTAGAATCTTTAGGACTTTTTCAACTGCATTAGTTTTGAACCACAACTCTCAGATCTCAGCCTCCTGAGCAGCTCAGATTATAGGGATAAGTCTCTGATGCCTGGATATCAGTCCGTTAATTAATTTTGGAACTGTTTCATTGACTTTCTAACTTACTTTGCTTATTTCTTTCTCCTCCTCTGCCTTCTCCTCTTTCTCTCTTCCTCCTCTTGCCTCTCTTTCTCCATCTTTGTGTGTGTGTGTGTGTGTGTGTGTGTGTGTGTGTTGTGTGTGTGTGTGTGTGTGTTGTGTGTGTGTGTGTGACATCCTCCACATCTCACTTTTTAGTGGTTGATTGGAGATGAATCCCACAGACTTTTCAGCCTGGGTTGGCTTTGAACTGCGAGGGTTATAGACTTGAGCCACTGGTACCCAGGCTTTCCTCCTTCTTATATTGTGAAAGAAACTCACTATATGGCTCAGGCCTATCCAGAACTTGCCATTTTCCCGCATCAGCCTCCCAAGTTCTGGAATAGGTAATTGTAAGGTCCGCTCCTGGATGATGAGCAGACTCCACTCTCCTCCCAGCAAAGTCTCCTCCCAGTTTCCTGCGTTACCTAGGCAACTGGCACATCTGGAAGAGGTCACATCTGCATCCACTGAGGTCACATCTGAATTTGATGTGGCCACGCCTTTCTCCACCCATACTCTAGATAAGGCCTAGCCCAGGCCCAGATGCTCTCTTTTCTAGCTCTTTTCTAGATCTTTTCTCTCTTCTCTTTTCTAGCTCTTTTCTAGCTCTTCTCTCTCTTTCCCAGCTCTCTTTTTCAGCTCTCTCTCTTTTCTAGCTCTCTCTCTCTTTTCTAGCTCACTCTTTCCCAGCTCTCTTTCCCAGCTCTCTCTTTTTCTTCTCTTTTCTAGCTCTTTTCTCTCTTTTGCCCAGCTCTCTCTTTCCCACCTCTCTTTCCCAGCTCTTTCCACCTTTCTTTCCCAGCTCTTTCCTCTCTTTTCTAGCTTTTTTCTCTCTCTTTCCCAGCTCTCTCTCTTTCCCAGCTCTCTCTCTTTCCCAGCTCTCCCAGCTCTCTTTCCCAGGCCTTTCCCCACTGTGTGGAGGACCAAGATGGCCTGGTGCCAGCCAGAACAATGAATAAACCTCCCCCTTACCTGAATACCACATGCATGGTGCTGTTCTTACTCGGCTACCTCTCTTTAAAAACCTAACAGTAATCATGTACCACCATACCCTGCTGAGCCTGTGCTTTAAATGCTAATTTTGTTTGTCCCTCATCCATTCTTTTGCTGCTAGATGCTCACAGGCCATTGTAGACCACAGGCCGATGGCTCCCCAAGTCTATGGCTCCACAATTGACCTTTCCCCAGAGCACTGGATTTTCATCTCCCACAACCTCCTGTACATGCTTTCTGGCTTTCCTGGAAGCATCTCAGATCTGGCACATTCACACTCCACCACTCATCTCTACTGCCAAATCTCCACTCATTTACTGAGCCACACATCATCTATCTACCCACTTCTCCCAGGGAAAGTCTCTTCCTCTCCCCTAATTCAGTACATGTAATCACCTAAGTCTTTCACAGGTTTATCTTCTAAATATTCATGTACTTCCTGCCTCCCCTACCACTGCTATGCTTCATAACTCAGACCTTCGGACACTTCCCTGCTTGGACTAGTGCTGTGGACTCTTAAACAGATAACCCTTCATTCCCCCACATTTATTGCCACTTTTCCAAACACAACTTCGATCTTATCATTTTCCATTGCCAACAGGGTGAGATCCAAGTTCCTGACAGGGTCTGTAGAGCTAAGTGGCCCACATCCACTCAGCCTCTCGTTGTCTCTGCAGCCTGTCTTGGTTACGCTGCTCTGGGAACACTGAAGTCCACCAGTAACAACTACAGCCCAACCTCTGGGTCTAGTTACCTGCATATGTTTTCAAAGAATGTGCTCATGATTGCTATCTACATATACAAAGACCTTTTCTGGTGTGGTTTTGAGCTAAGAGCTTTGTGTTTGCTAGGTAGGCATTCTACCACTTGAACCACACCTGCCCTTTGTGTTCTGATTATTTTTGAGCAGCCTGCGACTCTCCATAATGGTACTCCAAATAGAGCCCCTGTTTATGGATTTTTGTCTGCCTCTCTTGGTTTATTCCTTTCTTTTTGCTAGGGTACACTAATAACTCCCTTAAATAAGGTGCTGAATACTTACCTGTCTGAAAAATGTCTTTGTTCTACCCTAAGGCGAGATGGCCATTTGTGTGGGTATTGAACTCTGGGTTGATATTACCTTTTCTCTGAGGGCCTGTTCCCTCTATGTTTTAGACAATGCTGTTACTATGAAAAATTCTCGTGTTACTGTAATGTTCATTGGGATTTTATATTAGTTTTCCTTGGGAAGTTTTTTCGGGTTGCTCTCTTTGTTCCTGAAACTTATGGTTGACGCACATTGCTGCAGATCGATTTTTATTCTTTATTTTGGGTTGACTCAGTGGGCTCCTTAAACACCTTTACATCTCAGGGTTTCAAGTTTTCCCATATTTATTTAATCATTTTCTTATCCTCTATTTTCAATGTTCTCACTTTCTGGAATGCCAACCTTTCACACTCATTTTCTATGATCTCTTACATCTGTCTTCTTATTCTGATTTCTGCAATATTTCCTCAATGCCAATTTTCCAATTTTATTGATTTTTAAAAATATTCTGCTATCTGGAAGAGTTCTTTAACCTTATCTTCAATTCTCCTGAATATTATTTTTTGGCAGCCAGTTTTAAAATGTTTTAATTTCTGCACATTCTTTCTTGTCTTCTGAAGTTTCCCTTTTATTACAGTCTCTGTGGACATAGTTTTAGTTTTTGCCTGCTTTGTTTTGAGTTCTTGCTGTTCCTTACATTATTTCTATTTCCTCAGGGGTCTTTCCCCACCTTCATTTCTCTCAGCGTGATGATGTTGGGGACTGTCCTTGAGGGATGGTTCATCTCTAGCTATTCATATATTTAAGATAAGACATTGCCGAATGCTGGTGGCCTCCATCTGTAATTCTAGCTACTCAAGAAGGCTGAGATTTGAGGATCACGGCTTGAAGCCGATCTGGGTAGAAAAGTTCAGAAGACTCTTATTTCCAGATAATCAGCAAAAAGCCCAAAGTGGAGCTGTGGTTCAAGTAGTAGAGTGCCAGCCTTAAGCAAAAAAGAGACAGGGTCCAGACCCTGAGTCCAAGCCCAGTTTACAAAAAGAAAGAAGACAACATTGATTATTTGGGAACTGAGGCATATGGGTAAGGCTTTCTCACTAGCTAAACTTGGCTTTGGGTTTTAGTGAAAGCTAGCTCTGACATGGGGCTCTGCCCATTATCTTAAGAAGAAACTGCTTGGTTGGCAGGCTGCAGGAGAGAACCCTGGCTGCATTATATTTTGTTCAATGTAGGTATTAGCTGTTACATAAGTGGACTTTCACATAATCCTTCTGTTCTAGTAGCAGCTCTTCACTCTTTCTGCCACATCTGGCCCTTTGGTGACCACCTCTTGGGAGCTCCCTTCCTTTCCCACTCTCTTCTCTGAGAGTTCTAAGCTAATGATTCCTACATGGCCACCTCACACTTCCACCTGCCCTTGCTCTTCTAGAATTTGATGGAAGCTCTTCATCGGCTCATGGCTGTTGTAATGCTTTTTGTTTCCTTTTTTTCCTAAAAAAAAAAAAAAAACCCTCCTTTTACAAATACGGTGGGGTCTTGGAGGGGAAGTGGAAATGGAATATCTGTTGAATCTGTTTGAGGGATTGTGTCACTTCTGGCTAGGCTCCCATGGGCAGCAGTTGCTTAGAAATCATCTTTGTGTCCCTAGATCTGAGCACAGTGAATAGCCAAAGGTCAGTCAACTGTCTGTAAAATAGCACACAGAATCGAGCCTCTAGGTTCCTCTAATCTCTCATGCTTAGATCAGTGCCTAGAATGGCCAGGATACTAAAGGGCAACAAAAATCATATTCCATAGAGAAAAGACATTCTGTCTGGAGAGGAGGTACCACCGTGAGGGTAGGGGGTGGAGGTACCTGAGACTTTTGACAGCTAGAAATAGCAGTGACGTCTCATGTTGAAGAAATGACACCTGCTAGGCACTGGTAGCTCACACTTGTAAGTCCTAGCTACTCAGAAGGTTGAAATCTGAAGATTGTGATTCAAATCCAGCATAGGCAGGAAAGTCTGTGAGATTTGTATCTCCAATTTACCACCCAAAAACATCTGGAAATGGATCTGTGGTTCAAGTAGAAGAGTGCTAGCTGTGAGCAAAAAAGCTCAGGGATAGGATCTGGATCCTGAGCTCAAGCCCCAGTATTGGTGTGTACATGTGCGAGCACACACACACACACACACACACACACACACACACACACACACACACAAATTGAAACTTGGAGGACATAACCAGGAATTGTAGGAGATGCTCAGGTTCCATTGCTTATGTGAAATCACTTTTGAACATCCAGATCCCAATGACATAGCAGATTACCTGCAGAAGTAATGAGTTCTCACTCTGGTGGTGTCAGCACAGCTAGATAGTCAGCAACAAGAGTTACTGTAAGAAGAATTCAACTCATTGGCTGAGAGATTGAACTAGAATGGTCTCTACCTCAACCAGAATTAAAACATCCTCTTTTATAACAAACACTTGATAACATCCCTTTTACTATCTTGAAATGAAATAACAGGAAAGCCTAGATTTAAAAATAACATCAATATAAAATTCTAGTTACTTGGGAAGGGGAGATTGGGTGCATTGCAATTGGAGGTCGGCTTTGACAAGTTTTCAACATTCCATCTCAACCAACAAAAGCTAGGCACAGTGGCAAATGCCTCTTATCCTGCCTACATAGGAGGCTGACATTAGGAGGATCACAGTTCTAAGTCAGCCTGGGACCTACTTGTGTGTTTGCCATCCTAAGTACTGGGAAATATTAATAGAAGAATCATAGTTTATGCCTGCAAGTGCATAAATAAGTCAAAAAGGGCTGGAGTTAGGATTCAAGCGGTAGAGGGCTGGCAAAGCAAGTACAAGACCCTGGGCTCAGATTCCAGTATGGTTTAAAAAAACCAAAACTCCTTTCTAATTACTAAATAGATAGCATTTGTACAAAAGCCCGGCTATGTGCCTGTCTCACCCCTTATGTACTCCTTTGAATAAGCAGTGCCTGGTATGGTGCCAGCACACAGCAAGTGCTCAGAGATTATCAGTAAAATGACTGAATATGAAGAGCAGAGAGATTGACTTAAAAATATGCCCACATCTGCCTCTTCATCAGATCATTCTCTAGGCCAAATTTTAATGTGTATACAAATTACTTGATGCTTTTGATCACTAATCATACCCAGATATATCCTATGCCATTGGCTTCCAAACTTTCCTGAGTATTACAATCACCTAGAGACCTTTAAAATTCCTATTTATATTATTTAAATCAGTATTGTCTAGGAGAGGGAGGGTCAGTATTTTTTCAAAGATCTCTGGAGGACTCCAATATGAGAGATGTCCAGGAGAAAACTTAAACAGGGCCATCTCTGTCTTCATCAGTGATGTTTCTTATCCCTGGGTGCTCATGTGAACTACCTGGGGAGTTCTTAAAAACTACTGATGTCCGGGCCACTCCCATAACAATTAAAGCAGAATCTCTGGAGTTGGACCTGAGTATTTTTAAAGCTCTCCAGTAATTCTAATAGACAAGATGGGAACCATTGTCTTCAGGCTTTGCCTCCAAGGAATGGCCACAGATAGGAGGAGGAATCATGAATCCAAAATGAAGAGCAGGTACACAGCCAGCCAGCCCTGAGTCCCCATCCTCCAGTGCCATGTCATATAATCTCAGAGAGGTTAATTTAACCTCATCTTCAATATGAGATTCAAAATCCCTTTTTCTCTATCTGACCCTTCCCCCCATCCCCATCCCAACCTTGGTTTCAACGACTGCTGATCTAAGTCACCACAATCTCTGTGGAATTTGGAAAGGTGGCCATAGAAGCACCAGGCCTCACCTTTCTCCTATGTGGTGACCGCTGGAGTCTTCACGGATCAGGCTGGCTGCCTGCAGGAGATGTCTCTAGCTTTTGTAAACAAACTCCCAGCTGTAAGCCCAGCTAGGGAGCAGATGGTTTAGTAGCAGCCAGGCCACCAAAGGGGAAGCCATGAGGACCTGCATTTGCAGCAGACTGAGAGGTGGAATCAAACACAACCCCTGCAAAGCAATCTGGCCTGCAGCCTGGACTCTACATGGTGGGCTGGTTGGCCCCACACAGGGACAGGGCACACCTGCTGTTCTGAGCACACACCACAGTGCTGCCACCTGACCCAGGGCAAGGAGCCTGCAAATTTGCACCAGCCTCTTTCCTCCTGCTTGGTCTCTGTGCGTCTACCCAGGAGTTGAGAGAAGAGCACGAAATAAACACAAAAATCTTCAGTTCAAATCTGGCCTGCTGCCCCTGCTTGCCTGAGCTTGGATCTCAGTTTCCTCTGCAGTTGTCGTTATTATTTTCTGTTTTATCAGCACACTCCTGTCCCTGGAGCCAATAGAAACTCTAAGCTTCATGGAATGAGGTCTGGGGTCTGGGAGGACACATTCCAGTATGGTTCTGGGTCCTAAGTACTGGGAAATTTGGCACATATGTATATTTTAAAATACAGTTAGGGGCTGGGAAGGTGGCTCAGTGGTAGAGCACTTGCCTTGCATGCCTGAGGCCCTGGGTTCGATTCCTCAGCACCACATAAGCAAAAAGAAAAAAGACAGAAGTGGCGCTGTGGCTCAAGTGGTAGAGTGCTAGCCTTGAGCTGAAGAGCTGAGGGACAGCGCCCAGGCCCAAGTTCAGGCCCCACTATTGGAACCCTCCACCCCAAAAAATAAATAAAATAAAATAAAATATATTTAGCCAGGCATTGGTGGCTCACATCTTTTATCGTAGCTATTCAGGAAACTGAAGTCTGAGGATTAAGGTTTAAAGACAGCCTGGACAGAAAAGTCTATGAGACTCTTATCTCCAATTAACCAGTGAAAAGATGGAAGTGGAGGAGGTAGAACACCAGCCTTGAGCAAAAATCCATGTAAGAACATGAGTTCAAGCCTCAGTACCAACACACACACACACACACACACACACACACACACACACACACACACACACACACACACACACACACACACCACTGAGTATTTATCTGACATTCAAATTTAGGTATACTTGCTAAATCAAGCAAGCAACTCTATAGGAAAGGAAGAAAGGAAGGAAGGTTTGTTTGTTTGTTTTTTATCATAGCAAGGAGCTGGAAAAGCCAGGACTGATGAGAGAGAGCCTGCTGGTTGACCAGGCTTTGAACTGGATTTCAGGACTCTGAAAAACAGTTGGCAAAATAACACTTCTCTGTCCCCAGAGAATCTTCTAGAAGATAACTTTGGCCAGTAAAGTCCAGCTGAGGTGGTGTGAGGATGGATCTTGACACAGGTCTACCATGCCACCAGCTATTCATTCCAAAGGACAGAGTCAACGTGACTTCCCCTGATTGCTGAGGGTACATGGAGGATTTCTGCCTTGGAATCCTCTTCTGGGCAGAGGGGGCCTTTTGTGACTCAGATATGAGTCCTTGAGGATTCATAGAACTATGGTACTGAAACAACTTTCAAGCTTATTCAACCCCTGTAATTACTGCCAAGAAGCCTGAGTCTAGAGAAAGAAGAGTCTGTCCAGAAAACACATAGCCAGGAAGGAGCTGTGTTGGGCTGCAGCCCAGGTCTTCTCACCCAGCTAGCCAGCTCAACCCCATTCTCTTGGACCCATCCTGACCTCCAGAATAGCAATGCTAGTGATTTCAAATGCAGATCCATTTACTACTTCTACAGTCTAGAACCAAGATGTGTCCAAAGGGTTCTTAGATTCTGTCCAGTTATATCACAACCAGAAGCAAAGCTGGGGAGAATTCTGCTCTCCAAAGGGCAAGACACCTTCCAGGTGTCTGGAGACAGCTGAGTTGCCTGAGCCTAGCCTCATTCTGAGTTGCTGCAGACATTACAGGGTGAGCATACCCTACAGAATCAGGTGACCTGCCACACAGATGGATCTGGATGGTCTTGGCTTCCACTTGGCTTTGGTTTCCTCATCGGTAATGTAACTTACACACTGGTATCATGAAGATGAAATGAAATTGATCACAGAGCCTGAAGTCTAAAATGTTAAGGACTTCCTTGACATCTTTAATTTCAAGGTCCTAACCATGAGTTTCCCTTCATTCTCTAGATACGCACCTCCCATACTATGAGGAACACTCCCCCATCTGGCTAGTTCCCCTAGCAACTAGGCCAGCAGCATTCCCCCTGATCTTCAGAATAGTGGACTTTACCTTTCTAGCCAAACAAGCTACTCACAATTTCCTATAGAAACCAGGGACACCCACTCTCCTGTCCCCATTAAACCTGCCTCCCTATAGTTCCTGCTGGTGCAATCCTTGTGACCCTGCATGGTATGTACAGTTTTCCAGGTTGTGAATCAGTATGACTCACAAACTACTGTCCAACATATCTGTCCATTGTCAAGTGTCATGAGCTAGGCCATCATACAGTTTATGGCAGGGGATCTTTCCTTCACAACAGGGTGCCTAATAGGGGGCCAGAACTTAGTTAGATTGTGGAGTCTAACACTAAATCCTCAGCCTTCTGGGATGGGATTCACCTTCTACTGGCTTCTACTTCTCTGGCATCTGAGTTTCCATTAGTGGAAGAGCAGTAGAACTCAGACAGCAAGTGACAGGATTTGGTGTTTCCTAGGGATCTCAGGTTTAACAATACCCTCCTCCTGCCCCTATGGCATACTTGTCTCCATGGTGCCTCATCCAACTCTAACAACTGTCCATGAGGAGGACAGTCTGCCAGAAGGTGAAATGACTGGTCCCAAGGTCACATCGGCAAGAGAGAGGGCAAGGTGAGTTTCACACCCCTTCTTCAGAATCAGCGCCACCATATTCCTGTGGTCTTTGGGGAAACAGAAACACTGCCCAGAAACAAAGTCCTCCCACTTTACCAACTTCACCCTCAGGAAAGTGGTTAGAAGAAACCTC
The DNA here is from genome assembly GCF_024711535.1 of Dipodomys merriami. NCBI lineage: Eukaryota > Metazoa > Chordata > Mammalia > Rodentia > Heteromyidae > Dipodomys > Dipodomys merriami. The sequence continues at coordinate 59,556,121 of NW_027206068.1, read as the reverse complement.
TAGACTGTGAGTGCCCCCCACCCTGGCCCCCAGGCCTACAGAATCCAAAAGTGGGCCTCAAACCTCAGGCCTTCTGAGAAAGCTTTGCATGGGGAAGAGAGCACAGTGGGACTGTCTTCTTTGGGCCTGGGGTCCATCTGATGGAGCATGGTGATCCAAAGACCTTCTGCTGGTCTTAGGAACACTTCAAGCACTTTGGCCCCAAGAATAAACTTTATAACAATTACCATTTTGCCACAGACATCCCTGTTTCCTATATATAGTTTTAGATATATAGGCGCTAAGGCTGCTATCTAGAGCTCTAAGCTGGGGGTCAAGACCAATGGCTTTGGCTGGCCTGGAGCTCTTCCTTACACATGTTTTCTACAGGCAGCTCGCTGGCTCAGAGCTGATTTCTAAATACTGCAGCCAGGGCTTCTATCTATAAGGACAGACTGAGATCCTGGCAGGAAGAGATCTTGACCAGGAGACAGAGAAGTTGTTACTAGACCTGGGTCAACCTTTCCCATCCCCTAGAGTGCCTCAGCCTCTCAGAACCCTCAGCATTTTAGTGCACAGAGGAGCCAGTTCTCCTAGCAAGGTTGACATCAACATTTCAGAGGTTAATACAATGTTGTCCAGGAACCCTCAGAAGAAGCCATAGCTTCAGAGTTGGCTTCTTCTAGTCCCCATTAGGCAGATCGAAAAAGTGAGGTACTGTATGAGGACTTGTTTAATTAGGAGGTTAGCACAAGGCTGAAGGGTGCATTTGAACTCTCATGTTGAGAGATGGTCATGAGACCATGACGCTAACAGAAAAGGAGAACCACAGTGGCCTGGTCTCTCTCTGGGTGTCCAGTGCAATGTCATGTGCGGATGCCAACAGAATGGAGCCCCTCCCCTTCTCTGCCTGTCCTCCCTGAGGTCTCTGCTCTGAACAACAAAGGAGAGGCCAGACTCATATACATGGGGCAAACATCCCTGTACCTATTTGACCTTGGCCAGTCTCCCCTAAGGCCACAGCACAGATGTTGCCCAGCTAAGCACAGAGGGAAGCCAGCAAGCCAGGGAAGTTTGGAACAAAGCCAGGAATGGAGCTAGGCAGATGTCAGTAGCTTAGCACTTCCAGAGAACTGAATTTTGGTTGAAAGACCATGGGGAGGGCACTGTCCTTCAGTGGAATGCATATCCTATTGTTGTTTGCATATTTGTCCATATTGCTACGTGTGTGTGTGTGTGTGTGTGTGTGTGTATGTGTGTATGCACATGCTAGTCCTGGGGTCTGAACTCAGGACCTGGGCACTACCCCTGAGCTTTTTTTGCTCAAGGCTACCTCTCTATCACTTGGGCCACAGCTATGCTTCTGGCTTTTTGGGGAAGTTAGTTGGAGATAAGAGTTTCACAGACCTTCCTGGCTAGGCTGGCTTTGAACCAGAATCCTCAGATCTCAGCCTTCAGAGTAACATGAGCCACAAGTGCCTAGCCATACTGCTACTTTTTTTTTTTGTTGGTCATGGGGTCTGCATTCTGGGCCTGGACGCTGTCCCTCGGCTCTTCAGCTCAAGGCTAGCACTCTACCACTTGAGCCACAGTGCCACTTCTACCTTTTTCTGCTTATGTGGTGCTGAGGAATTGAGCCCAGGGCCTCAAGCATGCAAGGCAAGCACTCTACCACTGAGCCACCTTCCCAGCCCACTGCTACTTCTTTAACCTGGTCACAATACTTCTTTGTGTTATGGGTTGGGAGAATAGCTATTTCCTTGTATGCCTTGGAACCCAAGGAAACAGAATTTCTTGGGAGTTGGGCTTAGGTTTCCACCCTATAAAATAGAAGTGCCAGTAGACTAGAATGGCCATTTCTGCTTCCCTTGTCACCAGCCTGGGGACTTTTCCTCTTCTCTTTCTGGTAGCTCAACAGCAGGCAGAAAAACATCTGCTTTAGAGAAAAGGCCATTTTCTGCTGACAGTGTGCCTGTGTGCTCCAGGCCTCAGGGCTACTATAAAGAGACATCCTTTTCCCCAAGCTCAGACCTTCCCCAGCACGTTGACTTCATAAGGACAGATAATATCTAAATCTGCCCCTGGGTTGAATCTGACAAGGTTGGCCCAATCTCTGCTGTCTGAAAATGGAGAATTTTTACCGAGAAATGGGCATGTGATGCCCAAGCAGTGGAAAGGGTCACAATTCTGTCTCCAGCTGCCCAAGAAAAGGTCTCTGAATTGAGAGAGGTGATCACTCAATCTTGAGACATTCCCACAGATCTTCTCTGCTCTATGTGAAGGAGATAGTATGGGGACAGTGTTTCTGAGTGTGGAGGACAGAGGTCCAGTGGTGCCAACTGGTATTTATCAACTCAAAGAGCCCAGGAATGGAAGGAGTCATAGGTAGAGTTTCTGTCTACTGGGTTCCTTGCTGGGATATGGCTCTGAGTGGTCTCCAAGCTTTCTAGGTGGCCATAACTTAGTGTGTGGTCTATATAGAGCCCTCTAGCCACCCCCCCCCACAAAAGACTTCTGGGCAGCCTAGGGCATAACTCTGAGGAGAACTTACTCATACATCATTCTCTGTAGAGCCCCCAAAGGCATCTGAACCTCTGACTGCTGCAGGAAGTGGAGAGGAGATGGGAGACTCACCCCAGTCCCTCCACCTTCATGAGAGTTAGGAAAAGAGACAGAGAAAGGGCCATGAGGATGTCTGGAGAGGGATGGTAGAGATCACTTGAGTTTCTAGAATCCAGAAAATCCTAGACTCCCTCTCACACCTCCCCTCCTTCATGCTTTCTGAAGGCTGTCTTACATTTTGAGAAAACAATCTAGCTTTATTCACTTTATTCAGTGAACTGAAGTGGGAAAGGGGAGTTTGTGGCAGGGTTGTAGCATCCAGAAAGCAGAAGTGAGGATTTGATGTGTGTGTTGGGGGGCGTGGGGCAGGAGGATGGCCTAGGAATGGATTCTGGAATTAGTTAGAAGCTGAAAAGGCTAAAAGCTGGGGGTGGGGGGCTGGGTCTCCACCCAAGGGACCACAGTGGGGTGCTCACTCAGTCTCCGAGCTCAGCGGCCAGGGAATGAGGCTGTGGTGCCCCCAACAAGCTGGGAGCTGTCCGCGCCGTGGTGCTGAAAGCTGCAAGCGCCGGCCTCCAAGGCCACGAGCAGCCAGCGCAGCTTGCAGATCTGTCCCAGGTGAGAGGGGGCAGCTAGAGAGGGATTCCCCTCCGGATCCCCTCTTCTCCACGCAAGGAAAGGTACAAGATGGAGTTGGGACAAGAGGGCACTTTGAGCTTTGAGCAGTGTGTAGCCACCCAACGCTGTGGTCGCAGCCCAGCTGGAAGTAGGTTGCAATCTTGGCCAGTGGTCAGGAATGAGCAGAAAGGAGATCCTAGACCTAGGGAGGGTCCCTAGCTCACCTACACTGTGGGCAAATACCACCTACCACCGGTGCATGGCAAGGAGCAACGCACGAGGTGTGCCCATGTGCACTCGTCCAGAAGACTTTAGCGGGTGCATGCAGACTCTTGGACGGGCGAGGTTAGGCTCCCAGAACCCACACACGAAGCACACGCAAGCGGTCCCCTGCATGCTCCCTGCACAGGGACGCAGGCCCCCCTCAGGCTGCAGACGCTCCGCTGGGGCTTCCCATCACCCTGGCCTGGCCCGTGTGGCCTGGATGTCCCTCCCGCTTTGTTTCTGGGCCTCAGAGGGAGACCTCAAGGGAGGCACAGCCGGTGGGAAGCCCCAGTTCCAAGCCTGTGGCCAGGAAAGGTGCTCAAGTGGAGCAGCCAGCTCCTACGCCCAGAAACAGGGGGATGAGACAGATCGGGGGAGGGGGTGCTGGGGGTGAAGTCTCAAACACCCCTGTTTCTTTCCCGGACTCCCAGTTAGGGTGCCAGGACATGAGAGGAGTACGTCTCCCTCCCAAACTGGGGACACCCGGAGGACTAGCGCGTACCTGTGTGTGGGGAGGCCCCGCGTGGAGCCCCCACAGAGAATCCGGACCTGCTGGCTCCTCTGGGTCCCCCTGGACAGAGACGAGCTTCTTGGGGTGGGGGGGGCGGTGGGCGAAGGGGGGATACCCTGCTTACCCTCCACACCGCCTCCTGGATGACCGAAGGCCACGGAGAAACTCCGTCCAGGCAGCGGGAAGTTGCCGGTGCTCAGGTGCTGGTGGGGGGCTGGGGGGTCCGGGTCCTGGGCTGGGCCAGGGCTCCCGCGCCCCCCTCCCCGAGCCCCGCGCCCCCAGTCCCGCCGCCCGCGCCTCTTGGCCGCGGTCCTCCCTCCCGCCCCGCAGACTGCGCGGAGCCTGGGAGCCGGGAGCCCGCCCGCCCTCCCGGAGAGTCTGCTGCTGACCTGCATTGACGTCATTGCGTCATTAGGTTTCCCCTGGAAACACTGGCTCGCCCAAAATAGTAACACATTAATTCAGGCCGGGGGAGCAGGGAGAGACTGTTTGTAACCCTGCAGCTAACTCGCGAGCCAGCGCCACAGCCCCCACCCCGCCCCGGGCAGCGCGGGCCCGGCCTGCCTACTATTTTGAGAACAAAGGCAGGCAAAATATAGAACCTGGGAGAAGAGGGTGCGGGGGTGGGGTGGGGGACAACTAGATCCCCCCCCCCGCCTTGCACGCGAGCGCGCACCCACGGACACGCAGACGCGCACACCACCACACTTGGGTCTATCCAGCCTCGGGTGGGCACACCTCGCATTCGGACTGTCTCAGCAGCCTGCTGGGTGTGTGCCAGATTCCCCGGCCCGCAAGGACAGGTCTGAGTCAGGGTTTAATGTCCTCGATGGGGATGAAGGACGAACTTCCTCCTCTCACCCCTTCAGTCCTGCGCCACCGCAGGCAGATCCCACCGCTTTCCCTGGTCTCCTTGCGGCAGGGACACCCTGCCCTTTCTCCCCCTCAATCTGTCCTACCTGCCTGTGCAGGGCTGGGGGAGTGGGGGTGAGGAGGTTCTATAGGGATCTCCCCGGCTGCACTGCCCTTTGTCTACCCCCACACTCTGGTCCCTCTACCCGCAGGGCTGGAGGGGGGCCCTTGTGGCACCTCGGTGCCTCATCATTTGGGAAAGGCTGGAGGAGAGTGTGCTGGCTTCTCCCCATCCCGTTCCTGGCTCTTCTCCCCACCCAGCAAGCAAAATGGGGCTGGGGCTGGGGCTGGGGGAGGGAGCTGTCTAAGGGCAAGCCCCGGGCTTTAGAGACTCTCCCTAGCTGTCTGTCCCCCCACTAACTAGGCCCTTGACTCAGTCTCAGAGGTTGACACCTACCTACATTCAGCTGAAATCAAACCGGCAATCATCACAGCCCAGGGCTGACAGCAGAAGCAAAAAGGTGAGCACAGAGCATCTGAACTCCCAGAGCACCAGTGAGGGAGCACAGAGATCTGGCTGGGGAGGGCAGCAAGTGAGGGGTAGGTAGGGGAAGCCCTGTTGGGCTTGGAGAAGGCCCCTACTTCACCTTCCGCGGAGAAAGCTCAGGAGCCTTGGGAAGGGCACTGGGAGGGTTTGGCTGTTTCCTCCCAACCTGAGCAGATCTCAGCTCTGCGTTCTCTGGGTAGGTGTAGAGGTGAGCTTGAGATTTAGGGAGGGGTGCCTCAAAGGTCTCTGTCTTTGTGTGCCTGCAGAGAGCCCCACAGCAGGGGCTTTGTTCACTGAGCACACCCTTCCCCTAAAAAGTGAAGCAATGGCTCCTTCACACAGCTGTCCCAGAGGATAAGCCCTCATGTAGAGGCCAGACCAACAAACATGCTTTGTAAAGCACAGGCCTGGCCATGCCCCTCGTGGTCCTCTCCCTGTATGTGCCTTTCTCCCCGTAAGCCACAGGGACTTCATAAAATGAGGTCATGAAGCCCACTCCATGGGCTACTGTGAAGCTGGCAAGACATGGAACAGAAGGGTGCTGAAGAAATGACACATCCTGTTTCTGCTCCTGTCCCCACCGTGGTTCTCTGTGAGTCATGAGCCCACATTCTCCACCATCTACACATTTGCTGGTGACTCTAAAGTGTCAGAAGTTGAGCAATGGATACTAAGCAAATGGTGACATTGAAAGCCCTAGTCTCCAAAAGGACAACATGTGTGCTCCTTCCTTCCTATCACTCACGGACCTCTGACTAAAACCCAAAAAGCAGCATCCTAGTGCCTTGGGATTCGAGTGCAATCAAGGGTTGGGTGAGGTTCTATGATCCGGTTCTGCATCGCTCTCTAAGCTTTTTTCCAAGCAAGACATGTGCCAAGTCTCTATGATCTGGGCCCACTACCCTGCTCTTCCCTCACTCTCAGCTTCTATTCCACTAAGCCGTGTCCATTATCTGCCTGTCTGGCTCCCCCTCTAGAGCATAGCAAGAGACTGACCATATGGCACTCCCTCTGTTCTACTAGCTGAACAAAGACTGGTAGTCCCTCTTTTTAGGAACCTCCTGCTCCAACCCTTTGCTTCCATCCTCCACTCTATGTCAAAGTCTACCTGACCCTCAAGGCCTGGGTCAAATTCTGACTCCTCCTGCCTAGCCAGGTGATCATTCCTGGAAAACTGGGCTATGTGTATTAACTCTTGGACACTGACATTAACTGCATTAACATCACTAATGTCAGGGAGGGGGATATGAGGTCTTGTATGGCCAGACTGGGATTGTCATTTTCTGTCGGCTGCAGGTTAGCAAGACCCTTATTTGGTACAAGTCATATGGTTAATCTCTGTGTGCCAGGATATAGGGGTTTATTTATTTCTTTTTAAATTTTTGTCTGTTGGGGGACTTGAACTCTGGGTCTGGGAGCTGTCCCTCAGCTCTTCAGCTCAAGGCTAGTGCTCTACCACTTGAGCCACAGTGCCACTGAGGAATCGAACCCATGCAGTGCATGCAAGATAAGCACTCTACCACTAAGCCACCTTCCAGCCCTATTTATTTTTAACAAAGAGAAAAACTTCTTATTTCAATTTCCTGGGGATGTAGGGTTTTTTGTTTTGTTTTGTTTTGTTTTGTTGGTCATGGGGCTTGAACTCTGGGCCTGGGTGTTATCCCTGAGCTCTTCAGCTCAAGGCCATTGCTCTACCACTTGATCCACAGCTCCACTTCCAGTTTTCTGGAGTTAATTGGAGATAGTCTCATGAACTTTCCTGCCCTGGCTGGCTTCAAACTGTGATCCTCAGATCTCAGCCTCCTGAGTAGCTAGGATTACAGGTGTGAGCCAACGGCACCCAGCGGATGTGGGTTTTAAATCAACATTCAAGCCATCATTCCTGGCCATCAGGTATCCTAACTCCCTGACTGAGTGGTATGTTACATGGATCACTTGGAAAGATCACCTAGTTTGGCTTATATATTTTTCTGAGTTGCCTTTTCTAAATAAATTATATATCTTCTCTGGTTGGTTGAAACTCCTCAAACCTGTGTGTCATATCCACACACCCACCAGGGCACACATGGATTCTCAGGAAACATCTACAGTGTGCTTACCACCTCTCATGCCTGAGATGGGGAGTGATGCTGATGGCGATATCTCTGCAGACTTGGGCTAAGAGATACCTCCCTGTGTCTGTAAGATATGTCTCAGGCCACCCAGACTCAGGAAGGGAGGTGCTGGGGCATTATCCTTCCCACTTTTCTCCTAACCTGGGTGATAACAAAAAGTATGTCTGAGAAGGTAGAGGGGGAATGAGGAAGGAAAAGACAGACCCACCAGCAGCCAAATGAGCTATTAGGTAGGATGGCCAGGGTCTTGCAGACCTCAGTCTCATCTAGACCCACAGCAGTGTCTAGTGGCAGCCACTGGCCCCTTCCATACATAAAGGCTTATATGGCTAGTTCTTTCTATGGCTTGTCCCCAGACTCTCTTAGCTTTGCCTCCCAGGCCTATCAGCAAATGGATTTCATCCTGCCATTCCCCATGGTCTTGATGAGTAGCATTCATTATCCTCTAGTTGAGAAGGGGTTAGCTGCATTCTACTGTCTCCTAGGTCACTGCAAGGATCTTGTAACAGGTTCTCAATCAGGCCACCTCATGTAACTTGGTTTGTTGTGAGGAGATGTAATAAATAAATAATAAAATACGTGCATACATGGCAGGCATTGGGATACAAAGAAAAGCACCGGCTAGGCTTGCGGTACCTAAGGTAACTCTATTAACTGCTTAGACTTTTTTATTCTAAGGCAGCAGGAGCTACATGGTCCCAGGTTGGAGCAGCACTACCTTTGCTGCTGTTTACTTCTACATTTATCGCTATGTCTTCAGTTCAAATTACTATAAAGGGTCTGGGCTGGTGGAATGACTTAAGTAGTAAAGTGCCTGCCTAGAAACTTAATGTAAAGGGGAGGATCAGAATGACTAACATAAGTACTGGGGTTCCTGATTATCCAGAGCTTCTGATCTAGGATACCTCTTGATCTTAGGATGACTGGAAATCTATAGTACACCCAACTGGTGGGGCTGTTCAATACAATCACACTCTAGAGTAGATCTTAACCTCTCCCTCTACTGCTAGCCTCAGGCAATCAAGCTGTTTCTGATCAAGTGAGCGGTGGATTTTATTACTGAGCTGATCTTCACACCAGGCTTCCAGTGGGACCCAGAAGCCTGGCTCTCAATCTCATTGGGTGGTGCTAATGGCAATGAGGTCAAAAGGCCAATGACCAAGTGACTCACCTGCTGTCTTCCCAGAAGCTGCTCTGAGTCCCACATCAGCTTCCACGTCCTTTTCAAGAAAAGGCTCAGGCAGAGAAGACCTAGGGCCTCCTGCACAATACAGACAGGTCAGGAGGAAAGCCCCTCAGTTCTCCACAACAGGCCTTATTCTGAACTCCATAATGACAAATTGATTAATATGGACAGACTTGAGGGAAACCCTACGAGCTGGGATTTTAAACTGGCTTCTAATCCCAGTACTGCCATTAAGTCATGGTATAACTAAAACAAGGAACGTTGCTCCCCCAACCTCCTCATCTCATGACCTTTCCACCACTGTCTTATGTGCTGATGGAGTAGAATAACCAGCGTCATCAGCGAAGATATGGACACCTGCTAACATCCTGACCTGCAGTGGAAATTGACCCAGTTAAGAACAGTCCATGCTCCTAGAATCCAGAGTTACCCAGGGGGTGGCAGCTGCTCTCCTAGGATTTCATCTGGTTAGGTAGGTGACTGCTTCTAGCCCAAAGCCTTTTTCTTTGTTTCTTTAAAAAAAAAATTAATTTAAGCCAGGTGCTGGGGGCTCACACCTATAATCCTAGTTACTCAAGAGGCTGAGATCTGAGGATCACGATTGAACCAGTTTACATTCCCACCAACAGTGAAGTAGCATTCCCTGTTGGCTGCATCCCTGCCAGCATCTGTTATTATTTATTTTCTTGATAATGGCCATTCTAACTGGGGTGAGGCAAAGTCTCAATGTAGTTTTGATTTATATTTCTTTTATGGCAAGAGATATTGAACATTTCTTCATGTATTTATTCTTTGCTATTCTTCTTTCCTCTCCAGAGAAGTTTCTTTTTAATTCTTTAGCCCACTTATTAAAGAGGTAGTTGTTTCTTTGAGGATTTGTTTTTGGAGGGGTTAATTTTTTTAGCTCTAGATATATTCAATTTTATTTTTAGTTTTATTTGTGTATGTGTGTGTGTGCACGTGCCAATACTGGGGCTTGAACTCAGGGTCTGGGCGCTGTCCGTTAGCTTTTCTACTCACGCCTGGTTCTCTAGTACTTGAGCATACCTCCACTTCTGTTAGAGTTAGAGTCTTACAAACTTTTCTTCCTGGGCTGGCTTCAAACTTTGGTCCTCAGATCTCAGCCTCCTGAGTAGCCAGGATTATAGACATGAGCTACTGGCTCCCAGATGAAGCATTATTCTTTCTTATCTGGTAGCAGTCTGTACAAAGCAAGAGTACCAAAGGCCCCTAAGTTCTTCTAAACAATTCTGTAAAAGATTCATTTATTCAATCATTTACTACTTCAATTGGCCCAAAGTTAGTTTTTGTTTTCCCAAATTGTCTACCTCTCAGTTCCAGTGTATGGCCATCATCCAGTGTATTGCTGTCAACACTTCCTAGCCTATAGTCCCAACTTGCCCCTTAGTGGCACCATCATACCTATCCTCATCTTTCTGACTCCTAGATCTGCATCTGAGAGTCTAGAAAGGCTGTCTCACACTCCTATCCTTCACCTCTCTACCATCCCTGCCCCTAACCACAGTCCACTTCCCCAGATTTCCCTGGATTCCAGTCTCTCAGAGGGGAGCACCAAGCCAAGGCTATCACCTGGCATGGCCTCAAGTTGAAGCCTTGTTTTCTGAGAAAGGCACAATTGTGTTTGTTGATGTTTGGGGTAGAGGTGAAGGTAGCTGAGTAGCAAATGATTGAATGTGGAAAACCTGCCAAGGACCCAGTGGCATAAGGCCAGGAGCTAGAATAGAGCACTAGCTTAGCTGGCCTGGCTAAGATTTTTCAACTGGCACTTGGAAAAAGGAGGGTTCATACAGGCTGGAGAAAGTAGGTCAGGTCCATGGAGGGATGACATCTGGATTAAAACCCAAAGACCAGGGGACTGTGGCATGGGGAGAGGGAATGGGAGAAAGATGTGAGCAACTAGATAAAGCAGTGCTTTCAACCTAGCTTCCCATTATAATCCTTGGGGGTTAACCTGAGCTCAACCTACAGTTGATATGAAGATAATCCCATTTTCAAGAAATTCACATTTCATTCATTTGGGATAAGACCCAGGTATTCATAGGTTTGGGGGTTTTTTGTTTATATTTTGGGATTTATTGGCCATTATGTACCATGTATCAGAAAGTATTTTTAATTTGTAATATAGTTCAAAAGACTAGGATAATGGTGTAGAGAGCAGTACTAGCTGTTTGTATGTCTCACAGGCCTTCTGTCTTGTTTTGTTTCATGTGGCTTGAACTCAGGGCCTAGCACTATCCCTTAGCTATTTTACTCTAGGCTGGTACACTGGTACACTTGAGCCACAGCTCCACTTCCTGCTTTTTGATGGTTAATTCAGATAAGAGCCTTACAGACTTTCTTGCCTGGGCTGTTTTTGAGCTGTGATCCTCATACTCAGCCTCCTGAGAAACTAGGATCACAGGCATGTGCCACTGGTGCCCAGTGGGGCTGCTACAGGCCATCTAACCAAGAATGATGTCTTGAGCTTCCTCTTTCTTCCTTCTTCTAGAGTAGAAGGTAACAATACCTTTGAGTCTTGAGCACTGACCCACTAGTCACCAGTCCTGCTATTAGCTCTCTAGACTGTTCTAATGTATAGCCAGACCCTAACATCTCTGGTACAATGCAAAGGCAAAGACATTAGGAGATGATAGTCTGTGATGGAGTATGTATCACAAGGAAGAAAACTCAAGTCAGGATTCTATTATGGAGCTGCCTATGACAGAGCGAAATGTTGGAACTTTATCCTATTAAGCAAAACTGAAATCCAAATTTGGGGCTTGAAGATAAGAATGACATTATGATTGTAACATCTCAGATGTCTGGGGGTTCTACAGACTTGAATGGAAGGAGCTGGAACCAAGAAAACAGTGTCCAATCAAGAGGCTGGTGGAAGAAGGAAAGAGTGTGTGACAAACCATACAGAAAGTCTCAACAGGATTTAGGGTCTTAGTGGATGTAAGAGCTTAGAAAGATTAAAATAATGATGACTATCATTGTGAAGATTAAAAGGTGTTTGTGACTTTAAAAAAATAAAAAGAGACAAGGAAGAGGAATTGAGAAAAGGTATAAAATTATACTTTCCATGCTAGGAGACCTAAGGAAATCACCTCTGCATTGGTTAAGGTTGTGTGTAACATCAGATGACTCCAGTAGTTTAAAAAAATGGAAACTTACCGTATTCTATGACATCCTCATGATAGAAGTAGATTCTGGAATGCAGACATAGGAGAGAATAAATAGTCTCTACCGTTGCCCCATTCATTTCCTTAATGATGATCATGACTCCTGGAAATGTTTTAATATGTTGAGTTAGAAGACTATATATAGATTAATAGGCTTTGGGTACAGAAAAAAAAATTTAAGTTTTTTATGGTGAAAATACTGTACAAAGGGGTTACAAGGTAAGGAGTATATTTCTTATCAAGCATTGTTGCCTCCTCCTTTGTTTCCCCTTATCATTCCTGCCCTCCCATCTCTCCCCCCTGCCTCCCTTCCCCCCCAGATCTACATCTTGAACTATGCCCCCAATCCTCTTAGTTTTAGTTTTGTTTTAGTTTGTTTTTGGTCTGAGATTGGACTCAAACTCAGTACCTGATGCTTTTGCTCATTGTTTAGTGTTCTACCAACTGAGCCATGCCTCTCTCTCTAACACCTCGTTATTTTTAAAATAAGGTCTTGTGACCTTCTCCTTATCCCAACAGCCTGGACTTTGATCCTCCTATTCATACTTCCCTCATAGCTAGGACAAGCACACCTCACCATGCCCACCTCAAAGTGGGATCCTCTCAATCTCTGTCTTCCAAGTAGCTGAGATTATAGGAGTGAGTGCCTGCTTCCATCCTATGACAGCTCCAAGATTCCTAGTTCATATTGTGCATATGAGTACAACATGTACTTGGTGGGTAAAATGAGGGAATGTAATGGGCCCTTTCAAGAGAGCATTTAGAGTAGTATGGTGGGGATATAAGTCAAATATAGGAGATCAGTGAAGAAGTGCCTAATGAAAAGGAAGGGACAGTCACCACATGGGAAAGCCTTAACATGATGCATAAAATCTTCCATGAATTGGCTACTGTCTTCCTCTCAGACTCTTCTGCTGATGTCTTCCCTTTACATCTTGTTTCAGTTCTACCCAACAGCTCCACACTTGCTTCTCTCACCTTCAGACCACCTGAAAGGCCTTTCACTTGTTCCCTTTGGAGTGACTCCTGCCTAGCTTCAGCTAACCAGGAAAGCTCTATTAACTTGCAAGGGCAGTTAGGTGTCTCTTTATGATATTTCCATGATACTCCAACCCTCACTCCATCCCTGAACTTGTCACATTGTTTGGAAACACTCAGTTGATTATGAGTTAGTCTCCCTCGTGAACGGCTGGAGGCAAGCACAGAGCAGATTGACTTTGTAGACAGAATGTAGCACAACTCCTGGTATTCACTAAACTCAAAAATGTGGGCAGCAGATTTAAAAAAAGATCTTTCAAGAGCTAGTATCAAGGGAACATAGGACAAGGGACATTTATTCTGGGATTGGTAGACATAATGAGAGGACAAATGTGAAGTGGGATGCTTTAAATGAGGACTTGTTATAATTGGGTTCCACTATCACAAGCCAGTAAGAATGTTTCTCAAAATTTTCAATAATCAAGATCTCATGGACATTGGTTTAGGGAGTGAGAAATGTCATCTAGATAACAAGAGAAGATGGCAGGATGCAAGAGAGGCAAGGATGTCTATTTTCAGAGCAAAAAGAATCCAAATTGACAAAAGAAAAACAAACAAAAACAAAACAACAAAGCTACCATTCAATCCACAGAGTAACTTCAACTCTCAACTAGAGATGTACCAACTTTTCTAACTCAACCTATTACATTTTTTCCTGTGATTTAAAGGTGAGAGAGTCCTGGAGGAGACAGCTTTTTGTTAACCTGATAACCCTGCCACCACACCCCAGCTTTTCTTCCTCTCTTGTCTCTCCCCACTCCTGTACTCCTGATTTGTGTGGCCATATCCTCAATACCCACTCAAAACTTGCTTTAGAGCTGGGCGCTGATGGCTCATGCCTGTAATCCTAGCTACTCAGGAGGCTGAGATCTGAGGCTCGTGGTTCTAAGCCAGCCCTGGCAGGAAGCTCCATGAGACTCTTATCTCCAATAAACCACTAGAAAACTGGAAGTGGCAATGTGTCTCAAGTGGTAGAGCGCTCACCTTGAGCTGAAGAGCTAAGGGATAGCACCCAAGCCCAGAGTTCAAGCCCTACAACCGACCAAAAAAAAACCCAAAAAACAAAAAAAAAAAAAAACTTGCTTTAGGGGAACCTAGCCAAAAACAGGGAGTATCAAGGTTCTATAAAAAAATATAATAAGCTGGGCGCTGGTGGCTCATACCTGTAATCCCAGCTCCTCAGAGATCTGAGGATCATGGTTCAAAGCCAGCCCAGGCAGAAAAAACCCCAGGAGATGCTTGTCTCCAATTAACCACTCAAAAACCAGAAGTGGAGCTGTGATTCAAAGTGGTAGAGCACTAGAGCAAAAGAGCTTAGGGACAGCATATGAGTTCAAGCCCCACAACCACCACCACTAAGAACAAAAACAAAAGGTGAATATAACAATACAATTTAACCTGGTTGGATTCTATAGGGTCCCAGTTCTTCTGGGGGGGAAAAAAGATGGATATGTGCAAAGCCAGACATATGCAAAGACCCATGGTCCACACTGGGCACCGATATCTTTGAAGAACTGAAAGAAGACCACCTGGGCTGAGCAAGAGTTAAATGAGGTAAGACGTGGGTGCTGGCAAGTATGTCATGGAGAGCTTGTAGACACAGCAGAGATTTCATTCTACCCAAGTATTGCAATGAAAGGATTTAAGTAAGCATGAAAACATGTTCATGTTTTAGAAAGAGGTCATGTTGCTGCAGTGTGAATTGGGGAGATAAAGAGTCCATTTCAATAGTTGCCAGTAATCCTAGCTACTCAGGAGGCTGAGATCTGAGGACTACAGTTGAAAAGCCAGTCTGGGCAGGAAAGTCTGGGAGACTCTTATTGCCAATTAATCTGAGCCACAGCTTGGAGAGCTAGTTTTGAGCACAAAAGCTGGTGGACAGCACCCAGTCCCTGAGTTCAAGCCCCATGATCAACAATCAATCAATCCATCATTGAGAAGCTGATAAAATAACTCAGGGAGGCACAGGTAAGTATGGTGGTGGGGAAAGAGGTGCATAGATTCAAAGAGGCAGAACTTGAAGTCCTGAGTGTTTGACTAGATGGTAGCAAGAGAACCAGATCAGTCAAGGATGAGGATCGGGCTCCTGGTTCAATAAGCCAGGTGGATACTGTGGAAGATAGTGGCAAAGGCATGGGTCTGAAGAAAACTAGGAGTTCTGTTTTCATCAGGTTTGAGCTGGCCCTGAGAATACCCAGTGAAGTGATCCCAGGAAAGCTAGACTGCTCAGAAGGATGAGAAGAGGCATTTGTTTTCACGTGTGAATCTCCCCCTGGCCCATTTTTAAGTTAGGAGTTTCCTGGTTTAGGAGGGCTGAGTTGGCTCGTGGAGCACAGAGGCATAGCCTGGTAAGGAACTGGAAAGGATCCCTTCTGTCCTGACCATTTCCTTGACTAGGAAGCTTCCACAGTCTGAGTTGATCAGATGATCCTGCCCTCCCTCACATTGCTCTATAAATAAGCAGAGTTAAGGAACACTGTCCCTCCTGACCAAATGGTTTCAGGCTCATCTTTAGATGTCTCTACCAATATCTGTGAATCAGAGTCTAGGAAAAAGACTAAAAAAGCTATCTTTATTTAGCCTGGAGAAGAGAAGGAGGGAGAGCTGTGATGTTGCTAGGAATAACTACTGCTCTTATCTTTTCTCCCTCCTAAGGAGGCCAGAGGAGGTGGACTTGGGATTGAGTTACAGAACTGATTCTTGAGGAGGGAGGAAAGAGGGAGGTTTGTGTTACCAGCCCCTGTTCTGGGAGCATTCAGAAAGTGTCTCTTGGCATTTGGGATTTTCCTGAGTAGAGGTGGGTGAGTGTGGTTTGGATCAGATAGGTAGAAGCCAAGGATGCAGCTTCAGATCTTGTAATATATAGCCCTGAAAGGAAGAACTGTTAGTCCAAGTGACAATGCCAAGGATGAGATATGCTGACTGAAAGGAACTTTAGTTTCTTATTGAATCCATCCCCATTAAGAGAAATGACACTTTATTTGCTTGTTTGTTGAAGGACACACACACACACACACACACACACACACACACACACACACACACACACACACTTGGGAAATAGAATTAGGACAGGACCGCTGTCAAACCTAGCATACTCTCTTTCTCGCTCTCTCATTCCCTCCCTCTTTCCTTCTCTCCCTCCCCCCTCTCTCTTCCCCTCTCTCTCTACTTCTATTTATCTCCTCCTTCCTTGACTTGATGTTGACTGACCTAATCTTTCCAAAGCCTAGGGGAAACAGCCTGGTAGATGGAACCAATCATCACTTTCCTTTGAGATTCTGATAGGCTTCCCTGTCACTCTGGGATCCTATAGGCTGAAGAATATCCTCTGGACAGTGATCCATCTACTCACCCAATCAGAGACTAGTCCAGACAGCTCCACTAACAAAGAGGGTCTGAACAAAGAAGTATGAATTAGGAAGGAATATTGGATTAAACACACCATAACTTTGATTTATTTGGGTCTTTCTGGAGCATAGCTTTCTCTTCTTGACATAACAAAGACAAGGGCTGAATACAAAAATCATAATACTCCTTTTTACTGAAAGCTATACTGTCAACATGGTAGCTCCTGGGTGCATATGGCGAATAGTTAGGTTTAAATGATTTAGAATTAAATATTAACGAGAGGAGGGTCAGAAAGATACTTCAGTAGTAGAGTGTTTTGATCCCCAGCACAAAACGCACAGACAGACAGACAGATACACACAAACACACACACACACACACACACACACACACACACACACACACACACACATGCACACACACCAATTAAATAGAAATTCACTGCCCAATAGTCCCATGTGACTAATAATGGTGCAGATAGAGAGGTGTGTGTGTGTGTGTGTGTGTGTGTGTGTGTGTGTGTGTGTGTGCGTGTGTGTGTGTGTGCTGGTCTTGGGACTTGAACTCAGGGCCTAGTCTCTGTCCCTAAATTGAAGGGACAGAGTGATAGTTCAAGGTTATCACTCTACTACTTGAGCTACAGCTCCACTTCCAGATTTATGGTGGTTAATTGGAGATAAGAGTCTTATAAACTTTCCTTTCCAGGCTGGCTTTGACCTATGATCCTCAAATCTCAGCCTCCTGAGTAACCAGGATTATAGGTGTGAGCCACTAGTGTCTGGCTAAAGCTTTTTTTTTTTTAATTTATTTTTTAGAAAGAGTATCACTGCAACATTGTCTACAATATGCCCCATCAACCTCACTACCTCTGTCACTCTCCTTTACTACCTACTTCTTAAAATAATTTCAACAGCTTTCATTGTTCCACCTGTATACATGCATATAAGATACTTCAACAATGTCCACCCTCTGTCACCCTTTCCACTCACCCTTTCCTTCCCCCTTGCATGATGATTGCCATTCTCCACACAAACTCCAATAGAGCTTGTTTTACTTTGCTGTCATTTTTTAAGTCACTATCAATTACACTGAAGGAGAACAGAGAGAGAGAACATTTCTATCATCACAGAAAGTACTGTTGAATAGCTAGCTCCAAAGGAAGAAGATACTGACTAACCAGAAGGTTGGACATGAATAGAAAACATATTTTAGGTTAGCCTTCAAGAGAAATCTGAGTCTTCTATTTATTCACAGTCCTTACTGTTAGCTATGCCTGAAATGCTGTGTGTAACTGTGTTTGTTCCAGTGTTCATGCCTGAGCCAGCCATGTCCCCCAGGGGTTATATGCTCCTGCTCACTGAAGAATAATTTTACCTGGAGAGGACTGCTGTACCTTACCATACAGAAGGGTGCTACTGATGTTGAAAAGGAAAGAGTAATTAAGGAGCTATGCATAAAGTATAGTAAGCTTTTCAAACCTTATGACACTAGATGACCCATGGAAATTTCCCACTCAATGGAACAAGTCTGTGTCCAGAAGTGTTAGCCTCACTGGCATGCCCAGACAAGCCCGCCACGTCTTCCTTTGTCAATTCCTGTCTTCCTTATGCTTCCCTCTCCTACTTTAGTCTTATTTTGCTTCTCATTGTCTGCCCCAAACATAACATGTGACTGCCATTTGTTCAGCTTACCCATCATTCCCCAAACATCTCCAAGCTCAGGACACAGTTGCACTCCTATCCCTGTGATTGGGAACTGAGTCCACATGACCAGCCTGGTTGGTGAGTGCCCGTGTTCACTGCTCTTCTCTATCACAGTGTAACTTTGGGATTTTGGGGTTTTTTTTGGTGTGGAACATCCAGAGGTCTCTTTCTGACACAGCCACTGACATTCAGGATGGTGGCTTCTCCATGCTCCTAGATCCCTGAATGACCACCATGTTTGATGGATGTGCAAGGTAGGCAGGAAATAAACCTGTGTTGTTTCAGACAAAGCTTTTGTTTTTACTCAGCAAAATCTCACCAATCCAGCCTGGTCAATGTACTATCCATATATTCATAATGTCTATGACATTACAAGAAGGGCAAATATTGTACCTAGTGGGTGAGTTTATTTTGTATTAATTAGAAAAGGAAGTGAGTTGAAGCTTTTTATACTTGTACCAGTCACTAAGCTTGGTTGTTGATATGACTAATCTTTTTAATTTAAAAAAAAAAATAGGTTGAGTCTCTGCATACTAGCAAGGGCCTCTGTACTTTCTTTTTTATTGCATTTTTATTATCTTTAAGTAGATAATTAGGTATATAAGTACAATGCATCTTAACAGATGCCACCCTCTCATCATTCTTTCTCACCTCTCCAACCTAACCTTTTCCCTCAATTTATCTATTTCTGGTTAAAATGCCAGCTGTGTCCTTGATTCCTTGCAGAATGATCTTAAGGTTAACAATTCCCTTGGAAAAAAAATAACCAAACAAACAACTCAGAGTTGTTAGTAATATAACAGCATATATAATACATATATTAGAAAATAATCTAATAGAAAATAATGTAATGTAAATGTAATAGCAATAAATTCAAGGGGGAGAATAAAACACTGAGTATGAATTCACAGGGATTGTCTCAGTCTAGGAGACAGAAATTACCCTGCTTAGTGCAATGCATATACTGCTTCTGGGCCAAGAAAGGCTCCATTCATTCATTCATTCATTCATTCACAAGCATCCATTGAGCATTCAATATGTACTCTGTCCAGATGAAGCTAATATCATGGTGGGTGTCACAGACAATAGATTGAACACGGAGAGGCTGCATGATGACAGGGGCAGTGAAGGAAATAAATAGGAACGAGATGGAATCACTCAGGGGAAAGAGTAGAAAGGGACTATCTCTCTAAAGAGATGGCACTTGAGAGACAAAGGAGCTGGTCCTGCAGAGCATTTCAGACAGAACTAGCAGAGCAGAGGCCTTGAAATAGACATAGTATGTGTAATAATGCCAATGCCAGCAGGATAGGAATTTGGCAGTGGAGGGAACAAGAGACAATGGGTGAGACAGACAAACAGGCAGGCCCTTAAGCCAAAATAAGGACTTGGGGTTTTGCCCTTGGGAGCGTAGGAGAACAGAAGGCTCTAGGGGACTTAGAGAGGTGGGGTGACACAAGCAAACTTCACCTGCAAATATCCAGTAGGAAATACGCTCGGCTTTTCAAGACACACAGTCGCCCCAGCAACCGGCCAGCCTGTAGAAGCGGATCCAGTCAATACAGGAATGAATGACTGTGACTGTATTCCAATAAAACTCCACTTATGGACAATAAAATCTGAATTTCATAATATCTTGTGTCACAAAATATTACTCTTCAGACTTTTCTTTATCATTAAATCATGGAAAAAAATCATTTTTAGCTTGTGTGAACCCCACAGAACCAGGCAGCAGGGCAATTTGGCCCACAGGGTGAAATCTGCAGACCTGATATTTGGATTCCTGATTCAGATCCCTGGGGCAGGGCGACAGGGTGAGGCAGGGAAGTGGTTCAGGGGGCTTTTGCAGAAGAATCCACCAAGAGATGGAGAAGGCTTGAGGTGGGTGGTTTGGGGGAACTGATGAGAAGGATTCTTGGTGTGTATGGGGGGGAGGGCGAGGGATGGGAGAGGCACCAGGCTGACTTTGTGGTGGTGCTGTGTGCTTCAAGGGGAAGGCTGGGAGGGCACAGGTCTGGAGGCAGCCACAGTTCAACCTGTCCACTGAATTGGTTTCCATCTGCACCCAGAAAGACTTCATTAGTTGATAGGGAGTTGGATGTCTCCTCATCTAGGTTTTTCTAGGGCCTGAGATCACACAGAAAGCCACAGACTGTCCCCTCCAAGCTTAATAGTCATCACGTGTTATTATGAGATAAAAGAGAAAGCTTTCCTGCCTTTTGGCTTTTGATTTAACCTCTCCTGACCTTCCAGCATGATCCAAGCCACAGAAGAGGGTGGGATCCCAAACTCTGGGTGGAGCAAGGGTGGAGGTGGCCATGTGGAAAAGTGAACTAAAGCAGCTCAAGGCCTCCAGACTCAAGTCAGTGATTACTAGCATCTCTGCAAGATAAGCAGAATGTCCCTGTGTGCACCTGAGGAAACTGAGGGTCAGACAGCTTAAGTGATATGACTGAAATTTACATAGTTACAAAGATAGAAAGAACTTGAACTCAAGTGAAGACTACTCAAAAGCTGGGGGGGGGGGCGCTTCTTCTCCTCCTTCTCTTCCTTCTCCTCCTCTTCTTTTTCTCCCTCTTCTTCCTCCTCTCTCTCTCTCTCTCTGGTGGTAGTCGGATTTGAACTCAGTTCCTTGAACCTGCTAGGCAAGTACTCTGTCACTTGAGCCATGTTCTTCGGCCTTCTTTGTTTTTTAATGATTTTTTCATCTGAAATCTCATGATCTTACAGCAATCCTTCTACCTCTACCTCCTTCATAGCTGGGATTACAGGTATGAGCCACAGCACCGGCCTAGGAACCTGGGTTCTTGATAGTGGCAGACCCCATCTCCACCTTGCTGAGAAGCTAGGATCCACCCCCACATTCACGAAGCACCCCTGCCTTTGCCTGACAGCAGATTTCCTTAAAGTAGTTGTCACAAAATCACTACTTCTATTTTCTTTTAAGTATTTCCTGGGACCCCCCCCTCCGTCCTGCCCTGCCCCCTGGAGGGGGGGAGGGGAGCTGCTTTCCACAGCATTCTGGGTGGGGTGACAATTCTACAAGGTTTGAAGATGAAAGGACACAGGGTTCCATGTTGGGAGGTGACTGTCTTTGTCCCCCACTTCCAGACCAGCATTTATCTTAAGAGACTCTTGATCTTCGGCTGCACCCCTTCCTGTTTTGGTCTGGCGAGGATCGGGCAGGGTTCACAGGACACTGGCCGATCTGCCTTCTTTATTTGGTATAGTTTGGATGCTGTTTGAGTTTGGGAAGTTTGCTTCTCAGAATGACAGTATTTGGGGGGGGGGGGCGGGTGGGGGGGGCGGTATGTACTGGTCCTGGGGCTTTAACTCAGAGCCTGGATGTTGTCCCTAAGCTTTTTCACTCAAGGCTAGTGCTCTATCACTTGAGCCACAGCTCTACTTCTGGGTTTTGTTTTTGTTTTTGCTGATTAATTGGAAATAAAAGTCTCAGGGACTTTACTGCCCTAGCTAGCTTTGAACCACGATCCTTAGAACTCGGCCTCCTAGGTGGCTGGGATTACAGGCTTGAGCCACAGGCATCCAGTTTGTGCGCCAGCACCCAGCTAAGGTGGTACACTTGTGGGATGTCCTGAAGTCACAAACTGAACTGTGCATGGGAGGGATGAAGATTGTCGTTGAGCCCTTGAAAGAGATGGTTTGCAAAGTGAGTCCATCCCCCGAATTGTTCTCTGGCTTCCTATTGGCAATTTGGTCTCTTCCTCTCACCATTACCATTTGCCATGAAGTGATGCAGCCCAGGGGCTGCAGCCCTTGCTGGAGCCTGCAACAAGCTGTTTAGGTTTTCACCAGCCAAAACTATGAGCTAAACAAACCTTTTTACTTTGTGCAGTTGGCCTGACTCAGGTATTTTGTTATGATAATAAAGGGAATTAACACAACATCTCTCAACTACCTCCCTTATCTAGTTACCCATCACTTTGCATTTATTCCACTGCAAAAGACACTCACTGATCTTATTCCCTACTAATCATTCCCCACATAGCTTTAGGTCTTTCATTAAGTGAATTATTTCAAAACGAGACAAGGAAGAAGAATATAATATATAATAAAATACCCACTCACTTTATCAGCATTATCAATTTTTTTTTCCCATATCTTTATTTTTATTTTATTTATTTATTTTTTTGGGTCCGGTTGTGGGGCCTGAACTCTGGGCCTGGGCGTTGTCCCTCAGCTCTTCAGCTCAAGGCTAGCATTCTACCACTTGAGCCATAGCGCCACTTCTGGCTTTTTTTTTTTTTTTTTGCTTATGTGGTGCTGAGGAATTGAACCCAGGGCCTCAGGCATGCAAGGCAAGCGCTCTACCACTGAGCCACTTTTCCAGCCCCATATTTCCCATATCTTAATGCTTCAGTTGAAATACTTCTTAAAAATAATGTTTAGGGGCTGGGAAGATGGCTCAGTGGTAGAGCGCTCGCCTTGCATGCATGAGGCCCCGGGTTCAATTCCTCAGCACCACATAAGCAAAAAAAAGAAAAAAGCCGGAAGTGGCGCTGTGGCTCAAGAGGTAGAGCGCTAGCCTTGAGCTGAAGAGCTGAGGGACAGTGCCCAGGCCCAGAGTTGAGGCCCCACGACCGGACCCAAAAAAAAATAATAATAATGTTTAAATAGTTGTACAAATGGGTTTCAATTCAGTATATTAGTTTATGAGTATAATACATCTTGATCAAGCATTATCAATTTTTAACATTGTGCTGTATTTACTTCCCATCCATGTTGTTATACGTTGCCTTCAAATTTATACAGTAACCTAGCCATAAAAAATACATAGAATTGTTTTGCATGTTCTGAAACTTTTTTATAAATGGCCTCATACAGTATGCATTCTTCAGACGCTGTGGTTTTAGACATGCTCACTTGATATATGTGGCTCTTGCTCATTTACTCTGAAGGCTACGCTGTGTTCTTTTAAATGGCTACATCATGATTTATCCATTCTCCTGTGGTTCTGGTATTTCATTATTACAGACAGGGCTGGGGTAATGGTGAGCTTTCCTGCACAGTCTCTTTATGCATATGTATGACTTTCCCTGCGAACCAGCCCCAGACTAGAACGACTGGATGTTGGGATCTACTCAGCACTGCTAGATTTTGTCAAATGGCTTTTTTCCGCCTAATGGTTATACTAGTTTAAACTTCTAAAAGCACAAACATGCTTATTAATATTAAATGTCTAATAGTTGACAATACTATCTCTGTGTGTATTTAACACGCAGTTTTCTCATTATTATTGAAGTCAAGCCACTTTTCAGATAATTTATTAGACATTGGGGCCCCTATTTTTGTGAAATATCTGACTCATTTGCTATTTGTTCTAAATCATGTCTTTTAGAAACTTGATTTGTAGGATGCTAATTCACTGATTGTGTCGCAAACATTTTTTTTCCAGTTTATGTCTTGAGCACAATCTCAGTACCATTTCTTGCACCAAAGTCCTATTTTTTTTTCTTTTACAGTGGTGGTACTGGGTATGAAACCCAGGGCCTTGCACATGGTAGGCAAGTACTCTACCACTGACCTGAGCTCTACCCTGCCCCAAAGTTCTAGATTTCGGATGAATGATTTATCAATCATTCTCTGGAATTGGGAGATTTTATGTCCTTTTTAAGAGAGCTTTCTCCTCCTCACTTGATATCACAAAAATGTTCTAAGAACTTTGAAGTTTGGCTTTTCACATTAGTGTAATCCACAGCAAATTTTTATATGGTGTCTATGGAGATTTGTTATGCCATAAAAGTAATAATTTGTCTCAATATCACTTATTAAATAAATCAATTTTTCTCCCTCATGAACAGAATGCAACCTCCCTCATGTATCAAGTTTCCAAATTCAAGTGGGTTTATTTTCTGAACAGTAGCCTGTTTTTATCCAGGGCCCAACTATTCTGTTCCTATGCTAATACTAAACTGTCTTGGTAAATATAATATATTATTATGATATATTATAATAAGCCTGCATAGTTGGTATGGAAAGTCCCTCCTTCAATACTCCGTTACGCCTCTTCAAACTTGTTTTAGCTCTTATTTTCTTCTTGTTTCCCCACATTCATATTAAAATAAGTTTGTCAAGTTCTATTAAAAAAGAGTCCATGGGAATTCTCATTTATATTGCTTAAAATTTATAGATTAACTTGAGACAAGCTGACATCTTTATGATAGTATCTTCTAATCTGGGAATATTGCCCATGAACATTTTTTTAAATCGCCATTTATCCAGATCTTCTTTTATGTTTTTCCATTTTTCTCCATAAATGCCTTTCACATATCTTGTTAGAGTTATTCCCAACTATCTTAAAGTATATTGGGATTTGTGAATGATATTTTTTCTATTATATTTTCTAATTGGTAGAAACCAATTGTGTATGTGAATTTTTCTTTATTGATCTCTTCCAGCAATTTTACTGAGTTCTTTTTACTGATCCTATTTGGTTTGCTGTATCTTTTCATGGCAAAGATTTCCAGGGGCTTCTACTTCTGCAAGTAGCAGCCTAGATACACTGACGGTCTTCTTGTCACAGTTCATGTCTACCCTGCGGGAAACATGGCTCTTCTTGTACTGTTGAGATTGCAGCAAGTGAGTGAAATCTCCAAGGGACCAACTGTGCTGAAACCAAGTGAATGAATAATCACTCAGCAGAGATGTCATTGTCCTTTGGGCTAGAAGCAAAGAAGAACTGAATTGAAACCCCTGCACTAAGTCAGCATCTCAAAAGATGGCTACAGTGGTCAGGTGGCACATAACTTAACATCTAGAAAAAAGTAGATACAAATCTTCCTGAAGTCATACTCAATTAAGGCCTCAAGATTCTCAAGATGTCTAACAATGTAAATTCACAGTCAATGATTACCAGACACCCAAGGAAACAGCTCCTATGAGCCACAGACAGGACAAACAACCAACAATAGAGTGAAGTCCTCAAAGATATCAAGAGAATAAAATAATCTGATAGAGAGCATAAAGAACTTGTAGGAGATGTGGAAAGAAATGAAAGAAGGAGTCTCCCTTTTGTGACTTGATAATGGTGGTCACCAGTCTTATTCCTCAACAAGTCAACCCCTGTGTTGAGAATTCCCAATGTACTTTTTGTTTTTGAACTGCCACATGATCTAGTCACAACTATCATGTTAAAAAAAAAACAACTTGAGTTTAAGTCTTGTTGTGTTTTGTATTATCTCTTACTCCTTGGTGCTCAGACACAATCCATCTTATTCCATGATTTCCTTGTTCCTGCTTGTCCTCTGCTTGGTATGCTTGCTACATACCTTGCCTTGTCTGTTCCTACTCATTCTGCCAACCCTAGGCACACTCTTGTGAGAGAAAAAAAGGAGAAAGAGGAAAACTTTTTCATATCTAAATATTTTGGTGACTATGTTTATTTCTTCTTTAAGAAAAAAAAACCCTTTTCCTAAATAACACATTATTTTGTTTTCTCATGTGTTGTTTTCCTTGATTTTTCTTATCATTGTTTTATTTTAAATATCTTATCTAATTGCCATGTATAGAGAGAACATAGTCTCAATGATATCAGCTTTGTAGAAGTGGTTTCGATGTCACCCATAACTCAATGAATTTTAAAACAAAATAAATGTTTGAAAATAATATGCATTCTCTATTTAGTAAGTGGAGGGTTCTATATAGAACATTCAAATTGAGTTTTCTAATGTTGTATATGGCCAAAATGATACTTTTTTGACTACTTGGTCTATTGGTTTCTAAATGAAGCTTATTCAAACATTTCCCTATGGGGAAAAAAAAAAAAGAAGAAAGACTGAATTACCAAAAAAAATAGTATCAATGAAGAACTATTAAAATTGATTGAGAGGGATTGACACAGATAGATAGATAGATAGATAGATAGATAGATAGATAGATAGATAGATAGATAGATAAGATAGATAGATAGATTTTAGAAATGAAAGTTCAAATCTTTTCTATTCTTCATTGGCTAGGAGAAGTGCCTCAAGTCTGTGATCCTAGCTATTTGGGAGGCAAAGACCCAGAAATTCAGTTCAAGACCAGCCTAGGCCAAAAGAAGTTTGAGAGACTCTACCTCAACTAGGATCTGGACATGGTGGCACATGCTTGCTATCCCCGGTGACACAAGGAAAGCACAGGTCAGTCTTGGCATAAAGGGAGTTTCTACTTGAAAATAATCAAAGCAAGCTGAGCACCTGTGGCTCAGGCCTGTAATCCTAGCAGAGGATTACAGGAAGCTGAGCTCTGAGGATCATGGTTCCAAGCCAGCTAGGGTAGGACATTTCATGAGAGTCTTATCTTCAGTTAACTACCAAAAGCCAGAAGTGGAACAGCCTTGAGCAGAAAAGCTCAAGGACAGTACCCAGGCCCTGAGTTCAAGCTCCAGGACCAGCGTGCGTGCACACACACATAAACCACACACACACACACACACACACACACACAAGAACCAAGTAAAAAAAGAAGCTGGAGGCACAGATCAAGTGGCAAACCATCTGTGTAACAAGCTCAAGGTTTTAAGTTCACTCTCCACTGGAATGTAGTAGATAGTATATTGGACCTAACTGAAGACTTGGTTGAAGAGAGAACTAGAAAACTGGAAGAGAGACATGATTAATATTAATGATTTAATATAAATTAGGACATAGAAACTATGGGAAAAAGTTAAGAGGTATGAGATAAACTAGTGTATGTCTAACAAGAGTTCTTAGAGGAGAAAATAGAGAACGGAAGAGATAATGTCTGAGAATTTTCTAAACTTGGGACAAGTTATCAATCTTCATTGATCTCAAGAAGGATACATTAGAAACATCCATAAACTTATCAACACTTCTCAAAAAGTAGGGCCTATTCCTTCCCCCTGGAATGTGGGCTTTGTTTAATCATTTCCATAGCTCTTAGCTCTCCTTTTCTATTTTTAAAAAAATTTTTGTCCTTTCCTTATTTGTTTTTAGGGTTTCCTCATCTGAGCTTCCGGTTTACCCTTCAACTTGTAATTACCCTATCTACTTTGTTTTTAATTTTTATTGCTGTCCTGGAGATTAAACCCCAGGCCTCATGTATGTTAGGAAAGTTCAATACCACGGGGCTAAGCCCCTAGCCCTATTTTTCTTTATTTTAATGATTATATTTTTCCATTTCTAATCTTGCATTTCCCTTGTGACATTATTCAAAGCTAATGAGTATTTCTGCTTGGGTGTTTTTTTTCATGTTTTCTTATTTTGTTTTATATTGCTAATATCTTCCTTTATTATTCTATGTTTATGAGACTAATTAGAAAATGTGGTCCATCTGTTCTGGTATTTATGCTTCTGATGGAATCTGAAATCCAATATGTTGTTTTTCTTTGAAATGTCTGTGCTCCTCTGAGTTCCTGGGTCACTGGCCACCCTGTTAGCCAATGAACAAGGCCAGCCTTCTGTGTTTGTTGATCCCAATTAGCTCTGGGGCATTAGCTCTGGAACAGAGACGATTTAGAGATGAGAAAACCTCAGTCCTAGCCACAGAACAACGTCATACTCCCATTTGTCTCCCCAGGGAAAATTAGCATTGGGAGGTGACCCTTTTAGATTACAACTTGCCAGATGTGGTAGCAACACCTATAGTACCAGTTATTATTGTGGGAGGTAAAGAAAAGAGGATTGCTGTACAATAGAGCCCAGGCAGAATTGTGAGAGAACCTGTCTGAAAAACAAACCAAAAGAAGGTGACTCAAATCACACACACACACACACACACACACACACACACACACACACACACACACACACACACACACATACACACACACACACACACACACACACACACACACACACACACACACACACACACCCTTCTGGATCCTGGGATATTATAAAGAATGGTGAAGAGGAAATTCAAGCATGGCTGATCCCTATGTTTCTGAACTCTGGCAACTATAGGATCAGAGGGCCAAGTTTCAGCCGCTGTGCATGGAGCAGGTACTCCTTGTTTCAAAGAGATGGCTAGGAAGAGGCATGAGGACAACTCTTACAGTTCTCAAGTTCCTCGAAGTGTTTTTGGTAGTGCTCTTCCCCAAGTAGTTCTTAGGGTAGTGCTTTCAGGAGGAGCCAGAATTGTGCCAGCTCAACATCTTATCTTGTAAAAATAGAACTGTGTCCTGTTCCCAACTTCTGGATATAAAGCTTTTGTTTTAAATGGTGTATATAATAGTTCCATTTTTTAAGCATTCTGCTTTCATAATCTGTTCCTTCTGATTTGCTTTTTGGGGATACATTTCTAGTGGATTTTATCAGGACATTTCATAAGTGTGTATAATGTATTTTGCCTTATTCACCCTTCATTACCCTCTCTTGGCCCTTCCCCCTTCCTTTTTTTGTGTTTTTTCATCTTGATTGTTTCATTGTTTTATTTTTGAGACAAGGTTTTATTATATAGTACAGGCTATCCTTGAACTCGTGATCTTCTTGCCTCAGTCTCTCAAATGCTGGAGTATAGATATACACCACCCTGCCAATCTGCCGTCTTGCTTTTAAATGCTATTTTAATTTGACTTAATATCTTTTAAATATGTTAGAGGCTTTCTTCAGATATTGTCCCTCCTTAGTTGACCCAAAATGAGAAGAATGAGAAACTGCAAAGCTATTTGAACCCCTTGGGGTGGGTGGGTGTGGGGAGCCCGTGACTCCTCTGGGTGGTTGGGTGTATGGATTGCCACAGCAGCTCATTCTTCTTGGGAACTTCACAGGGAAGCAGCCTGGGCAGTTTCAGCTTTTAAAACAGCACAAATGACCTCAAGTCCCCCTTTTAAGACACAGTCTTCATAGCATCACATTCTGTTTTCTCAGCCCAGAAGAACAGTGTCTCAGGTTTCTGCTAGTGTGGAAAGGGGCACTGCCCAGCAGTGCAGAGTAGGAAAGGATCTCACTGCTTTCTGGCCAGCTTTCAACCTGCTGCTCTCTGTACCTGTACCTTCACATCCCCCACAGAAGCAGGGAGGTCTGCCTGCTCCGGAGCCCTCTGGAGATGCCATGGGAGACCGCAAAGGCCCTGTCAGTGAGGGATGGAAATGGAGTCCTGGGACCCAGCTTCTAAAATGATGTCAGTGTTAAGCTCTACTTTCCCTGTCCTTAGGGATTTATGCTTTTTTAAAAATCCCTTTATTATCATTTCAGTGGCATAGCAGGAGACAAAAAGAGAGAGGTTTCTATGTTTAGTCCATTGTCTTTACTTGGATACCTAAATTTTCTACATAAAAATTGTTGCATTTGTGGAGCTGGGAAGGTGGCTCAGTGGTAGAGCGCTTGCCTTGCATGCATGAAGCCCTGGGTTCGGTTTCTCAGCACCACATAAGCAGGAAAAAAAAGGCGGAAGTGGCGCTGTGGCTCAAGTGGTAGAGTGCTAGCCTTGAGCTGAAGAGCTGAGGGACAGCGCCCAGGCCCAGAGTTCAGGCCCATGACTGGACCCCCCCCCCCAAAAAAAATTGTTGCATTTGCAACATTTTTCTGTTTGTTGAATTCCAACACCATCTTTTCTCTCTTTTTGTAGTTTTCCATAGGCTCTCCCGTGTCGTGCTGCACAGATGTGGTAGTAGGAGTTTTGTCTTGGTCCTGATTTTTATAGGAATGGTTTCCAACCCCATCCTGTGCTTTGTTTGTCATAGTTTTTGCTAGATCCCCTAATTGGTCTTGGACTGCAAATAACAACCAAAAAAAAATCACAAAAGAGAAGTCTAAACAAGTAATTTTATTTTTTTCTCAGCAATCCAAAGTTAGGGTAGAAGCTTCTAAAATCTCAGGGCCATGGGCTCCCTCCCTTCCACCCTCTCACCATCCCTCCCTTTCTTCTCCATCTTTAATATGAGGCTCATAGCTCATGATCCAAATGTCAGCTCTGATTTCAGAGGACAAATATGGGTTCTAAGAAGCAGGAAAGAGAAAACAAGAAGGGAGTTTTACACAATTTCTCTTTTCATCCCACTGGCCAGAACTGATTCATAAGAGATAACTTTCACAGCTGAAAGGAAGTCTGGAAAATGGCATTGTTTTGGCCTGTGTGCTTGTCTAATCTCATGAGTTTTTTATATCCATATCTATATCCATAGTATTAATCTTACTTTTTATTACTAATATATGCTTGCTTCTTTGAGACAGTCTCATCATGTAGCCTAGGCTGGTCTTGAACTTGCATTCTTCCTGCTTCAGCCTCCCAGGTGCTGAGATTACAGCTTGATGCACCATGTCTGCCTTAATATAGGTCTTTTTTGTGTGTGTGTCAGTCAAGGGGCTTGAACTCTGGGCCTGGACGCTGCCTCTGAGCAGCTCAGGTAAGTGCTCTGCCTCTTGAGCCACAGCGCCACTTCCAATTTTCTTGCAGTTTATTGGAGATAAGAGTTTCACAGACTTTCCTGCCTGGGTTGGCTTTGAACCATGATTCTCAGATCTCAGCTTTCTAAGTAGCTATGATTACAGGCCATGAACCTGTATATAGACTAATATAGCCCTTTTTAAAAACATATTTTTAAAAAAATGTTGTTGATTTTCTTTTACTATTTGTTGGTATTTCATTAGTTTTAACTTTTGTCTTTATTATTTCCTTCCATTTTTTTTTGTATTTATTTATTGCAGATACTGGGGCTTGAACTCAGGTCCTGAGTACTGTCACTTAGCTTTTTTTGCTCAAGGCTGATGCTCTACCACTTGAACCACAGTTCCACTTCCAGCTTTTTGGTGGTTAGCTGGAGATAAGAGTCTCATGGACTTTATTGTTTGTGCTAGCTTCAAAATGTGATCCTCAAGTCTCAGCCTCCTGAGTAGCTAGGACTACAGGCGTGGGCCGCTGGTGCTTGGCTCATTGGTTTTTCATTGTTGGGTTTTTTTTTCCCCAGTTCTTTGAAGTGAATACACAACTCAATTATGATCTGCTATTATTAATGTTTCTTGCTTATTTATATGGTTATTTAAGGCTATAACTTTATTCTTAATGACCACTTTAAATGCATCCATAAATTTTGATGTACAGTACTATCATTCTTATTTAATTGTAAATACTTTATATTTTGCAGTTGATTTCCTCTTCAAGTCATAAATTATTTAAAAGTGTTTCAACTATGAAAATGGTATTTGCTTGTTTGCTTTACTTATTTGGATCACATTTTTAACTCATTTTAAATATTAATCACAATGTGGTCAGAAAAAATAGCAAATATCTATAGAATAGCTTGAGATTCATTTAAATAACTTAAGAATGTCTGTTCTAGGGGGCTGGGAATGTGGCTTAGTGGTAGAGTGCTTGTCTAGCCTGCATGAAGCCCTGGGTTCAATTCCTCAGGACCACATAAACAGAATAAGCTGGAAGTGGTACTGTGCCTAACGTGGTAGAGCTCTAGCCTTGAGCACAGAGAAGCTCAAGGGCAGAGCCCAAGCCCTGAGTTCAAGCCCCAGGACCAGCAAAAAAAAAAGTCTGTTCTAAATGTAGACTTCTAAATATATACTAATAAATATACACTTCTAAATATATACTATTAAATTTCTAAATCTACACTACCAGTGTCTAGTAAATATAGAGTTATAAACTTACAATCTTCTAACTTTATTTACTAGATTCCATTGTTAATTTGCTTATTCTATCAGTCTGAGGATGAAGGGCTAAAAATTGAATGCAGCTTATTTTTTTTCTCCTAGCCATCATAGCACAGGTCTCTGCTGAGTGGATGGATGCAGGCTTCCCTCACATACCAACCCAGCACTTCTGCAGCAGACACCAGCCAAGTGTCCTCTAAACCCAATCACTTGTGACAATACGTTCTTTGAGGTACTGTCAGACCCCATCAGTTGAGAACTCAGTCCTCAAGGACTGGCTCTCCACCTCCACCCAAGCAAGCTTCAGATGTCAGTCACAAGTGCTGGGCTGTTTTGCCATTGTTTGTTCATGTTTCTGAAAAGGCACCTATAAATCAGGGTTCTCATAGACCCTCCTTGGTTAGATTAATTTGCTTGAGGGGTTCACAGAATTTAGCAAGACACATTTCTTGGTTTACTGTAAAGAATAGCATAAATGATACAGATGAAGAGATGTACAGGCAAGGTATTAGGGAAGGAGTACAGAGTTCCATGTCTGCCCTAGTACTCCACATGCTCAGCTCTGCAGCAGCTCAGCAGACCCAGTTCATTTGGGTTTTCATCAAGACTTCATTGTTCTATGCAAGATGGCTATATAGGCAGGGAAGTCCAGCAAGGCCTTACTGTTCAGATTTGCCTTGGCATTCTATGCAGCTTTCCTGGGCATGGGGTAAGATCTCCCCGACAGTCCAGTCTGATGACCATCTGAATTTCAATGGCTGCCTTGGAGAAGGAATTTATAAGCCAAGAACTCTGAACAAAAGCCACAGTATGTATATTGTAATCTTGCAATCAGTTTCTACAGAGGTGTGTTAAAACCATCCCAATATGTCTATAGTTTTATCAATTTCACCTTGTAATTCTATCAGTTTTTGTTTTATATAAATTGTGGCTGTATCATAAGACAAATAGAAATTATGAGCTTCAAATCTTTCTAGACTGTTCCTTGCATTATAATGTGATGCCCCTGTTTATATCTACTAGTATGACCGTATTCAAATCTGCTATGACATGAGTTGTGCTCTTTTCACTAACTTTAGTTAGCATATTATATCTTTTCCATGTCTTTAAATTTAATCTTACTTTATGTCTTTGTTTTAGTGAGTTTACAAGCAATAAAGAGCCAGATTTATTTTCTTTCAGAAAACGAATGAATATAGTTGATTTCATCAGTTAACACTGATAACATGCCTTTGATTTAAGTTTTCATTTATTTATTTATTTTCCAGTACTTGGAATTGAACCCAGCGTTCTGAGTATGCTAGAAAAATGCTCTGCCCCTTGAGCCATGCCAGTCTATTTAATTTTATTCTTTTTATTTTTATTTTTTAATTAATTTACTTTATCATTATTATAGAGGTGATGTTCAGAGGGATGACAATTGCATGTGTCAGGTAATGAGTGCATTTGCTTTTGCACAGCGTTTTCTGTCCCCTCATTCTCTCCCAGTCCCTCCCTCCCATCTCCACCCAGGAGTTGTATAGTCCACTTTCTTCCATGTCTAGATTTTCTTCCATGTCTTGATTTTATTTCTACCACTTTATTTTGTCCTTTATATTTATATCTTTTTGCTTCTTTTGCTGATTTATAAGGATTGTATACTTTCTTTTTCAATCATTGTTTTTACATGCTGAAGTATAAATTATTCTAGCATTGTCAAAAACTTAGTATTTCTTTTTTTGTGCGTGCCAACCCAGGGTCTTGAACTCAGTACCTGGGCACTATCCCTTAACTTTCTTACTCAAGGTTGGCACTCTACCACTTGATCCACACCTCCACTTCTCACTTTTTTGCTAGTTAATAGGAGATAAGAATCTCACAGACTCTCCTGCCCTAGCTTGTTTTGAGTGGAAATCTTTATATCTCAGCTTCTCGAGTAGCTAGGATTACAAGTATGAGCTACCAGTGTCCAGCAAAAAAAAAAAAAGTATTTCTATTTGCTTCCAAATATAAGTATGCTGGTGTATTTTCCTCACCAAACACTACCCCTTCCAATATTTTTTTTTTTGGTGGTCCGGTTGTGGGGCCTGAACTCTGGGCCTGGGCGCTGTCCCTCAGCTCTTCAGCTCAAGGCTAGCACTCTACCACTTGAGCCACAGCGCCACTTCCGGCTTTTTTCTTTTTGCTTATGTGGTGCTGAGGAATCGAACCCAGGGCCTCATGCATGCAAGGCAAGCGCTCTACCACTGAGCCACCTTCCCAGCCCCCCTTCCAATATTTTTAATTATAGTTTAATTTTTTTATATCACAAAAACTTTCTAAAGTTGGAAGCTAATTACATTTACTAACATTTTGTCAATGTCTGTTCTCACCATTGTTTAGCACTTCCCACTGCTTCCGGGTCCGTTTCTCCTCTTGCTGAATTGCTTTCCTTGTAATGAACGTCGTGGGAGGTAAATTCTCTGAGTCTTGAGTGTCAGAAAATATCTATTTTGCCTTTGTTCCTGAATGATAATTTAGCTGCATGAATGCTTGGGGCTTTAAAGGTATTGCTCCATTGTCCTCTACCAGATATTGTTACTAAGGGAAAGTAGGCTGACAGTCTAATAGACAAGCCTTAAAGTGTTTTTATCTTCTCTCTAAGCAGCTTTACTGATTGTCTAGCTATGCTTCATGTGCTGCAATTTCAGTACAGTGTGTCTAGGTGTAGATTTATTTTTATTCACCTTGCATGGCCCCTTCAGGACACTTGTAATAAAAAGAATTTATGCCCTCTGTAACCTTAGAAATTCTCAGCTTTAGCATTCCAAATATTACTTCTTCTCTTTCTTCTTCTGAGATTACAATTTTCATACATTGGAGCCTCTTTCAATCACTCATGTGGCCTTAATTAGTCTTTATTTTCATCTCTTCATATCTCTATGCTTCATTCTAGGCTCATTCGTTCTTTCTTTTTTTTATCATTTACAATATCACTAATAAATTTTTCAATGGCTAATTAGTCTTCATTTACAAGAGATCTTCTTCCTGAATTTATTTCTCCCTACTTGAATGTCATGTTCTTTTTTTATTTGATAAAGGTCATTCTTTCATCAATTTGAGTTCCTTAAATATGCATATTTAGAAAATATTTTTCAAATTCCTTCTATAAAACTAATGCCATCAGCAGAGATTGCATCTGAAGAATGATGTGGTTGCTTGTTAGCACTAGAATTCCTCACAGGAAATCTTATCCTTTTCAGTGGGAGGTGGCAATGGTTAGGGGAGGGAGTATTCTCTCTATGTTTATCTTTGCCTCCACCTGGCACCCTAGCAACCCCTCCCCCCACTAGTCCAGAGTAGTTTTTTTTTTTTTTTTAAGTACTAAGGTCTTTCACTAGCTACGCAGGAATTTTGCCCCTTGAACCCTACACTTGGCTCTTTTTTGCTTTAGTTTTCAGGCAAGGTCTCACACTGTAGTCCAGGCTGCCTTCCTCCCCGTATCTCCTGAGTAGCTGGGATTATAGGCATGTACCACCACACAAAGCTTTGGCTTGTTTCTTTTCTATTTTATTTTGTGTTTTCCTCCCTCTTGCTATCTTTTTTTTTTGTCCTGTCTGGGCTATACCTACAATCTTCCCAATTTCCACTTTCCAAAATAACTGGGATTACAGCTAGAAGTGGATTTTTCATTAGGTATTGCCCCCTTCCTTGTGAGGTTTGGATGTTACCATGGAAGAATAACAATGAACACACCCATATGGCAAGTGGAATGGCTGCTGTGGACAAAATAAAGCAGGAGGGGGAGAGGAGGACTGCAGGGGTGGTGGTCACAGGGCAGAAACTGGGCAGAAGTAATAAAGCCAGGTAGCTATCTTGGAGAAGGAAAGGCAATATAACTCAGAGTGAAAAGCAGGAGTCAGGAATTCTTGTAGCTACATCATTTCATTGGTGAAACATTTGCTAAAGAGTTGGTATCAAGTAGAAGAGGGGCCTCAAAGAGTGGAGTTCTGCATGATGCGCCTTCGTGGCTGAAGCTCATGGCTTAGAGCATGGTAAACTCCCCAAGTAGCAATGAAGGCCCTTCATAGACCTGCGCCCACCTTCTATCTAAGCAAGGGTCTGGCAGCAGCTGTCATTGTGTGGAAAGGTCATGGTCCCCATTGAGCTAACAATGAGGCTTGTGGGACAGTTGTCTGGGAGCAGGCAGCCTCCTGGAGGAGCAACAATCCTTCTTGGTGGTGGTGGGTAGAGGGTTGGGTCCTTACTCCCACCAGAAGTTGCCTGCTCCTGAAGCTGCCTGCTCCTGAGCCAGGGAAGGATGCCTGAGCAAGGTCCCTTACTGGCTGCTCACTGTATCATGTTCCCTCTGGGCCTCAGGTGGAGTTTCCTTAATTAGAAACATTCTCAGGAAACTGATCCAGAGTAGGAAATTGTCTGGGAGCTGGTCCATCCTACCTGTTACTCAGGGCAGTGGGCTGGCTGCTCCCTAATTGCTCTCCTGCTCTCCACTCCCGTCCACAGCCCCACAGTTCTGTTCTCTCTTTCCCAACAGATCCCAGACAGGTATTGGCCTGTCCCAAAGGCTTCTTTTCATTTGTAAATGTTTTAATGGGCTGAAAGGGCTGTAAAATACAATTGGTGTAACTGGGCACAAAGCTCTTTCACTCAGCCAAAGAAAACTTGCTGTGTAACTTGCTAAGTAATGTACATTAGAGGTAAAGCCCACCTCTGGGCTATAGGGGTTTACTGGTGACCAATGCAAGGAAGGGGGTCAGCCAACCCTGTTTCCCCCCCCCCACCCCCACCCCCCACCCGCCCCTGAGTGCTCAAGGCGGGTCAGCCTCCTGTGCCGCAGAGATTGAGCTCGCACGCCCCCTCGTGGGGACTCTGAGTACTGCTGCCCCCCTCTGCCCCCCCAAGCTGGAAGGACCCTGAGAATCCTTGCAAAGCCTGGGAGAGGTTTGCCTAATCTTCTGGCCTGCTGGATCTCCAAGGCCTCTTCCCACACTCCGGAAGCCTTGCCCCCTCCTCCTCCTTCATTCTGGGAGTCCTCAGGTAACCTCTTCCTGCTCATGCCACTCTGTCCAGGCTCACCTAGAATTCAGACTTCTATCGCAGGCCAGAGATCTCTCTCTAATGCAGAATTGAGTTTGGCCCAGCAGCAAGATTTTGAGCACCAGGAGAGAGCCATGCAACAGTCCTTACTAGAGTTATTTAGCTTTAAACACTTCGGGAGAATAAAGGGGAGGATTAAACCACACAGAGAAGTGGTTCTTTACAATGATTTGTCTACAGTCTGAAATTCCTCCAATCCCAAGCCACCTTGACTTGACTTGTGAACCTCCTACTGTACAGCCTCTCAGGGTATAGTAGACTCAGGCCTCCCAAGCTGCTGCCGCTCAGTCCCAGAGCACTCTGCACAACTGTCAGGCCAGCAGACTCAGAGCTTGGTGTCACCAGCGATGACAGTGGAGATAGTCACAGATGTCTGGCTTACCAGGAAGCAGAAGGAATTCAGGCTGGAATGGCTGCGGCTGGATCTACAGAAAAGCTAAGGGATGGCAAATGAATGAACCCAGGAGAGATTCATACATGTACACATGGCATCCCTTAGCACATCACTAACTGCCTGGGCAAGAAATCTTTGCCAGGAATAAAGGAATTCCTGGCTCAGCTGGGGCCACGACCTCTCAACACAATGACATAATTTCTGCATTTCTGCCCAGGAGAATTATTTCTGCTCTGTAGGAGTCTTGGTGTCAGTGACCATACAGTTATAAATGATGATACAATATGGTTTTCATCTCATATCGTGTGGTCCTCCAGTGCTCTTAGTCCTTTTGATTTGGCTTCCATAGTTTTATTCAAGTCGAGCCTCTTTGAAGACATGGAAAATACTGGGTAAACTATGGAGGCCAGCACACGAAATGGGCCAGAAGGAATAAGGAAGTAAAAGCGAGGATGGAAAAGCGTTCCTGATCACATTTACTTTGAAACTCCCTCCAAGAAAAGATAACCAATCAACAAGACCTCCACACACACTCCCTACCAATCAGCAGAACCCTAATAACCTCATAAAAACCTGTGCCCAATCCCATGTGGGACGGTAAATATCATATTCCTCTATCTCCCTGACATTTTTACTTAATGACATCCTAATAAACCTTTGCTTCTCCCTAAAAAAATAAAGTAGAAAATCTGAATGTTTGTAACAAGTAAGGAAATTGAACCTAATGAAAATTTTTCAAAAAGAAAATCCCAGCATCGCATGGCTCCAATAGTGATTTCTATGGAAGATGGACAGGAAACAAACACTTTGAAAGCCATACTATGAAGATAGCAGCGCCCTGGTACCAAGTGAGACTGATATTACAAGAAAACTACACACCAATATTCCTTATGAATTTAGATACAAGAATCCTCAGCAAGGGGGCTGGGAAGGTGGCTCAGTGGTAGAGCGCTTGCCTTGCATGCATGAGGCCCTGGGTTCGATTCCTCAGCACTACATAAGCAAAAAGAAGAAAGCCGGAAGTGGCACTGTGGCTCAAGTGATAGAGCGTTAGCCTTGAGCTGAAGAGCTGAGGGACAGCGCCCAGGCCCAGAGTTCAGGCCCCATGACCGGACCCTCCCCCCCCAAAAAAAACAAAAAAGAATCCTCAGCAAAATATTAACAAACTGATTCAGCCACATATTGAAAAGAGCAAGTAGGATTCATCCTGAGAATGTTAGGGTGACTCAACGCACGAAATTCAAGCACTTTATTAGTATACCACATAATACACTACATTAAGAGGATGAAGGAGAAAATGCAATGTACAAAATCCAGTATCCTTTGAAATTGAAATACTCAGAAAAGTAGGAATACAAAAGAATTTCCTTAACATGATGAAAGGAAAAAAAACATAGCTAACATTATACTAATGGTGAAAGATCAAAAGTTCCCCCCAAGATTATAAAAAAGATAAGGATGTCTACTTTTTGCCATTTTTATACTTAAGAAGCAAAGATTAGGAGATTACAGCCCAAGGGCAGAGTAAGTATTAAAGTTTTCAAGAATTCATCTCTCTCAGTGGCTGGGCTCAGTGGCATCTGCCTATAATCTGTTACAGAGGAAGGACAACAGCTGGACATACAGGCGTGCACCTGTCATCCCCAGCAATGTAGGGAAACACAAATAGGAGGATTAAAGTCCAGGCTGGCTCTGGAGTAAAATGAGACTCTACATAAAAATAATCAATGCAAAAAGGGGCAGGAAATGTGGCTCAAGTGGTAGAGTGCCTGCCTAGCAAACAGTAGGCCCTGAGTTTCAACCCCCCAGCCAAAGAAGGAAAGAGAAAGGAAGGAAGGAAGGAAGGAAGGAAGGAAGGAAGGAAGGAAGGAAGGAAGGAAGGAAGGAAGGAAGGGAGAAAAAGAAAAAGGAAACAATGCCATTTACAATAGTATAAAAACAATTCTTAGCATTGAATTTAATCGAGGTAATATGACTTATATGCCAACAAGTATAAAACATTGAAAGAAATATTGAAAGAAATTAAAGAACTAATAAATAGATATACATCCCATATCCAGAGGTTGGGCGACAATGTTGTTAAGATGATGCTAAGTATTCCCCAAACAGACTGCACAGAGTCAATAATCTTTTTATCAAAATTCTCAATGACTTTTTAAAATCAAAATAGAAAAGCTCTTACTAAGTATTTACTACAAGGCTAGATTATCCAAAATTCAATAGTGCTGCATAAGAACCAGTGTATAGACTGAGTGAATAGAATTCAGGATCTTGAAATAAACCCATTCATCTATGGTCAACTGCTTTTTGACAACCATGCCAAGAGCATTGAATAGGGTAAGGGCAAGCAGATAAGCTCTGTGACATGTTAGTAGGAGAACCTGAACATCCATAGCATAGCATAAAGGTGATGTTTACCTCACATCGTGTATGCAGTTTAATTCAGCAACACCATGCCCTAGTGCTATGTGCGATTGGCATGCTTTTATGTCTCTATTAAAAATAAATTTAAAATTTTTAATGTGATTTTTTTTCTGCAAATAGAATCGCCCAAAAGCTAACAATTTGCTCATTACTCACATTGCTTTAAAGTGCATTTTGGGGGCTGACTAAATTGAAGAAAGTGATTTAAATAGCCTTTAAAGACACAATGGAGGTAAAAATTAGATTCATGTTTTTCTTAACACAAAGAACTTTCCTTTTTCTGTACCCAAGATAAATTTAGACACGATACACATTTAAAAAGCAGTCTAAGGATAAGCAAATTTGGCAGTTGACCATGAAGGAAATAAAGTACAGTGACAACTGGAATTTAGGGGAAAAAATAACTCAAAATGGATCACAGACTTAATCTTAAGATCTAAAACTCCAGGAGAATATGTCAGGGAAAATCTTAATGCTGTTGGAGTTGACAGTGGTTTCTTAGATATAACATCACAGTTGCAGGGAACATCAACAAAAATAGCTTAATTGCAGTTCATCAGAATACAGATAAATAAAAACTTTTGTGTATCAAAAGACCAAAAACACCACAAAGAAAGTACTCACAAAAAAAAAGAACTCACACAGTGGGAGATGTTTACAAATCATGTATCTAAATGAGGTCTAATACATAGAATATGTAAAGAGCTCTTAAAACTAACATAAAAAGAAATAATCTAATTAAAAGTGGACAAAAGATTTAAGAAAATACTTCTATAAAAGAGAAATATAAATGTACGAAAGCACATGAAAAGATATTCAACAATATTACATTAGTCATTAGAGAGGTAAGAAGAAAGACAAGATTCCATTCAGTTCATACCCACTGAAATGGCTATTATCCTCTGTGTGTGTGTGTGTGTGTGTGTGTGTGTGTGTGTGTGTGTGTGTGTGTGTGTGTGTGTGTGTGTGTGTGTGTGTGTGTGTGTGTGTGCCAGTGCCATTCCTATGCTTGAACTCAGGATCTGGGTGCTGTTCTCAAGCTTTTGTGCTCAAGACTAGGGCTCTACCACTAAAGCCACAGGTCTACTTCTGACTTTTTGGTGGTTAATTGGAGATAGAGTTTCATAGGCTTTCCTGCCTGGGCTATCTTCAAACTAAGATCCTCAGATCTTAGCCTTCTGAGTAGTTAAGACTACAGGTATGAGCCACTTGGGCCTGGCTATTACTTTAATTTTAAAAGAAAAGTAACAAATGTTAGTGGACATGTGGAGAAGTTAGCGTCCTTACACATGGCTAATGGGAATATAAAACAGTCCACTTGCTATGAAAAATAACTTGGAAGTTCCTCAATAAGTTTAACATGTAATTAGCACATGATGTAACAATTTCACGCCTAGATATATATTCCACAGAACAGAGAGTGTGTCTACCAAATACTGGTACCCGAATGCCTACTTCAGAGGACTCAGAATATCCAATGGAGCAAACCTGAGGACTCAAAATATCCAGTGGAACAAACCCAAGGTCAACTGATGAATGAATAAACAAAATGTAGTATAGCCACACAATAGAATATTATTTAGCCATCAAAAGGAAGGTAGGGGGCAAAGGAATGAAGTATTGAAATATGCTATATCATCGGTGCAACTTAAAATATCATAAGCTATGGAATCCATAGTGAAGCTGTGGAATCCACAGACGTGCCACACACACACACACACACACACACACACACACACACACACACACATACACACACACACACACACAATGGAGTATCACATTATTTGGATGGAGCTAGAGATCATCATGCTAAGTGAAATAAGCCTGAAGCAGAAAGATGAATATAGTATGTTTTCTCTCAAATGTGAATCTAGACCTAAATAAAAAGAAAACAACAAAACAAAACAAACACAAGGAGATGAATGTTGAAGGGGGTGGTTGCAGGGGGGGTGGGGCAGCAGGAAGGGAGGTGGAGAGTAAAAGATTAACTGGTTATAGTTGGCTTTGAGAGTCAGAGATGTTCTAGAACTAGATAGCAGCGATGGTCATATACACTGTGAATGTACTAACTGAACCACTGTACCCTAGCATTAGAACATATTAGAAAACAACAGGACCAGCAAGTAGAAAGAAGCCATGCCTCCAAGAATTCGCAAGCAATACCAGAGAGCGCAGAGATCAATGGAAGGAAGAGGAAATTTTATTTTCTGATTACATACATTTCACAGTACTGTGGCAGAGTTATACTGAGCTAAAGTTACAAACACATTTTAACCTTCACAATGATAATCATGATTATCTTCATCTACAAAAAGCTTAGGAACGCTACAAACTTTAACTATAAAACTATTTCTTCCAAATTGGCTTTTGCTTAGTATAGCTGTTCCTTCTTTCTCTCTCATTCCCTCCCTCCCATCACCACCTCTGACTTGCTTAGTTCACTTTCATCACTGTCCAGTGCCGCTGATGGGTCCCTCTGCTGTATTTTTTCACCCGCTTTCCACTGATTCTGTACCCTCCTCCTAGTTTCCCTCAGATGTGCATGTGTCTATACCATATATGAGGTAAAGAATACAAAGTCATCTAAAAACAATAACAAATTAAGAAGAGGTCCTTTGTTTCCTTGTCTTTGGGATTATTTTCAGTCTGTTTATTATTTTATGTACATATGAAGAGGTGCTTGGGTATTACAATTTGGTGTTATTCTTCCAAGACTGACCTCTTTTGGTTTCAGTGTGTATGGGTATCTTGAGTCTGTTTACTTTGTCATATCTCATTGCATTTTGAATCTAACATCCACCTATCAGGAAGACCATGTGCCATTTGCCTCTCTGATCTTGGCTTATCTCACTCAACATGATTTGTTCTACTTCCATCCATTTCCCTGCGAATGCCATTATTGTATCCTTTCTATTGGCTGCGTAAAATTCCATTGTATATAGGTACTACAATGTTTGGATCCATCCATTCATCTGTAGTGGGACATCTGGGTTGTTTCCATATCTTGGCTATTGTGAACAGTGCAGCAATGAACATGGAAGTATGGGTGTCCTTGTCATATCCTGGTTCCTGTTACTCAGGGTAGATGCCTAGGAGTGGAATGGCTAGGTTATAGGGTTTGTCTGTTTAGTTTTCCAAGGAACCTCCAGACTGCTTTCCAAAGTGGTTGT
Organism: Dipodomys merriami; assembly: GCF_024711535.1. Taxonomy (NCBI): domain Eukaryota; kingdom Metazoa; phylum Chordata; class Mammalia; order Rodentia; family Heteromyidae; genus Dipodomys; species Dipodomys merriami. Next base: position 59,513,579 of record NW_027206068.1, on the reverse strand, counting down.
ATTAGTTTACATTCCCACCAGCAGTGCAATAGGGTTCCTCTTTCTCCGCATCCCTGCCAGCATTTGTCATTGTCTGAATTCAGAACATAGGCCATTCTGATTGGGGAAGGGAGGTATCTCAGAGTTGTTTTTATTTGCGTTTCCTTTATGGCCATGGATGATGAACATTTCCTCATGCGTTTCTTTTTTTTTTTTTTTTAATGCGAAAATACTGTACAGAGGGGTTACAATTACATGGGCAAGGTAATGAGTACATTTCTTATCAAGCATTGTAGCCTCCTCCTTTGTTTCTCCTTCCCATCCCTTCCCATTCTCCCCCCCACCTCCCCACCCAATCCTCCCCAACCCCCCCACACCAAAGTTGTAAAGTTCGTTTTCGACATAACGACTTGTACATCTCATTGTTGCAATAGGTCCACCTGTATCCCTATTTAAACGATTTGTTTTTCCCCTTCCACTCCACAAATTATACCGACATCAAATACAGTGAAAGCAGGGGTTACACTGTGGGGGAGGGACATACAAAGCAACAAAAAAATAATCTTATAAATGTGTTAGAAACAATCACTCCTCATGCGTTTCTTTGCCATTTTTATCTCTTCTTCTGAGAAGTCTCTCTTTAGCTCCCTTGCCCATTTAGTGATTGGTTTGTTAGTTTTGGGAGGGATTCATTTCTTGAGCTCCCTATATATAATGGGTATTAGGCCTTTGTCTGATATATTGCTGGTAAATATCTTTTCCCAACTGGTTAGCTGTCTTTCTAGTTTGGTAGCTATGTCTTTAGCTGTGCAGAAACTTTTTATTTTAAGGTAGTCCCATTTGTCCAGTCTCTCTCCAATCTGTTGTGTCCCTGGGACTCTGTTCAGGAAGTTCCTGCCTGTGCCTCTAAGTTCAAGTGTCTCTCCATTTTGTCCTGCAGTAGTTTCAGAGATTCAGGTCTGATGTTGAGGTCTTTAATCCATTTTGAGTTGATGTTAGTGCGTGGTGACTGGCTGGGGTCCACTTTTAGTTTTCTGCATGTGGCTGCCCAGTTTTCCCAGCACCAATAATTGAAGAGGTATGTTTTTTTCCACTGTATGTCTTTGGCTCCTTTGTTGAATATCAGCTGACTGTAAGTATGTGGTTTTATTTCTGTATTTTCTAATCTATTCCATTGGTCTTTGGGTCTATTTTTGTGCCAATACCAAGCTGTTTTTTTATGGCTCTATAGTAGAGCTTGAAATCTGGTATTATGACACCTCCTGCATTGCTTCTTTTGCCTAGCATTGCTTTGGCTATTCTAGGTCTTTTGCTTTTCTATGTGAATTTTTGGATTGTTTCTCTATTTCAGTAAAGAATGTCATTGGGATTTTGATAGGAGTTGCATTGAATTTGTATATCATTTTTGGCAGTATGGCCATTTTCACAATCTGGATTCTACCTATCCATGAATATGGAAGGCCTTTCCATTTCTTGATGTCCTTTTTGATTTCTTTGGAAGAGGAAATTTTATAACAATGTGAGTGGCAAAAACTTTGTAGCAATTCATAATCCAAGGACCTGGGTACATGAGCAAAATTCAAGGACATACAGAAAGTACATATCCGCAAGTACAGTGAAAGACTCAAGAACAACTCAAAGCATACCAAATTGAGATAATTTCTCAGTTAAATTTTTTCAAAATCTTACTAAATTTTAGTAAGGCTGACTTGAAAATTAAGGCCATGATTTTCAGTTGAAGATCTCTCTATCTAAATTTCACCCTATCTAAATTTCATTACTTTGATGACATGTTCCTGAAAAACAAAATCAAAGACCCAAATACTTAGAGAGCAATCATCATGGATTGGAAGAATCAGTAAGGAAAGAGATTCTCCATTGCTTTCATATTGGCATAGAGAATCTCCATTGCTTTCTCACATTAATTCTCTCCCTCCCAAATTATTTATGGGCTTACTGTAATTTCTAGCAAAATCCAGCAAGGCATTTCACAGACACGGATAAGCTTATAAGTATATGAGCTAGGCACTGGTGGCTCATGCCTGTAGTCTTAGCTACTTGGAGGCTGAGATCTGAGGATCACAGTTCAAGGCCAGCCTGGGCAGGAAAAGTCTGTGAGACTCTTATTTCCAATTAATCACCAGAAAACCAGAAGTGGTGCTGTGGCTCAATTGACAGAGCAGTTGCCTTGAGCTGAAGAGCACAGGGACAGTGCCCAGGCTGAGTTCAAGCCCCACAACCAACCAAAATAAATAAAATAAAATAAAGTGTATACAGGAGGCATAATCCATAAAGTAATTAAGATTGTGCAACACTGCCCAAGAGCTGTGAGACAGAAGATAGAACCCCAAGCACACCTAACACAAAAATGCCGGGGTGATTTCTTGACAAAGGTGCAAAAGCAAGTCAATATAAGAAAGACAGGAGTTTCAACAAATGATTCTGGAGCGGCTGGCATCCATCAACTAATTCCTGGATCACTTCGCCATTTCTCTGTCCCGTTTGCCCTGCACTAGCCTACCGGAACATTCACACCTTCTCATTTCTAAAATCTCCATTGCTTTCTCACAGATGCCCTTGCTTCTTATCTCGCTGGGGGACAGAATCTGTATGAGGAGGAGCCCCACACTGCCACAGCCACACCCACCCAGCCCCCAGCCCAGAGACTCCCTGCCCAGAGTCTGCCTTTCTTCTTTAAGTTACCAGAAACACGGCAGTGCCTCTTTTTGCTCCTGTTTTCCACTGTCTTGCCGTTTCTACATTTCCCCTTGTTACACACATTTGATCGTACACACATTTTTATTCTGTATTGGATCCTTTCCATTGGCATATGAATATGTCATAATAACAATCATTTAAAAAGAAAGAATAAATTTTGGCCCCTAGAGCCTTCTTCCAAGAATAACATTTCTCTGATGCCATCTGCTTTTCCATTCCCTGAACAATTCCCAAAGACTCATTTTCAGTGGGCATTCTCCCCATTCATCAATGTGAGACAGTGCCAGGTACAGGTTATATCATGTCCCCTTCAAATCCGTATGTTAGAGCCCTAACTCCAGACTGAGGGAGAACACGCCGGGGAAGCTCAAGAGAGACCGAGACATTTCTTGATTGTAGAATTCCAGCCCCCACAACTGTGAGGAAACACATTTCTCTTGTTTCAGCCACCAGATCTGTGGTATTTTGCAATGACAGCCCAAGCTGACTAATACAACACCCACAATAAATTCAGTAATTACCCAAGGTCTTCCTCTAGTTGATTTATCTATCCTCTGTTTGTCTGAAGTATTGTAAAGCAGATCCCAGACCGCATGTCATTTCACTCCCACACGTATATTCAAGTACTTTTATGTGTATGAAAAACAATGCACTTTTTCTTACACAATTGCAATGACGTTTCCACACTTAGACTATTAGCAAGGATTCCTTGCATCACCAATATTCTGTTTGTATTCAGATTCCTCTCATTGTCATAAAACATACTCGGCTTTTGTGTTGTTACAATGAAATACCTGATACAATTAACTTCTAAAGAGAAAAGTTTTATTTAGCTCACCGTTCTGCAGGTTCCGGTTGAAGAGCAGGAGGAGTCATTGCTTTGGGGCTCTGGGGAGGATGCTGGATGCAAATAGAAGAAGAGCTCAGAGCAAGCCTCTTATATCACAAGTCAGGAAGTGGAGAGAAACAGGCCACACCCCCAATAACCTAATGACTTCCAATAAAGCCCCATCCCACAAAGGGCCACAGCCCCACCTAATAGCCCTGCCCTTGGGATCAAGCACTCAATATAAAGCCGTGGGTGGACAGGGACATTGAGGCTATAGCAATGTTCATTTGTTGAAGTCAGGATCCACACTGGTTTGCTGATCTTAAGTCTTTTCAGGTTAACCCTTTACCACCCTCCACCCTACCCTTTTATTTCTCTGCTCACTGACACCAAAATGACAATAACAAATCATTTGTTCCATTCAAAGATTCATTTGTTCCCTCATCCTTCTTTCTTGTGTTTTTGTTTTTCTTTTTTTCTTTTGTGCTATTTGAAACTTAAAAGACTGTGCCAAAGCTTTATTTTTTCCCCTTGCACTCTTTGTGTATAGGTTGCTGATACAATCTTTATCACCCTAGAATAAGTTAATGTTGTCTACAAATAAGGACATTCTCCTGCAATACACCAACAAAAAGAGGAAATGAACATTGGTACGTACAACCCCTTGCTTTGCCCTCTTCATTCAATGTCACCAACTCTCTCAATCTTGTCTTTTCTACCAAAAGAACCAGTCTTAAGACTACACAATGCTTTGCTTCCTTTTCATAGCTAGTCTCTTTCAGATCAGAATGGTTCTTCTGGTCTCTCATTGACGGCCATCACCTGGACCATCATGAGATTTCAGCCCAGTTGTTTACCACGTGTACCTCCATTCAGGTTTGTCTGTTTTCTCCTGGCTAGATTCAGGTAATGTTTCTTTGGCAGGAGTATCACAGGAGTGATGCTGCATTCTTCTCATTGAGCCCTGGCAGGTGGTACATGGTTCCAATTTGTCCCACACTGACGATGTTAACCTTGATTAGTGGGTTGAGGTAGAGACTGCCAGGTTTCTGCTCTGAAAGCCTCTTTTCCCCCTTGGTAATCAATAAGGATTTTGAAGCTCTGTAATATCCTGCTACTCTTATCTTCCTCTCACTAGTTTTAGCAGCAATTGATGTTTCTCAGCTGAGTTAATTATTCCATGAGGGATGCCAAATTTTCTGATTTCATCATTCTGTCGTATTTATTAGTTGGCACTCTACTATAGGGAAAAGCTTTGTCATTGCCTTTCTGTCTTGATCTCTCTCTTAGTACAGACTCATGGATTCCTGCTTTTATTTCTTGAATTATAATGTTATTGATATTTAATTTGATGTTCAAAGATCCCCAGATTTGACCAGTGAAAGCCCATTCAAACTATATTTTTATATCCCTGAGCACTTTCTGAATTTTCTAGTACAAGATACTGTAACCAACTACCTTAGAGTTGGTTATTTCTACAAAGATCTATATAGTTCTTTTTAGGGAACAACAGTTTTACAGACCAAGCTCAGAACCCCTTTTAAAAATGTTTCTACTACTAGGGCTTGAACTCAGGGCCTTATGTTCTTGCTTAGATTTTTTTTTTCTCAAGGCTGGCACTCTACCATTTGAGTCACATATTTACTTCTGGCTTGTTGTTTGTTAATTTGAGATAAGGGTCTCAGATCTATTTGTGCTGGCTGGCTTCAAATCATGATTCTCAGATCCCAGCTTCCTAAGTGGCTAGGATTACAAGTATGAGCCACCAGCACCCAGCTCTGAGTCTTTTGCTATGGAATGATGATGTTTCCAGTCCCTCTCAATAGAACATCCCTCTCTCCACAAATGTTCATCAGTATTTCTCTATCCATCTATCTCTGTATATATATTTGTTCATATCAATGTGTCTGAATTCTAGTCCAACATTATAGGATTTTTTCTTTCTCTCCTTTCCATGTTTACAGTTGCTTTTCAATGAGAACCCTGAACTCTGTAATTCCCACTATATTTCCTTCTTGGCTCAACCTCCACGTGTGACTTATCACCTGTCGATGACATCATCACGCCAGGCTCCTCATCACACTCAGGTGCAATCATTCTGCATCAGGCTTCCCCTTCTGCTTGCTGACTCCAGCTGTAGGTACCTACCTGGCCTACCTGGCCCAGCTCCACTCAATAGCCTTGGGCTGAATAATAATTCAAGAAGGAGGGAAGGCAGGAAGGGAAGGCCTATGTTTTCCTGAGCTCCTCTCTATTCAGGAAACAATACAAGGTCACTAGCCACTTTACCATGGTGGAGTCTCCCAGTCCTGGTCTTCCTTGCTCTCTCAGCAGGTTCAGTTTATCTGTTTACAGCCTCCTCCATCTCCATCTCCTCCTCATCTGTAAGACTGGGTATGCTGAGAGCCCCAGGATCATGTTCAGTCTCTCTCTCTCTCTCTCTCTCTCTCTCTCTCTCTCTCTCTCTCTCTCTCTCTCTCTCTCTCTCTCTCTCTCTCTCTCTCTCTCTCTCTCTCCCCCTTCATATTTTTTTCTTTTCTTTTTGTGTCAGTACCAAGGGTTTCTCATTCTCACTTGGCTTTATCTGCTGACAGGTTTTTTTAACCACTTGAGCCGTGCCCATCCTTTCGGCTTTTTGCTGATTGGTTGGCAATAAGTATCTCTGGGCTTTATCTGCCTTTATCTTCCCTAGCTGGATCCAAATAATGATTCTCAGATCTAAGTCTCTTGAATAGCTAGAATTACAGGTGTAAACCACTGGCGACCAGCTTCCTTTCTTATTTTCTAGGTGATTTCTTCTAAGTTTAAAGACTTAAGTAGCATTTGCTGAGAACTCCCAACCTTTCCCCCTGCTCCACATTGCCTCCCTTAATTTAGCTTGTCTGTGGAACTCCCAAAGTTAACATATCCCAAACCAAACTCTTTGTTTCTCTTCTTATTTCCCTGTTTCCCACTCAAGAAAAGGACATTTCATCTTGTGTCCCAGTTCCTTTATGTCTCTGTCCCTCTAATCTTGTATCTAATCTAACAGCACATTCTAACAGCATACCTTAAAATAGATTCCCAAACCATTGATTCTCCTGGTATTTATTACTACCCTGCAGTTCAAGCCACTGCATGGTCCCTGAACCTCTACAGGGGTCTCCTAAGTACTTCTTGATTCCAAATTCTCCTCCCAGCAGGTAGAACAATACTAAAAATGACTGAGCGTTTGAGTTCCCTAAAATTCCCGGGTGGAAATTCAGAGCCCCTTGGTGATGGCGTCAGGAGGGGTGGCCTTGGGGAGGTCAGAGGTCATAAGGACAGAGCCCTTGCGGAGTGGATTAGTGCTGTTCTAAAAGACCAGAGAGCTGGCCTGCCCTCAATGTTCAAAAGAAAAAAACTTTAAAATTACTATGATAAACTATGGAAGGCCACCTTTTCCACTTTAAACCAAATCATAAAAGGAGACTTTTATATGAGGGAAATTTTACAAATGAAAATCTAAAATTGTACATTCTATAGGTACAAGTTATCCTAGACTTATAACAGTTTAAAAGGCAATCAGTAGGCCCCTGACAAGACATAGTAAAGGAACTGAAGGCCAGTATTTACATACTATCTATAAAAAGATGGTAAAAACAATTTTTTTAAATGACCCAACAGAAAAAAAGAGCAACAGATACAACTGTATAATTCACAAAACAGAAAATATAAATGGCCAACAAACTTATTAAAAGATGCTCAAGTGGTAAAGTGCTAGTCTTGAGCTGAAGAGCTGATGGACAGCACCCAGTGTGCATAGCTTGTAACCTAGTGGTCATGCTTCTGCACTAGCATTAAACAAGTAGACATGTTTGTACTCAGGCATGCCCTCAAAAGACTATTGCTTTAAAATAGCAAAATAGTAAAAAATGAATAAATAAAACATGGCATGGTTTTACAATAGACAACTATGCTGCAGGCAGAAGTTATGAACCAGATTTAAGCCTATCAATATATACAGGAACAAATACATTGCTCAGTGAAAACGTGTTGCAGGATATAAGCGAGAAGGGTGGAGGAGAGGAACTCCATAGAGAGTTGCTCCTCACAGAAAGGAAGCTCTGATCTCTGTAGCTCCCAGTCCTCTCGCCTACTCAGGAAACCTGCTTCTGAGTAAGAGCCAGAGACTACATTGGCGCTGCCTGTGGCCATCTCTGCTCCCATCATTCTCTGCTTTCCCTTGGGCTTATGTAGATGAGAGGGAGGAGGGTTAGCAGAGGCTGGCCAGTCCCCCTACCTATCTTCTCACACATCCTTCCAAAGCAGGGGCCTAAGGGGAATAGGGACCTCTCGGCTCTCCTGCAGCCAAGCCTGTTCCTCCTCCCTCTTTGAGCTCATCCCAGGCAGGCTTAATTAACTTAGAGAGACACTTGATGGCTGTGGGTGATGGGAGCTATAAAATTGCAAAGTCTGATTAAAAATAATAATGAAGATGCCTATCGCCCATTAGCCTGTGCCTGAGCATTTAACGAGGATTAATTAATTAATCAGCCTTCTTGCAGCCTGAGGAAAGAGCAAGGGTTATGGGTACCCCTTTAGAAGAGGGGTAGGGTGGGTGAGGGGCTGGTGCTGGGAGGAAAGCTTTTCCAGACCCACCCTGGACTTGATCATTGCTGGGTCACCAACTGAGAAGTAGGTGGGGGGTGGTACTCTCAGAATCCTCCCTCTGGACCAACCAGGCTCTAGCTGTGAGCCTTAGAGAGTGGAATCCCCTTCCTTAGCCTCAGTTCCTCCATCTATAGAAGCGAGGCATTGAGGCAACTGCTTTGCAGGGCTCCTCCAGCCCAACTTTTGGAGACAGCCCAGAGGACCGTGCCTGCCTCACTCAATGCCATCTCCCTGGGAAGCAGGCCAAGGGGAGAGTTTTTGTTACATATTTATATATAGCATCTTTATTCAAGATCCTCCTGCATCTGGAATATAGGCATGGGCTGCCACATCTAGATCCTTTGTTTTTGGGTCTTTTTTTTTTTTTCTTTTTCTTTTAGCACTTTTTTATTTCTTTTGCCATTGTTGAAGCTTGAATTCAGGGCCTGGGAATTGTCCCTTGGTGTTTTTGGTTTTTTTTTTTTTCACATCAGGTTGATGCTCTATCACTTCAGCCACAGTTTCACTTGCAACTTTTCGGTGGTTAATTGGAGGTAAGAATCTCAGACTTTTTGCGCACGATGGCTTTGAACCATGATCTTCAGATCTCAGCCTACCGAGATCTAGGATTATAGCTAGGATTCTAGGCATTAGCCACGGTCTCCTGGCTGCTTTGTTCTTTATGATTATGGTAAATCTTCACAGTGTAAAATCAACAGCCTAAACATTTTTTAAGTGCATAGTATTAGGAAAATGGAGGAGAAAGGAAGGAAACAGGCCGGACTCCATCTTCCACAGGTGAGGACTGTTTAGTGAGATAGAGCAGTGAGAGGCACCACCTTCCCAGGCTTGGAGACTGTGCAAAGAAGTGGAACAGGAATTGGGTTTTTATGAGATCTGAGCAGAGACAGAGGTTGATGAAAAAGCCATTAGGTTTCGGTTGGGCCCACAATGGAATATTTACAGGCAGGCCTATTGTCCTGCCTGCATCAGGCAGTCTGCCCATGTATTTGGTGGCTTACCTGACATTTGTATGCACCTGGGAAAACACAGTGGGAGTCAATCCTTTATATTCCATCTTTGGATACATAGAAAGAATGGGCCAAAAGGGGAGAGGTACGTCCTTGGTATAATTCAGAGGCCTTAAGCACATTCCCTTGGCAGCTATGTCATCCATTTTTCATCTTGCAGAACTGAAGTCCATATCCAGGAACTACCATTTCTCTAAGCCCTGGCCATTACCGCTCTGCTTCCTGGAACTCAAATTTTTACTTATTTAAGTGTGGGGCTGTTCTATATGCTTTGCTTCATTTAGCATAATGCCCCCCATAGTGCTCCCATGGGTTCATCCCCATCATTGTAAAGGGGACCTTCCCACTTCTAAGCCTCAGGCCTAGAATAAGGGGGCCAGAGGTGCAGGCGGCTGTGAGGCTGGTTCTCAGGTGGAGGCACCAGGCATCTGGATTTGGATACTAGATCTAGAATAAAGGAACTGCCTCCAGGCCTGTCACTTTCACTCGCTGGTAAACATAAGTCATTGCATACTAAAATAAGTGGGAATGCATTATGAAACCAAATGCAAAATGCACATGATTGTTTGCTGTTGGTGGTGTTCTTGTTGTGGGGCTTGAACATGGGGCCTGAGCATGGATGCTGTCCCTGAGCATTTTTGCTCAGGCTAGCACTCTACCATTTGACACACAGCTCCACTTCTGCCGTTTTGCTGGCTAGTTGGAGATGAGTCTCTCAGACACTCCTGCTCAGGCTGGCTTCAAACCACAGTCTTCATATCTCAGATTGCTGCGTAGCTAGGATTACAGATGTGAGCCACCGGGCCCTGGCATGATTTTTTTTTTTTTGTACTGACCCTGGTGCTTAGTCCCTGAGGCTTGAACTAGGGGCCCTGGGTGCTATCCCTTAGCTTTTTAATTCAAGGCTGGTGAATTACCATTTGAGCTACAGCTCCACTTCCAGCTTTCTTGGGTGTTTAGGCCTTTGAACTACGATCTCAGATCTCAGCCTCCTGTGTAGCTAGGATTACAGGCATGAGCCATAGGTGCCTGGTCTGCACAGGAATTTTTCACCTCAAACTGGGCTTGAAAGAAACCTTGTGCTTGTGGAACCATTTTTTTTTTCCAGCCTCCTACCTGGATAGGGGGAGGGGGAGGGCAGAGAAATAAAGTGGGAAGTTGAACGAAGGCCAAGGCCATGACTGAACCCATATCTGGAGTCTGGTTTGCTGTGGCCTGAGGTTTGAAGGGTAGATGAGAGGGGAAGGGGAGGCTGGGGCCCTACAGAGCGGCAGGGACCCCTCCCTCATGCCAACTTTAGGCTAAGGAAATCAAAGTGATCCCAGTATTGCTTTTGCACACCTGCCAGGGCCCGGAAGCTGAGGGTTAGGGATCCCAAGTCACCTTGCAGCAGCCCTGCTGGAGGGAAAAACAAAGAGGGGATGTGGGTGTGGCTGGCCTGGAGCCTCTGGCTTCTAATGAGAAGCGGCTGGAAGCCATTGAAAGTTACCTCCCCGGCTGGGTGGCCCCAGCGCCCTCCAAGGCCCTCTTCTCAGCAGCTCCGTAATAATTTGGCCTGAGAGATGAGCTCCGGAAATTTGCCCATTTAATTTAATTTATTTCAATTATATTTTAATTTAAGCCATTTTACATTTACACTCCCAGCTATCTTTCCTTATTCCCAACGTGGTTAAATTATCACAGCTTGTGAAAGAAAGGAAAGATAGAAAATGGTTAAAAGAGCCTAGAGGAGTTGGTCCCGACCCAGAGGCCCCACCATGGGTCCTGTGTGTCCTTCAGGATTCTCAAGGCCAGACTGAGGGACAGTGGACTGAGGGACAGTGGGGGACTATTGCCCTGTTGCATTCCGAGCTTAAGCCTTAATTCACTGCTGGGAAACGGTAATCTCCCTGACATTACCTGCACGCAGGCTGCACATAGCAATCCTTACCTCCTCCCTTCCTCACTGCTCCTGTGGGCAGCAGGCACCATGCCCAACCTTCAGAGCAGCACTCTGAGGCTTGGCCACCATGTGGTTTGGACCATAGATCTCTGCTCTAACCGCAAAGAGCTGGAGGAGGAAAGATGTGGGATGCAGCTGTAGGTCCAGAATAGGGAGGATGCGGCTGACACTGGGCTCAGCGGGGAAGTCTAAGGGCCTTGAAAGGTCAGAGAACCCTTTCCCAGCCTGACAGGCTTCCCAGGCTGAGATCCCAGAGGGATCATTAGCCCCAACCCACAACAACCACTCTGGAAAAGACACCTGACTCAAAATGGAGCTGCCAAAGGGACAGCTTGGATTTGCTCAGTCCTGTTGTCATCTGGCTGTGTGCTTGGCCATGAGAATTGCCCTCTCAAGAGGTCACAGATATACTGGCCTCAAAAAACAAAAAAAGAAGAAGCAAGGAGTCAGGCATCAAGTGGCTCCCACCTATGATCTCAGGAGACTGAGACCTAAGGGTCTCAGGTCAAAGGCAGCCTGGACAGGAAAGTCAGTAAGACTCTTATCTCCAGTGAGCCACTAAAAACTGGAAGTGGAATTGTGGCTCAGGTAGTTGTCACCTTGGAGTGAAAAAAGCTAAGGGACAGTGCCTAGGCCCTGAGTTCAAGCCCCAGGCAAAAAAAAAAAAAAAAAAAAAAAAAAAGCAAAAAAACCCACACATACAGAGAAGTCATCCAAGAACACTGGCCTTAACTTTTGTAAAGTGGCTGGGTGCTGGTGGCTCACACCTGTAATCCTAGCTACTCAGGAAGCTGAGATCTGAGGATTCAAAGCCAACCCAGCAGGAAAGTCCATGAGCTTCTTATCTCTAATTAACCACCAGAAAAACAGAAGTGGAGCAGTGGCTCAAATGGTAGAGCACTAACCTTAGCAGAAAAGCTCAGGGACAGCTCGCTCTGAGTTCAAGCCCCATAACCACCCCACAAAAGAAATTATGAAGTATTCCATTTGGATTAAAAGCAACTTCTTTTTAAAAGGGTTAGAAATCTGAATTTATCTTTAGGAGCCAAATTTCCCTTTGTTTTGAAGTGGATCCCGGGTCCACTTTGGTTGGTTGTGAGGAAGATAAGAACATGCCTCTTATTGACCACCCAAGAAGCAGCAGCTGACCCTAAAGATCAACCAAAATATGGGAGCCTGGCCTACACCGCTGGCTCCTCCTTATGTGTATCTTTGAAAGAACTTGCTCTGACAACGATAGAGAGATTTAAAAATGTTTAAACCCAAAACATATCTCTGTTTATGTCCAAGACTTTGGGGCCTTTTTGCACTGGCTGTTCCCACTGCCTAGAACACTGTACATTCCCATTGCCAGCTTGCTATTATACTCTAGATTTTGTCTAATGTCATCTTCTTTGTAAACCCTTCTCTAACAACCCTGTTCATTATTACAGCTCAAACTCCCAACCTCCAGACTCTGCTCCTTTCCCTGGCTTAGCAACCCCTACCACAGCATCTGTTAGCTTCTAATACAGATTGAGAGTTTCCTATCTGAAATGTTTAGTAGCTGAAGTACAGTATTTCAAATATTTTTTCCTGATTTTGGAATATTTGCATATAGAAAGTGAGGTATCATGGATATGTAATCCAAATCTAAACACAAAGAATAGCTTTAATGTTGTTATTTATTTATTTATTTTTGCCAGTCCTGGGGCTTGAACTCAGAGCCTGGGCTCTGTCCCTTGAGCTCTTTTGCTCAAGGCTAGCATTCTATCACTTTGAGCCACAGTGCCACTTCTGGTTTTCTGGTGGTTAATTGGAGATTAGAGTCTCATGGACTTTTCTGCCCGGGCTAGCTTTGAACCTCGATCTTCAGATCTCAGTCTCCTGAGTAGCTAGGATTACAGGAATGAGCCACTGGTGCCTGACTTTGAATGTCATTTTATGCAACATGTTCAATAGTTTTGGACATGAAACAAAATTGTGCACATTGATTGAACCATCAGACCTGGAGCATCATATTGATGGTCAAAAAGTTTTGGATTTTGGACATTTGGATTAGGGATGTCCAATGTATATACTATACACTTAGAAGGCTAAGATCTGAGGATGGAGAGCAGAAGACCAGCTGAGATAGAAGTGTCTATCTCCAATTAACCAGCAGAGAGCCGAAAGTGGAGGTAGAGTGCCAGCCTTGAGCAGAAAAAGCCAGACAAGGGTGCAAGGCACTGAGTTCAAGCCCTACTACCAACACAGACAGACAGACACACAGACAAACACACACACACACACACACACACACACACACACACACACACACATACACACACAATATTAAATTTTGGTATTTACTGCAACACAAACTACATATAGAACAAGTAATTTGTACACATGATAAACATAGCTGAAATATAGAGGATAGATGTTGAACAGAGATTTTAAAAAAGGAAAGGAATGCATAAGGATATTACTGTTACTTAGGAAGGAGGGGAAAACAGCGAGGCCTCGACTCTGCCGGCATACTGCACATGCAGGAGGCAGCTACCACACTGAATGCTCTCCGCATCTTAAATCAGCCACCTGCTAGTGGCATTCACTCCAGCCCCGTGTGCCCTGTGGCCAAGAAAATTAGCCAATTTTTTACTTCAAACATTTCAGACATCTATTAAGTCTTACTGTAGAAATGCCTTTTTATGCTTGCACAAAGCATCAAGTGGGGTTGAATCTTGAAGGCATTGAATAGTTGCCTGTCAGGCTGATGGGAAAGAGGGAGCTGGCCTTGCACCCCGCTGGTGAAACACATGGGTATTGGTTCCACGCAGCTTCTGTCAGCTGAGCCCCTTGTTTACGTGGCGCAGAGGTGGCTAGGATACTACCTCCTCTTCAGATGCTCCTCTTACAGCGTCACCTTTAATGGCATGAGAGGATCATCCTCCCCTCCCTGAGACCCTGGGTGGGCCTTTGTGGCTAGCGAGGCTGGAAGGTGGCTCTGTTGGTGCTGTGACTTCTCAGGTCATACAGTTTCTGCCTTGCAGGCTGGTGGGAATTCTCTGTCTGAAAGGCTTGAATCACCCATAACTCATTAGGGACTGCACCCTGAGGCTTCCATGCTGTGAGGAAGCCCAAGCTGACCCTAGAGACCATGGGAAGGCTCACAGCTCCAATATGGATTGCAGCCACAACAAAAGCCAGACATGGGGTAAATGAGCCTCGGAGCCTCCCAGTTCCCCTCTGTCTGGTTGTCCCAGGACTTGGTGAGACAAGGGATGCCCGACTTCAAGTGTCAGGACTCAGGGAACTCAGGTGTGAAGTGCCCTTAGTTCACACCTTCAGTCACACCTAGGTTCACATTCATGGAGCCCACAAGAGGACCTGCTGGTGGAGACAGCTCTGTCTGGGTGGTGGTTTGAGTCCCCTCAGAGCTGGCCTATGAGGCTGGGTTTACAGGTCCCCAGAGAGATAGCTTTGGTGGTTGGGAACATCAATGGGTGAGCGGCAGCTGAACCCCACACCTCAGCTCCTGGCCAGCCAGGCCCCGCCTCTGAGCTAAGGAGGTGATTTTTACTGACCCTTCTCACGGTTTGGCACCTAGGTGAGAGTAGAGAGAGGAGGAAAGAGCGGAGAGCAGCCCGAGTGGCTGAACAAGCCAAGCAGAACTGAGGCCTCTGGGGGCCGAGGCTGCGCATGACACATTTCTTGTTTCCTGTCCATCTGTCTCTCTAGGGATCTTCTCATGCCTTCCTTTCAAAATCATTTTAAAAGGAGCATTAAAAAAAAATCACTTTGGCTTCCAGCCCTATCTCCTTTGGTCTCTCATTTGTTCTTAGTATTCTGTTCATCTGTTGGTTTCAGGCCATTTTGTTTGCCTCGAGGTACCTCTCTCTCTCTCTCTGTGTGTGTGTATAACTGTGTGTCACTGTTTTGAATCTCTATTTTGTCCCCAACCTCATGCTAAGTCACTCTACTGAGTGATTCTACTGAGAACCCTACAGAGAAAATGATTTATGTACCCCCAGCCCATCTTCCTGATTTCTTAGGTCTGGGATAAAGGGTTGTCCTGGGATTTAACTAGAAGAGACACCCCAGAAAAAGACACAGCTCACAACGTGGGGGAGGGAGGGTGCTGCGAACATGGCCTGGGAGTCAGACTACCCCATCTATGAACTCAGTACTCACTAGCTGTGTGGCCTTGGGTCCGTTACTCAACCTATCTGGGCTTCACAGTCCAGGGGCATATGCCGCCAGTCTCATCGACACACAAGTGAGTGTGTGACACATTTACAGCAGGATGCCGCTGTCATCGTGCTGGCTCTGTACTGCCTGGGTGGGGACTTCAGGTGGGTCCAAGATGTCTGCTTCTGGAGGCGGTGTCTGGAATTCTTCCGAGAAGAGGAAGAGGAAGAGGGAAGCTGCCTGAACACCTGCCCCAAACTCCCCCTCGCCTCCTCCGTCCTCCGCTGCACCTCCACGCAGGCCTTCCTCTTGCACCCTTCTGCCCACTGGGGAAAGAAGATCCCAGTTTCCCATTTTCCTGATGGAAACGTGGTAAGAGTGACGGACAGTGGCCTGCTCTGACCCAGCAGCCTGGATGGGTCTCTCTCTGCTCCCATAGCTACAGTGGGGCCAGAGTTCCCGGAGTGAGGAACCCACTTCCAAATGGCAGAACACACCGGGAGACCCTGCTACTCCCTATCCCTTCCTTCCCCTCCTGGAGGTCCTGAGAAGCTGCAGGCCAGCAGGGAAATCTGTCTGGGGACAGTTTGCAGCTTCTGGTGGCCAGGGGACAGTCATAGCTCCCCCCCATGGGTAGATCATTTGGAGAGGTGTAGCAGTGAACCCAGGAGCCTGGCAGGCCTCAGTGCCTCCTTCTCCACCTACCCATGTCCTGGTCATCCTCCTGGGCATTGGCAGTGGTCCCTGGAAGGTTCTAGCATACCTCCTCATGGTAGATTCTGCTGGGCGGCTTCTAGACCTGTTGACACACAACACTACTTCCTGTGAGCCTCCGACAACCTTCCAGAAGCTTCCAGAAGGCAAGGTTAGTTCACTTCTTCTGGATACGACAAAGGTAGCCACAAGCTCCAATTGAAATGTCCAAGTTAGAGAGGAATGTGGGAGAGAAACAGAGGAATGCTATGTCCCTTGTTGTAAGCTCCTTCCACAGACGGGTGCATTGCTGCCACTTAGGGCTGAGATGGACAGGATGTGGGAGGAGCGCATCATAGATAATCTTCCTAATTATTCCTAGTCACTGACAGCAAACGCTGATCCTCACCAAGTACCAGCAGGAGCCTTGGCATTCCCCCACCCCTTGTTTCTCAGTCCCAGGAGATAGAACCCTGCCTTCCCATCCCTGCCTTTGGTCTGTTTTCTCTATTTTTAAAATATGTTTTGGCATGTTAGTTTCACTATACCGTCACTCAACCTTTTAGGCTCAAACAATTCTCCTGCCTCAGCCTTCTGAATAACGAAGATGAGAAATGTACACCCCGCTGGCCGGCTTTTTCAACTCTGTTTTATAGGTGAGCCGATGAGTCATGGAGTTGAGTCACTCAGAGA
Organism: Dipodomys merriami; assembly: GCF_024711535.1. Lineage (NCBI taxonomy): Eukaryota > Metazoa > Chordata > Mammalia > Rodentia > Heteromyidae > Dipodomys > Dipodomys merriami. Next base: position 59,496,931 of record NW_027206068.1, on the reverse strand, counting down.
CACACTTGGGGCAGCAGGTGGTAGCACTGAGACTTGAATGAACCTGAGCCATCTTACCACCATATTAAGTGCATCCTCACCAGACACCTGATGAGTCACAGGTAGCCACTCGTTGTGCCCTATGGAAGAGTTCCTGCCCATGCGTCAAGATCTGCCCCATTATGTTCTTGTTTCCCTAAACCCCGGGGTCTCAGCCCACTCCCAGCACAGAACAGGACAGAATCTCCCCATCTGCTTCAGAGTTCTTGAGGCAGGTGACTGAAATAAAAACCAAACAACATCAGGAATGTTTTTGTGAGGCTGCAATTCAGTGTGATTCCATTGGAAAGAGGCATTCTGCAAATGGATTTTTCAACAGCAGCATAATTGAGATAAATCCATGTCCCAATCCTTATCCTCAGGGGTACCCTTTGCAGAGCCTTCCTCATTAGTCAGCCTTTCATGACTGTAAGGAAATACCTAATGCAGGCTAGTTTTGACAAAGAACGGAGGTTTCTTCTGGCTCAGGGTTCTGGAGGCTGCAGGTCCAGGCAGCTGAGCCCAGGCTCTGAACACAGCTCCCTACGCAGTGTCACATTGTGGCAGGTCCTCTGTATATCTCTGTCTTATAAAGCCACCAGGACTCAATCATGGATGACTATCCTAATGACCCACTCTAATCTAAATCACTTCGCAAAGGCCTCACTCCTAAACACTGTAGTCCGATTAAGTTTTTATTCACTAATATCATTACACATAAGACTGCATGCGGGAGGAGGAGAGGGATGACAAATTATATTCAACCTATAGTAACTCACCCAATGCCTTGCTAAAAGGTCATTCTTTGCTACTTTTTTCTTTTTAACTAATTCATTGTTTTAGAGGAGCATTACACTGGATGGCTCTAGAGGCTCCTGGAAGAATGTGAGGTCTGGGGCCCATGCCGGGAGCTGCTCTCTGTAAGTCATGGATCATGTTCAAAGAGGCCGTGGTGAGGGCTACAAATCCCCCCAATACACAGATGGTCCCCAGGGACCCAGATCCGACACAGGTGCTCAGCATCCTTTGCTGGTGACAGTGGATGCTCACAGCGCTGACAGGAAGCAGTCCGGGGCTGTATCTCCAAGCCAGACCCTCCAGAAAGCCTCCGGGAACCAGAGGGACCTCTTAACCTCTCCCTTGTCATCTGGCAGCCTGTATTCTCCCCACCCTGGCCACCCAGCCCAGCCTGAGGCAAAGCCTCAGAGCAGACAGACACCTGCCTGGACCCAAAGCCCGTGCAAGAATGAGACACCGTGTGGCCAGCTGTCAGGGAAAGGCGGGGTGACGCCGGGAGAAGAGCTGCTTATTTTTAGCCTCCTCATTGGCTGGGGCTCTTTGCAGAACTGGACTTGGCTCCTGCTCCTCGCTGATGCTGTTATTTCTCCCCACCAGGGCTGGGAATTAGTTTATTTGCAAGGCAGCTACTTCGGCAGCTGCCTGCTGCAATGGCAGGCCCCAGGCAGGTTGCTGGGTGGCTATTATATTTGATTGCCCATGTTATGGGGCATGAAATGACCTGGGAGAGGGCATGAGCTTGGTGCTGCCCTTCCTGAAGCTTGACAGGTGATGGGCGGTATCTCCCAGAACACAGTCGAGGGGGCAGCAGCAGGGTGATTCCAGCCTAGGGTCCCCAACTCTTTGTGTGACTGAGGGGTCACTGGGAGGCAAGAGGACCCGCTTCCACCAGGAGGAGGGCACCTGGCCCTGGCTGGAACAGCAGTGCATTCAACCCTTTGTGCCCGAGGAGTGTTAAGGTGGCTTGGTGCCTCGCTTTCCCCTTTTCTGCAAAATCAGCAGAAACTTGCTCCTTTAGGAGAAAAGCCTAGGGGAGAATTCCTTGCCTCTTCTAGCATCTGGTGGCTCCAGGTGTCCCTTGATGTGACTCCAGTCCCTCTGCCTCTGCGCTGGCCTTTGCAGAACCTCCTGCTGCGACTCTGAGGCTCCAGATACCAGGCCCCATCTTGAATTTGCAATAATCTCATCCCCAGATCCTTCCTTAGGATCTAAACCTTCCTGTCCTTTCCCCAACCCTAATTCATACGTTGAAACCTAATGCCCAATCCCCTTTGAGAAGTGATCAGGTCATGAGGACAGAGCCTGGATCAGAACCCAGAGAGCTCTGTGGCTTCTTCCCCCAGGTAAGAACCCAGCCAGGAGTCACCAGCACTGAGCAGAGCAGTCTGAGCATGGACATAGCCAACCACACCTTGATCTTGGGCTTCCAGCAGAAAATCTCTATTGTTTATATGCCCTCCAGTTTGCATTATTTTTGGTTGTTTGTTTCTCTTGGTCATGGGGCTTGAATTCAAGGCCTGGGCATTGTCTCTGAGCTCTTTTGCTCAAGGCGAGTGCTCTACCACTTTGAGCCACAGCACCAAATATAATATAATCAAGTATCACATAATAATCAAATACAATGTTGGGTGCCAGTGGCTCACACCTGTAATCCTAGCTACTCAGGAGGCTGAGATCTGAGGATCATGGTTCAAAGCCAGCCCAGGCAGGAAAGTCTGTGAGACTCTTATTGCCAATAAACCACCAGAAAACCAGAAGTGGTGCTGTGGCTCAAGCAGTAGAGCGCTAGCCTTGAGCTGAAGAGCTGAGAGCCCAGGGTTCAAGCCCCATGACCGACAAAAAAAAAAAAAAGAATATAGATATATAATAATTTGTTTTTCTGGTGGTTAATTAGAGATAAGACTCTCTTGGACTGTCCTACCAGGGCTGGTTTTGAATCCTCAGATCTCAGTCTCCTGAGTAGCTAGTATTTCAGGCGTGAGCCACCAGTGCTCAGCTTGCATTATCTTTGTTATAGCAGCCCAACTGGACTAAGTTAACTACATTTGCAAAGACCCTGTTTCCAAACAAGGTCATGTTCACAAGTAATTGGAGTCAGGACTTGGATGTGTCCACACACACACACACACACACACACACACACACACACACACACACACACACACAACCTTCCTAATTCTCTCCTAGCTGCAGCTGACAAGGTCAGAGGGCATGAGGTCAGAGGGCAGGAGCCTGCTGGAAGAAGTGACTTGCTAGACAGCTGCTTCTGTGCCAGGATGCACACTGACCTAGTCCTGCAACAAATGAGATATTCGCCAATGTCTTGAGCTGTGAGCATGTAGTAAAAGTTAACATCAAGGCTTTCTCCTGCATCACAGCAGGAGAGCCAGAGAATACAAAGAAGTGTGAAGAAAGGTGGCTGAATAAAGTAGCAACAGGAGCCATAGCTACCTAGGCCAGAAGGCAGGGAATAAATCAAGATGACAGGTGGCATGCCCCCCAGGCCTGAAACCCTGGGATGCTGAAGCCACGCCCTGCACCTGGGGCTCTGTTCACACTGAGATCTCTGGCTGGGGAGCCCAGGCCACTCCCCAGGCCCCCTGTCACCCTTAGAAGTACCCCTCCCTTTCCCATCACCATCTCGCAGGCCTGAGGCACATCCCTTAGGCCTGTTTTTCTCAGCTTTCCCATGATAGGGAGCTAATCCCACAAACAAATTCCAGCCAGCTCTGAGAGTTAATGACTGAAACTGTTAAGATTGCTAACCACATGCGGGGCTGCTGCTCGAGTATTTTGCATTTTCAGGCAGAAGAGGTTTTAATTCCAAGAGAGGAATCCTGAGGGGGTTGGGCTCTGCAGTCCTCCATCTCAAGACTGGCAGCGGGCAATTGTAGACTGGAGGGTCATTGTCAGGGCTCTGTACCTCATCTCATGTGTGTTGCCCATTCACCTCACACACACACACACACACACACACACACACACACACACACACACACACACACACACACACTGCTGAGCCTCTTTCAAGCTGTCCAAGCAACCCCCCACCCCATCCTGTCCTGCACTTGGGGGCTATGAAACAACATGGCGGGCCCCAGGTGACATGCCTGCTGAAGGTCACACAGAGAGCAGTTTCTGTGACCTGAGCTCAGGCCTTCTTGCCCCTTTAGTCTATCTCTATTTCTTGTTTCATTTCATTTATTTATTTCTGGTTCTGGGGCTTGAACTCAAGACCAGGATGCTATCCCTGAATTTCTGCTACCACTTGAGCCATAGCATCACTTCTGGCTTTTTCCTGAGTAGTTTGTTGGAGATAAGAGTCTCATTGATTTTCCTTCCCAGGTTGGCTTCGAACTGCCATTCTCAGACCTCAGCCTCCTGAGTAACTAGGATTACAGGTGTGAGCCACTGGTGCCCAGCTTCATTTATTTTCTTTTACTGAGGGCCTAGCTTGTTTCCTTTCAAGGCTGTTCTCCTCCTCTCCCTATCCTCTCTAATGTGTTTTGGTTTGATGAATGCTTGCAAAATGGTGTGTGTGTGTGTGTGTGTGTGTGTGTGTGTGTGTGTGTGTGTGTGTGTGTGTGTGTGTGTGTGTGTGTGTGTGTGTGTGTACTTTTTATCTATTGGATGGGTTCAGAATTATGATTTCATTCTCTTCCTACTCAACACTGCTTTTAACTCTTCTATGTTCTCTGTGATCATCCATTTTCTTCCTGTGTGGTGCTCACCCACACTTTGCAGTTTACCCAGCTTGTCTCTCAGAAATGGGTCCTCCACCTCCCATCACAGCGAATAATGCCAAGACAGCCTCACACCTGTCCCCAGATGAGAATCCCTAAGGATGACTTTGGAGCGCGTGCCAGGAGCACAATAGTGGAAATGGTTTGAAATGTGGGTCTGGTTTAAAGGGTGGGCCTCTCAACTGCCATTCTCCTCAAGGCGGGACATTCTGGCCAGCGCTCTGTTTGCATTCTTTTCTGGAATTCTTTTCCACTGTATTATTCAGACTCCCTGGCTGTGAAACGGAGCATCATGTCACTTGTCAGACACCAAATGTAAGTTTCAATACACCACAAATGTGAGAAGAAGGTGTTGGAGACTTGTCTCAGTTGGTAGAGCACTAGCCAATGCGAGAAAGCATCAGGTATGGGGGGGGGGTGTTGAATCCTAGTCTCAGACCAAAAGGAAGAGAAAACTGTAGGAATAAGCTTTCAAAGTTGACCTAAATAGATGATGATGTGAATCATCATCAATAGTTCCATTTTGCCAAATAACCAGACTGCCCAATAATCCCAATCTGTGGGAGTTGAACATCTTTTATTTGGACATCCAGGTCACCTCCCTGCCCTGCTCTCTCTGACCTGTGTGGGCATTCAGATTGGTAGTGGTCATGGGTGCACTGACACAGATTTTGGTGCATGAAGGTGAAGTAGGGATTTCCTCCTCCAGCTCATAGCAGCTGCTCTCCCAGAGTTCAGTGAGCCGTCACACCCCTGGCCTCTTCAGGCTAGAGGTGGGATCAGCTCCCCTTTCTTGCCAGCCTTGGGCTACTGCATCATCTCTCATGCACTTCCCTAGACAATACTCACTTATGTGTATTCCTTTGCTGGACAGAATGTGTCCTCTCATTTCCCATAGTGACCTAACTGATGATAAGGATATTCAAAGGAATACTAATGGTCTTTTTTTTTTTTTTGGTTGGTTGTGGGGCTTGAACTCTGGGCTTGGGTACTGTCCCTGTGCTCTTCAGCTCAAGGTGAGCACTCTACCACTTGAGCCACAGCACCACTTCCAGTTTTCTAGTGGTTTATTGGAGATAAGAGTCTCACGGACTTTCCTGCCCAGGCTGGCTTTGAACCACGATCCTCATATCTCAGCCTCCTGCATAGCTAGGATTACAGGCATGAGCCACCAGTGCCCGTCTAAATAACAGTCTTGACTAGATGGTATTGGAAGGCAGTTTTAGCCCTCAACTTCTGCATTTGATTGGCCGATAGGTGTGCCTCAGTGCCCCAATCAGAAACCCCTGCTGGGCTGGGACTTCTCAATATCCACTCTCTTCTATGTATCCTCCCCGAGTAGCTCCGGGTCAGTGCCATGCTATATCCCATCCCAACCTCTTCCTCTGTGCTCTCTCAGCTCCTGAATTTCCCCTGCTGCATCATGAATATCACAAGCCTGTGAGCTCTTGAAGGCAGACACGGGGGCTCAGGTTCCTCCACCAGACCCTGAGCGTTTATGGAATGCTGGCTGATCCTGTCGTATTTTCTCAGAACCTACAGGATCCTCTCTGGATGAATATGGCCAGTGGTCAACGTCTGCCTCTCCCCTCCTCTCTGGACATTATGGCCTGTCTCATATTTGAAAGGCTGCAATGACAGACACTGGAAGATGTGGTTCAAAGGATCTGGGGAGGCAAGAGGGCCCACATTTGAGTTGCGTAATTATCTCTACAGTAATGGTGGCACTGGGGAAGATGAGGCCGGCTGCCTTGCAGGATGGATGGTGTGAGGACGGGTGAGTTATATTTTCCCAGATAAAAGCACCGATTGCCTATAAACTCTGATTTTGCCTGATGTAAAAGCCACTTTATTGCACATCCAGAAATTACTACCCGTATAAAAGCACATTATTGTGATGTAAAAATAGATTTTTATATAATTTTTTCATGCCACCACCTTGTAATTCCTCATTTCCAAGCACCCTGAGATTGCATGGAGGTTTATTTTTCTCTTTTAATTGTTTGCCATGGCATGCCAATTTATGGTGAGATATTCTCCCTGAGATCAGGGCAGGACTGGTGCATAAATTTCAGCCAGCACCTCATGGCAGGCAAGGTTCTCTGGCACCTGAAATGCCATCAAATAACATCAGGTTCCAAGCGACGGCGGTGAGGACTGTGGTTTCAGACTCACTTGAAGAGGGCAGGAAGAGGGGAGGGGCTCTAGCCCCTGTCACCTGCCATTTGACTAGGTAGGGTGCCTGTAGCTCATCTCCCTTGCCTGCCTGCTGGGATACAGCCAAGGAAAGCTGGGCTCTGGACTGTTTACTAAGCCCCACCTCCACCCTGGCCTGATCTATGTGGCATATGGGGCCGCCCGCCCCTATTCCTTCATTCTGTGGGGACCCCTTTACCCTATAAAGCTTCTCTGTCAGAAGTTTTCATCTTGTCCTCATTGATTGTTTTTATTTTGGTGTGTGTGGGGTTGGGTAATCTACAGTGTAGACAGCCACAGTTCTTAGTGAAGGAGAAGTGAGCGCGTCTCACACAGAAAGCCCAGTCCAGTTGGGCTGTGGCCCCCACTGAAACGGCCCTATCTTCCACAAGGCTAGCTCCTCACCCAAGCACCCAGCAAAGCCACTTCCCTGAGCTTTCAGTGTGAGGGTGGGGGCTCTAGGCGCAGCAGACTCCCTCTCAGGGGACCCCTTAGCTGGGGGCCTGGCCTGGGCCTGGGGCCTGCTGTCCAGCTCCGATGCCCGGGTCTGCGCGGATCCACACAAAGCGCTCCTGTCTGCCAACTGCAGGCTAGGAGACAGCATGGTGCAGAGGGTCAGCCGCAGGACAGGCCAACAGAGGCTTGGGGCATGGCGGCGCCCCGCAGGCTAGACGATGAATGAACACCAGAGAATGTTTAGATCAGCAGCTCTGACTAGTGTGCGAGAATCACCGAGGGCTCCTCCGCGGTGGAGTGGGGCCCGGGGCTGCGTGTTGAGGAGTTCCCAGTGCGGGCCGCGAGCTCGCTTCGCTCCCGGCTGTCCCCGCTCCGCGGGCCGAGCGCCCCGAACGTTTCCAGCGGGCCGAGCGCGCGGGAGGGCGGCGTGCGCGGCGGCGGGCTGGGCTGGGCTGGGCGGGGAGGGGAGAGCCGGGGGCGGAGGTTCTGGGACGCGGGGCGGGGGCAGGGGTGCCGAAGTCGGGCATGCCGGGTCTCGTACCCGGGGAAGGAAGGCTCCTGCACCCGCCGTGTACCCCGGGGAAGGCTCCTGCACCCGCCGTGTCCGGCCGTCAGGCGCCCACGGATCAGGACTCGAATCTGCACGGCCTGGGGCGATCGGTCCGCACAGCCACCACCTGCGACCGCTGGGGCCGGGCTCGGAAGCCCGGGAGAGGAGGAGGAAGGGAAGGGAGAGAGAGGAGGAGAGAGGAGGAGGGGGAGAGAGGACGAGGGTGGGAAGGAGAAGAGAGGCGGGGATATAGGGGGATAGGAGAGGAGTAGGGAAGAGAAGTGGGAGGGGAGAGAGGAGGAGGGAGGGGAGGGGAGGAGGGAGAGAAGGGGGAGGGGAGCAGGGAGAGGAGGGGAAAGGAGGGGGGAAGGGAGAGGGAGGGGAGGGGAACCGGGAAAGGAGGGAAAAGGAAGGGAGAGGGGAGGGGGAGGGGAACAGGGAAAGGAGGGGGAGGGGGAGGGAGGGGAGGAGGGAAAGAAGGGGGAGGGGAGAGGGAGGGGAGCAGGGAGAGGAGGGGAAAGGGAGAGGGAGGGGAACAGAGAAAGGAGGGGGAGGGGAGGGGGAAGGGGGAGGGAGGGGAGGAGGGAAGGAAGCGGGATGGGGGGAGGAGGAGGGGAGAAGAAGGGGAGGAGGGAAGGAAGCGGGGATGGGGAGAGGGAGGGGAGGAGGGAGGGATGGGGGAGGGGCGGAGGGAGGGATGGGGGAGGGGCGGAGGGAGGGGAGAAGGGGAGGAGGGAAGGAAGCGGGGAGGGGGGAGGGGAGGGAAGGGGGAGGGGAGAAGGGGAGGCAGGAAGGAAGCGGGGAGGGGGAGGGGGAGGGGAGGGGAGAAGGAGAGGAGGGAGGGATGGGGGAGGGGCGGGGGAGGGGAGGAGGGAAGGAAGCGGGGAGGGGAGGGGAGGAGAGGAGGGAGGGATGGGGGAGGAGGAGGGGAGAAGAAGGGGAGGAGGGAAGGAAGCGGGGAGGGGAGGGGAGAAGGAGAGGAGGGAGGGATGGGGGAGGAGGAGGGGAGAAGAAGGGGAGGAGGGAAGGAAGCGGGGAGGGGAGGGGAGAAGGAGAGGAGGGAGGGATGGGGGAGGAGGAGGGGAGAAGGGGAGGAGGGAAGGAAGCGGGGAGGGGGAGGGGGAGGGGAGCGGGAGGGGGAGAGGGGCCGCGGCGCGGGCTCTGGCCCAGCTGCTGACCCGTCTTGCGACCTTGGCCAGGCTGCCTCTCCTCCCCGTTCTCGTTTCTTCCTCCCTTGGGAGCAGGGACGTTGGTTTCCGGCTCTACGGCCCTGCAGACTGATAACGTGAAAGGCGCGGAGAAACTTCTGCCCGAACCGTCCGCCCCGCGCCGCTCGACTCGCGCCCTCCTCCTCCGCCCCTTGCCACAGTTAGGACGGGGACGCGGCTCCCGGCTCCATCCGCCGCCTCCTCCCGGGGCCCCCAGGGGGCGCTGTCTCCTGGGAATGGGCGTGGTTGCCAGGATCCGAGTCCCGCCTGTGACCTTGGGCCAGACTGGGTACCACCCTAGCTGTGGGATGCAGGCGAGTGATGCGCTTGGCGCAGAGCCACGCAGAGGGAAGAGCCCCACGGACACACCAGGGATATAATAGATATTACTACCCCTAAACTTTGCCTGACTCTGCTCTGCCACTCTCAGCACAGCAGACAGACCTGGTAATTTTTTTTTTTTAAGAACTAGAGAAGCATCAACCTGGAGCAACAGAGGACCAGAGGATTGTCCTTCTCCAACAAGGCGGATTGGAATTTCCCAGACTCTCCTGTGGGGTCGCATGCCCCCACCAGGTTGGTTTGAGGATGGGTGGTGTCATATCCTGGGGCCCTGTGTCTCTCTCCCCTCTGAGCTACACTTGTTCATTCACTTATTCATAATCACTGAATTCTTGCTTCTGATGGACACTGTGGTGGGGCCAGGGATATACAGACTAACAAAACATGAGCATCTTTTAGAGAGTATCTATAGGGACAAAACATTTTCCCTTACAGCACTGCTTATAAATCAATCATTGGGCCCACGGACCTTTAACTATCACTGTCACTACAGTCATATTGGGGGCTCATAGTCCAGCAAGTCCACATCTCAAGGTGTACCTCTGCCACCATTCTGTGCTATCCTTGGTCACTAAACAGCCCAGCCACTCTGACCCTGGGTCTGGTTATCCTATAGAGCCCTGCCAGGTGGGCTCTTCTACCTACCTATCTGCTGCTGGTTGCCTCTGACCTAAAAATGGTGCAGAGAGGGGCTAGTTAGCTCCTCACAGTGTCGACTCAAGGACCAAAAGCATCTCTTGGGAGCTTGTTAGAAATGTGAATCCTTAGCTTTGTTTCAGACTTAACTGAATCACAATCTGCATTTTAATAAGATCTCCAGATGATTCATAAGCACAGAGAAGTGTGGGATGCTGTTCCCAAGGCCTACTAATGGGAAGGAAGGCCTGCCCCTACCTGAGGAAAATGGAAGGGTGGTCTTCAGAAAAGTACCTACGGACAAAGGAGCTCACTCCCCTCCAGATTCAAGACCATGATTATTCTCTCTTCTGCAGAAGTCCCTGCCCAGGTAAATGTCCCTGTCTCTTCTCAAGAAACTGTCTTGCTGTAATCTAATGGGTCCAGTTATCTGCTGGTGACATCTGCAGACAGGGCAGATGCCTTAATGGGCTCAGCTGCAGGTCCTGTGCCCAACAAAGCATGGATGCTTACTTAACATTTACTGAGTTGCAGTATGCTCGTGACACATCAGCAGTAAAAGGCTCAGAGCTGGCTCTTTTGGGTGCCACTACCTCCAGAGAAGTTGCTAGTACTCTGTTCCAGAAGCCCATGCCTGCTGCAAGGATGCTATACTTTGACAGTCCTGAGCCCTCTGCACAAAGACAAGGACAGTAATTATATGGTATCCACGTGGCTGTCCCCTTTTCCCACGTTCTGGGTAGACATCAATAATTGATGACAGCTGACTTTCTGGCATGACCTTCAGTCCTTTCTCAGAACAGCACCCCAGGGAGCCACTATCGATTGATCAGACATGGCATTGTTTGTGATCTTTGCCTTGGGTCTCTCCCAGGAGCTGTCATCTGTAGATCATGCCAGATGAGATGAGGCGGCCAGGCTTGTGCCCAAGGACGCCCATGGTCTTCTCCTACCACATGTGGCTGCAAGTCTCCTTCCCAGATGTTCCCAGCTGGGTGGGTGAAGTACAGCCCCAGACTTCACACAGGTCGTTGCCCTAAGGGCTCCTCTCACAAGTTCTCTCCCTAAGCCGAGATCACACCTGTGGCTCACTGAGGTGGACTTCCACGGAATTCCCCACATTCACATTCTACATAATTTCACGCAGGCAGACCCATCCACTGTCTCTGCCACGTGTGAATGCCTTCCCGAGGTGCATGATGGTGTCTGAGTATGCCTGACCCCACCCCAGGGTTTTGGTAAATGGAGGGCTGAGGATATGCCCCTCCATCTGTGATGACATCTTCTGCCTGGCGTGGGACTTGGCTTAAGCTTGGAGGGTTCTCTCCACACAGCTCACACTGGCCCTGCCCCTCGAGGATCCTGAGATCTCTTCCCCTTTCCCAGCAGTGGGGCTTATATGCACATGGAATTCCCATGAACCTCTGAGGCAGGAGAGCTGCCTCCATGCTCTCCAGGAGCCTCTGGCTTGGGCCTTCCCGCTGGGTGCTGGTGCATACTTCCAGCACGGGCCCTGCTCCCTGCCCAGCCCTGCTCCCTGCCCCACTCGCTGCCCCCACCCACAGCTACCTCAACAAGGGAAGACTCATTTTCTGCTGCAGGTATCAGGTCTACTAGTTAAAAAAAAAACAACAACAAAAAACTAGTCACAACTGGATGGACCTAGAACAAATCATGTTAAGTGAGATAAGCCAAGCACAGAGACACAAACAATGTATGTTTTTTCTCTTGTATGTGGAAACTAGATCTAAAATACATGAGGATATGATAAACTATACAGAACTTTAGGCATCCACAGTGAGACCAAAGGAGGATACTCTGGAGAAAAACACAAAGGCAAATGCCTACATGCTTCTGATTTACCAAAATGAACTCCAGGAAGTGGAAACGAGGGTTTTCTTTATTGCTGTTTTTTAATTAAAAACATTTTTTTTTGTTGGTTGTGGGGCTTGAACTCTGGGCATGAGCGCTGTCCCTCAGCTCTTCAGCTCAAGGCTAGCGCTGTCCCTCAGCTCTTCAGCTCAAGGCTAGCGCCCTACCACTTGAGCCACAGCGCCACTTCCAGTTTTCTGGTGGTTTATTGGAGATAAGAGTTTCACAGACTTTCCTGCCCTGGCTGGCTTTGAACCGCGATCCTCAGATCTCAGCCTCCTGAGTAGCTAGGATTACAGGTGTGAGCCACTAGCACCAGGCACTGTTTTTTCCCTGTGTTTGGGCCTCGTAACACCATCACTAGTTCCTCTCACCAAATAGTTCTGGAGTGGTCCCACTCCTGAGCAGGCCTGGTTACCTGGGTTTAGGCAAGGAGCCGGAGCTGCTCTCCCTCAGCTATACCCTAAGCATGGAATCTGCACTGGGTCTTGTGCAGAGAGCGTCGTGGCAAATGTCACTTTATGCTTCTATTCTCTTGGAGAGGTAGGAGTTTCTATCTCTTTGTCTTTCCATTTGCAGATGGGAGAACAGCCCCCACGGCCTGAGGGCCCTCAGTGAGTGCGTGGCATGCTGGGACAGATTCAGCCTGCCTGACATCAAAGTCATGTCCTCTACCACCGTGCTGCACCGATCCTTGAGGAAAAAAAACCAAACAAACCTCAAAAACCAAAAACCTCATTTGCAAGTTTTCTCCTGGTGTGAACTCAGTGTGATCCCGACTAACATGGTCAGCATCCACCAGCCACTGGCCACAGCCTAAGGCTCAGCAAGACATCCTTTGAAACCCAGACACTGACTGCAGGAAAAGCTGGGGAGCCTGAGGAGGCTGATCAGGCTCCAAGGGGAGCCCAGGCCCTGCAATATTATCTTGCTCTATGGTGAGACATCCCTGACTGAGCATGCAAACTCAGGCAGGGTCAAGCAGAAGTATGATTTGGATGAACTATAACATTGGCTTTCTTTCTTTCCACACAATGGAGAACAGCAAAGCTTAAGGAAAGTTCAGTATCCCTGGACTCCACTTCCAGACCTGTGCATTTAGGTAGCTGTAGGAGATCCCCCCCCTCCCCCATCCCAGACCAGCCTCCGAGTGGAGGGGGCTGGACTGAGACCCAGAAAGTCAGGCCAACTGCTTAGGGAACTGCACCTAGTGGTTCCATGCCAGTCTGTTCCCTAGCATAGTGATTGGGCCAGACCTTTTCTTAGAAACACCTCGCTCCTGCTGGCCCTGTCCAAGGTCCTGATTTAGGAACTCTGAGGCCCCATCCAACCCACTATTATTTCTGGTTCCAAGCATTAGGTAAAGGGCCTCTCTGAAACCCCTCCATCTTCTGTTTTTGGAAACAGCATCTTTAAAGAGACTCACTATATAGCTGGCTTCAAACTGTGTGTCTGGAGTGCTGGGATTATGGGAGTTTACCACTATGCCTGACTAAAAAAATGTAAAAATGCCAACACATAGAACAGCCAATACTAATCCAGGCACCCGTGGCTCATGCCTGTAACCCTAGCTACTCTGGAGGCTGAGATCTAAGGATTGTGGTTCAAAGCCAGCTTGGGCAGGAAAGGCTGTGAGACTCTTATCTCCAATAAACCATGCAGAAAACCAGAAGTGGTGCTGTGGCTCAAGTAGTAGAGTGCTAGCCTTGAGCTGAAGAGCTGAGGGATAGCGCCCAGGCCCAGAGTTCAGCTCCACAACCGGAATAATAATAATAAAAAAAGAACAGCCAAAATGATAGCAATGAAGATCAAAATGATCATGATCTTTGTAAGGTGGCGTTGGAAGGAGGTTTCTGGGATGCTGATGTTCTCGGGTTTGACCTGAGTTATAGTTCCAGAGGGGTATAACCTGCAGAAACCCACACACCACAGACTCTGTGCAAATCCTGGGAGTTGTACCTCCACCTGGAAACAGGGATTTGTAATTGAGGGTCTCTTGCACATCTTATCAGATCTATCCCTGGTGTGTGTGTGTGTGTGTGTGCATCCCCCCCCCCCCAGGTGAGGCTTTAGCTGGCAATGCCTAGAATTGGTGAGGATAAGGTTCCTAGTTCTGTTACAACAGTCTTTAAGACTCCCATCAGCCAGAAGGCTTTCATTAGGCTGGTTCCGCATCAAGACAGCTTCAGGTTCTCTTGAAGTTGCTTCCTAAACCTTGAAACTTCCCACAGCGCCTTAGAAGGGTGAAGTGCTTCTCCTGAGATGGAGACTACCACTCCCACCAGATTCCCAGAAGTCTTCTCTCCTCTGAGCTTTCACACCACCATGGGAGCTCAGTGAGGCTCCCACCTCCCCAGCCAAGACAAGATGTTCCCAGTAATTTGGATCTCCAGTATCCTTCATTTCACTCATCAATTACCCTTTGTTTTCCCATTTGTTACCCATGTAGTAGGTTTCTACATGTGTTCACCCAAGGCAATACTGGCTAATATTTGTGGTCCAAATAGGCATGCATTTGTTGTCTTGTTTTTGCTGGTCCTGGAGCTTTAACTTGGCCTAGGCAGTGCCCCTGAACTTTTGTGTTCAAGGCTAGCATACTACCATTTAAGCCACAGCTCTGCTTCTGGCCTTTCCTGTTTGTGTGGTGCTGAGGAATTGAATCCAGGGCCTCATGCATGAGAGGCAAGCACTCTACCAGTGAGTCACCTTAGAGATAAGAGTTCCACAAACTTTCCTGGCCAGGCTGACTTTGATCTGAAACCTTCAGATCTCAGCCTCCTGAGCAGTTTTGTGGTTCCACTAGCACCCAGTGATTGTTTTTTTTTTTTTTTTTGGTTGGTTGTGGGGCATGAATTCTAGGCCTGGGCTCTTCAGCTCAAGGCTGGCGTTCTACCACTTGAGCCACAGCATCACTTCCGGCTTTTTCTGTTTATGTGGTTATGAGGAATCAGACCCAGGGCCTCATGCATGCGAGGCAAACACTCTACCACTGAGCCACCTTCTCAGCGCAGTAATGTCTTTTTAAGACATCCCAATTTGAGTATTACGTGATGACTCAAAATACCCATTTAAGATACACCTTGATTTTGTACTTTTCTGAAGGAAGTGCTGGGGACTGGCCACACACTTCCTAAGCAAAGGTTCTGCCACTTGAGTTACATCTTCAACCTTCTTTGCCCCGGCCTGTCTTGAAACTTGATCCTCCCCATCTCTGTTGTCCAAGTAGCTAGATTACAGGCATCAGCAACTATGCCTGTATCACTTATGATAATAGTATTATATGAGATGAACTCCTCTGTGATGTGCTTTATTCACAGTATGATTTGTAAGACCCCTCTCCATGATGTTTTATGCAGCCACAACTCAGTCTACTATGTGACTATGCTTCACTGTGTCTCATGCCCAGATTTTGTTTGGTAAGGAACACAACAGTGGTGTGCTCTTGTGTCTGGTGAGTGCTAAGACACACACAAGCAGCTCTTGGCCTCCAAACAGGGAGGGAATGGCTGGGTCATAGGGCATGCCCACTGTCACCCTGAGTGAATGTCACAGCATTTGCACAGCCATCTATTAGACGAGATCGGGCATGCTCAGGGTGGTACAGCCATAGACACACAGCCATCTATTAGATGAGCTTTTGCCATCACCAGCATCTGCCTCCTTTAGCTTCCAGAACAGTGCCTGGACAAAGCAGTGCGGGAAATGACAAAATGCTTGACTGTTTGGCAACTTTGGCTGGCTCGGGGCAGACCCATTCCCATTCTGAGGAAAACCCCTTGAGAACATTGGTGCTAGCTGGCCCCAGGAGCAGCTGCAGCCTCCCACGTGCCAGTTCCGGCAAAGGCCCTGCAGAAACCACGGGCTGTGAACATGCTGAGGTTTGAAGCACTCGGCTTGCCTCAGGGCTCTGGGCCTACAGCAGCAAGTTTGCCTCCTTTAATTCAACTGGGATCCCAGCCTGCCTTGAAGGTCCACCAAGGGCCAGACCCATTGAGATAGACACTCACCGAAGGGGAGAACCATGTAGAGAAAAATGAGACCTGGGGTTGGAACCCTGTTTTCTATTCCGGACTCTCTCTGCCATTAATAAGCTGAGACCTTTGGCAAATCACCTTGCTATATGTGTGTGTTTGCACGCACGTGCACCAGTCCTGGGGCTTGAATTCAAGGCCTGAATGCTGTCCCAGAGTTTTTTGCTCAAGGCTCTTTGATTGGAGATGGATTCTCACAGACTTCGCTGCACAGTCTGGCTTCAAACTGCTGTCCTCAGACCTCAGCTGCTGAGTAGTTAGGATACAGGCAGGAGCCACTAGGGCTCTTTCTATCTTACTGAGTCTGGACAATGTCAGCTAATCTCTGAACTCTTTATGTATCAGAACTACCTTAGAATCTCCCGAAGTATAGCCTCCAGGCTAGAGGCAGGTATGAAGTGGAACTTAGATAATGCAACATTTACATGACAATGAATTTCAAAAAAGGGCCCCCCAAAATATCTGCCCACAATCTTAAAAACTCAACAGAACCTCCCGCCCCACCCCCATCCTACCTATAGAGCCACTTTTAATCATGTTTTTGTTCTTCTAAGGGTTACCATCTTATTGCTTAACATGCTAGATTTTGTTGTTTAAAAAACTTCCAACATTGTCTACTGTCTTTCTCCTACAATAGAGGACACAGTTCCTAAACCCACCCTCACCCCCAGTGGAGTTCTGGCATTGTTTCTTGGCAGCTGTATTTTAATGGGCTCCCCAGATGTTTCTGATGTAGTGGGGCTGAAGCCAAGGCCTCCTGCATGCTAGGCCAGTGCTCTATATCCTCCACCTTGGTTCTTATTGCTGCTGCTGCTGCTTGGCTCCTACACTTGCTGATCAGCCCTCTTCCCAACCCCTGGAAGCTGGGTGTGGGAGATGCTGCTGCTCTGGGTTTTTATTTTGGGGATACAACATAGGCTCTTCTCAGACAGTAGAACCTCCTGACCCCCAGCTGCTAATTAGGATAAGCATCTCTCCTTGTAGGACTGCTGGAGCTAACTCTGGTAGACTGTTGCAGCTGTATCTTGATTATAAGAAGCAGGTGTATAATAATCATATAGCAGAACACACAGAAACAAGAATGCATACGTAGAACCTCATGTTGCCACATGGATGACTCTCACAGACATCAATGAAAGAAGCAAGCACATCAGAATATATACTGTGTGGGCCCATTTGTGCAAATTTTACATCCAGGCAAAACTGATCAACAACAACAAAAGCACAGCAGAAACACGCACAACCCATAGACTAGGTCAGAACGGGTTAACCTGTGGGTGTTGCTGATTGGGGGAGGGGCTGGCAATAGTCTATCTTTGATGTAGTGTTGTTTGCATGGGTATATCTCACTTAAATTTGAATGTGCCCTTATATGTTGTGCCCTATACATGTGTCTTATGCATGTCTTATATTGTTTTTGTGCCAATACTGGGGCTTGAACTCAGGGTACGGGCACTGCCCCTTAAGCTTTTTCACTCAAGGCTGGCACTCTACCACTTGAGGCATAGCTCTACTTCCAGCCTTAATCTCAAGGATTTTCCTGCCTGGGCTGCTTTCAAACTGAGACCCGCAGATCTCAGCCTCCTGAGTAGCTAGGATTATAGACATGAGCTACTGACACCCAACTGAATGTCAATGTCTTAGAAATATTCCCTTAAAAAAGAAAGGAAAAGAAAAGCAGCAAGATCCAGTGGCTCTCCTTCCCTCCCAACCATTCCCGTACACGAGTTTTTCCAGGCATGGGTTAAGGCAGGCACAGAAGCAAGAAAACAGGGCCTGGTGGGCATGAATGGGGAGGCAAGGGAAGGCTAGAGCTGAGATCCTGCTGGCCTGATAGATTTCAGCGTTCCAGTGTAGCACCCTGCAGAGCAAAGTGGCCTTGCTGGGTCAAGGAAGTAGCTGGCAATGAGGCCCAAATATGTTCCTTGGGAATGATGACAAGATAGCAGGCGACCAAGACTCATGTACCATCTTCCCCACCTGCTAGCAGCCAAGCTGTCCTGGGGGCGGGGGGAGGGGGGAAGGGGGAGGAAGGCTGTGTATGGGCCCCCAGCCCGCCTCCCCAGGCTGCTGGCCAACCTAGTGTAAATATTATTATACTCCTACGCATCTGAAGGACGTTAATTATTAAAACACATGCCACCCAGGGTAGTGCACTGTAATTAGGTTCAAATTAAATTAGCATCCTCTTGTAATTAGGACATCAATAACCACTCTTGAGGCTCCAGCTCCCCAGCCCCTCCCTATCACTTCCCAACATGGGCTCATGTAAGAAAAGGGGTCCATTGACTCTCTCCCCAGGACGTGGAAATAATCAAACCAATAAATAAAGCGAAGCAGCCATGTGAGGCTCACTTTCCCTGCTTGCCTTTCTGACTGGTCCTGCATGTAGCAGGGAGGAGGAAGGTGAGGGTCACTGGGGCAGGCAGCATCTCAGGCTCCAGCACCTCCCCAATAGCTGTCCCAAACCAGAAGCTCTGCTGCACTGGGCCTTGGACTCCGGAGAACTCCCAAAGCCTGCCAGAGACAAGCAATGCTTTCCTGTCACTTAAGTCCTGACTTCTCTCTCTCCCCTGTGAAGTCATCTTAGCCACCTAGACCAGGGGCTTAGCCCCTGGGAATCCTAGGGCACTGCCCACGGCTGTGTTTCACACATGCATGGTATCTGCTGCCCCTTCATCTGATCCACATACTCACTGTGAGCCTACAACTGGCCTTGGCATTCACTGGGCCCAATACTGTTTGGTGTTTTCTGGGTCTTACTCTCTCTGAAGTGGAGACATGGCAGGGTGGATGATTTTGTTCAAGTAGAATGGTGGATGGGGAAGCAGAATGGGGAAGAAGAGCAAGTTCTGTAACTCAAAGGAAGGGCTGGGGAGAAGCCCAGGTGGCCATTTGTGCTACAAAGGGCTGCCAAGGTTGATGCTAATAAGACCAGCCAGGCTAACGTGCATGCACCATGACACTGTCTTTTAGTTCTGTACCTGCCCATGTGGCTTGCCTTACCCGGGTTCCAGGACAAACCTAAAGAACTCAACAGATGTGATCAAGAAAGCAACACCAAGCTGGGCCCATGCCAGACATGCAGCAGCAACACCTGGCGACTGCGCTGACCTTTGCTTCAACCAGCCTTGGAAAAGAAAGGAAATAAGAAGTGGGAAGGCTCAGGCATAATTTCAACTGGAAAACTAAGGAGGGTTTATCCTTGGGCACAGATGTAACCAAGGCAACTGTTACAAGAGGGAGATGATTTCAGACCCTTCTACAAAAGAGTAGGCTGGCATCTTGCCCCTCTGCCAATTGTGCTCGCTGTGAATTCACTGCATTCTACCACTTGGTCTTACTGGAAACACCTGGGAGGTAGAGAAATGCATGAGATGGGCAAGCTCTTCTCCATGGACCAAAATACAATGAGGTCATGGTAAGAGTGTGCTTGTGTGCTGCGAGCAGGCCAGCTCCTCCAGGAGTGGGGATGGAGAGATCCACAAGAGCCACCATCATGTTCCTGCTCACTTGGTGGGCCCTCCAAAGCCTGCAGTCATAGGGAATGCAGTTCACTGGGCCCGGAAGGGTCAGACGCAAGCAGCACAAGCACGTGTCCTGAGCAGCACTGAGGGGCTGCAGGCAGAACCAAGAGCTCAGGAGAGGCTCGTGTTCCTCCCCACTGTCCTTCCTGGGTCTTCTCACGCTTACCTTTCCTTCAAATGGGGCACCCTGAGTCCAAGAGGCACACACCTTTGCCTAAAGACAGGCATCCTAGGTAGACACCCATGTGAACCCTGGTCAGAACCATTGGAGTGTTTGGGCAGGACCTTTGGTTTTGGAGGGAGAATTGGCCAGGCTAATCTGCACTGGCACTCCTACTGCAAGACTAAATAAGGCAGCTTGGAGTATCTCCCTGGATCAGAATGTTTGGGTAGAACAGACTGTCAGGAAGATGTGCCACCACATTTTACCAGAGTATGTGCCCAGGAGGGCCATGGATGAGGGGGAGAGGAGCAAAGGGCTCATCTGTTTTTGGTGCCAGTACTGGGGCTTGAACTCAGGGCCTTGTGCTCTTGCTTTTTCACTCAAGGCTGATGCTCTGCCACTTGATGAACCACAGTTCTAACTGGAGATGAGTTATCATCATCTTTTTTGACCAATTTGGCTTCAAATCGTGATCCTTCCATCTCAACCTTCGAGTAGCTAGGATTACAGGCATGAGCCACTGGTGCTCGGCTTAAGAGCTCTGTAGATGAACTCCTTCTCATCCCTCATCTCCCCTCTATTTTCTCCTCTGGGGGTTTCCAGCATGTGTGGCAGGCTCTTTGCTGGGCACAATATGGCTAGGAGTGTCTTCCTGTTCCTTCAAAGGCTTCAAGTAGCTCTGGGCAAGCCCAGTCTTGAGGTCTTTGGGAGACAACTTGTTAGACAGAACAGAGCTAGGAGCTGGCATGGAGTACACCAGTCTGCCTCACTAGGGGCCTGGATCCCTCCTAGTCTGGGCCGGCAGTCTAGCATTACTCTCTAGGTAAGATAAGGGGCACTGTGCCTATCCTACTGTGAGCCAGCCACAGCAGGATTGGGACCTCACCTCACAATTTCCTCATGTGAAATCCTTTGGGCTCCGGCAGGGCCGTCCTACAGCCAGCCTAGCAACCCCTGCTGGCTTCAGCTTGGGCTCTTCTGGCCCAGTGCTGTGAATCTGAGGTCTTTGAAGTGCTCAGGTCTCCTCCAGGCCTGGGATGCAGAGACCCCAGGCTCTTGGCTTCAGTGTGACAGGAAGGGCTGCAGACAGCAGGTACTACTTTATTTGGGCCTCAAAAGCTTTAAATACAGAATAGGCTGGAGGGCAGATGTGGACACGCTGGCATCTGAGAACGGACTGTCAGAGAAATCACATAATCAACAACTGGACAGAGCTGGGGAAGAAGGGCAGTCTAGGGTGAGAGGTGGTGCCACCAGGCAGCTGGCCTTGGGTGTCAGGATCACTCCCTTCACTAGGACAGTCTCTCATGGTTTTTCCTGATTTGAGGACAATTAAAAAAAACAAAACAAAACCCCACAATCCCCCAAGTAAAAATACAAAATCATCTGGGAGAGCTTGTGGATGGCAGTGCCGTCATCCAAGAGGATGAGGATGATGACCTGCCCCCAGCCCCGATGCCACCCTACAGAGTGTTTCCATACACTGAAGCAAAGCTGGACTCGATCTATGCCCCCTGCCTCCAACTGGGTCTGGAGCTGAAAGCTCCCCCCCAGCAGGGAAAGAGGTTCTGGCATGAGCAGTGCTGGGGGCCAGGCATGGTTCTTCTTAGCGGCTGTAGCCAAACTCATCAGCATCATCGGCTCGGAAGTCTCCATAGCGCCACAGGTTCAGCTGTGAAAGGAAACAACACAGCTCTTCAGAGACATGGAAACCGATGGAACCCACTGACCCCACAAGGCCAAGCCCGTAAACTCAGCACCTGACTGAGTCCCTGTAGTGAGAACTCACCCTGGCGCTCTTGGCTGACTCCTGGGCATTCAGGTATTCCGTGATCTGAGGGATACAAGACAGGGAGCGGTCAAGCTGGGGTGGGGCTTTCAACTGAACAGCCAGCCCAATGACCCTGCGCATGACTCCCCAGAGGAGCCTAGCCCCTGGAGTTTTCCAGGATTTTCATTCCATTCTAGGCTGTTCTATGTGCCTTGACTTTTGTTCCCATCATGCACACTGGTTACCTATCCCATCTCTCCAAGTATCACCTTAATACAGCATTAAATGACCCCATTTATACTCCAACCCTCCTTCTTCTTTGTGCTGGTACTCTGGGGGTTGAACTTAGCCCAGGTGCTGTCACTTATTTTTTTCAGTCAAGACTGTCAAACTACCACTTGAGTCATAGCTCTACTTCTGGCTTTTTGATGGTTAATTGGAGATAAATGTCTCTCAGATTTCTTTTGCTTTGGCTGGCTTTGAACCATGATCCTCAGATCTTAGCCTCCTGAGTAGGTAGCTAAGATTATAGATGTGAGCCACTGGTGCCTACCCCCGCCCCCCAACTCTTGATCTCCTGTACCGTACTTTTTCCATTGTGCTTATCATCTCCTAACATGCTATTTAATTTATTCATAATTTAATATTCTTGGATATAAGATCCATGGACACCCAGAGCTGGATACTGTCCATCTCTTCTCACTGATACATGATAGGCAGTCAGTAACTGTTTGCTGAGAGAACTCTTGATGTGTGTTTTTGCCTCAGGGACTGGAGCAAAGGAACTTGAGAAACAGCCAAGAAACATCTACAGAGACCTTCTATGGGGATCTGAAGATCTGAGTAAAACCACAAAGTCTCAAGAGTAGGGTTGCGAGGGGCGGTGACATACTTTTCTTGAGACACAGTAGCATTTCATACTAGTGTCTCCTCCTAAATGAGCCGCAGATATGGCCACCAACATCACTGGTCCACAAACCACCAAATGTGGTACTGGGGCAAAAAAGTAAAGCAGAGCTGGACAAAGCAGAGCAGTGGGCTGAATGGAGAGGAACTGGGTTCTATCTGCTGCTCTATTGCCAGTGCCAGCCTTGGGAAGGGGTCACTCGGGAGGTCCCAAGCCTTCTCTTTGGAAGGTTTATAGAGTCTCCTCATCTGGCAGGATCTGCATGATGGTGTCTGAGTATGCCTGACCCCACCCCAGGGTTTTGGTAAATGGAGGGCTGAGGAAATGCCCCTTCATCTGTGATGACATCTTCTGCCTGGCGTGGGACTTGGTGTAAGCCTGGAGGGTTCTCTCCACACAGCACACACTGGCCCTGCTGTGCACACAGTGCGTGTGGAGCCCAGGGAGGGCCTAGGACATGTACAGGGCTGAGTCAGGGGGCCGCTAAGCAACCTATTGGTCAATAAGTGAATAGAGCTAGGCGGGCCCCAAGTATTGCCTCCTCTGGCTGTGGTCAACCTCAGGAAGTAGCAAGCAGCTGGACCACCCTCATTTCCTGAGTAGGAAGCCCTGCTCCAAGGTGGACTTCACTATCTTATCAATGGTGGCTCCCAGTTAGCTGGTCCTGGGAAGTTCTGGCTGACAGTACCCTGCACATTAGGACTTGGCAATATATGCTAGAGAAAGGAAGTGAATGGGAGAGATGGCCAGTCGGGCTTTGACCCTCTCCATACCAGGCTTGGCAGTGCTCCCTAGCTGTCACCCAGGGCACATGCAAAGGGAAACTTTCCGCTCTAGTTTGCAGCTGCATTCTTAGTCAAACCCGCAGCCAATTAATTTGGGCTTTAATTAGATTTTAAAACCCCAACAATCTCAAATCCATTATCTTTCCTCAGCAGGACCAGGAGGCTGGTGCACTCCTGGCTCCTGCACAGGCTCTGGGTGTAGTCTCCAGTCTCCTGTTGTGATGGTGCTGGGGAAGGGGAGACACTAGGGATATGCCCCCACAGGAGTGGGGGTCCCTGCCCACATCACTTACCACTTTCTGAAACTGTTTCTCCTTGCGCACTTCCACCATGACCAGCCCCTCCTTCACCAGCCCCAGCCCCACATCGCCCTTGGAATCAGCAAACTGCAGGGTGACGTGGGGGCAGCTGGCGCTCAGGTGCTCCACGTTGAGCAGGCACTGAGTGTTCTGGATGTCCCGGACTACGCTGTCCACGGCATCTGTGCGAGCGTCCTCCTAAGCAGGGAGATAGCCAGGTCAGTAAGAGCTGAACAAAGCCCACACAGCAGCTACTTGGGCCCTAAGGCCTGTCCATGGACCTCAAAGGACTCCCATCTCCCAGCCTAGATCCCTGCGTGTGTGCTATTCTTCTCTCTGGCACACCTGCCTTGTGTCTTGAAGGAAAAGTGGCTTCTCTGCCCCAAACTAACCCTGCATTTGTTGCCCGGGCCCCTCTCAACTCCTACCTTCTGGTCTTGCTCCAGCTCCATGCCTCATCTGTCTTTGCTGCCATCTTGGGCTCTCCTCATCATCATATTGCCCCTTCATCACAGACATCCTTTCAGCCCAATCTGTGATGCTGACCCTCTGGCATATTTCATGAAAAGTAGGAAAAGCTAATTCCACCTTCCTACTCACTTCTAGTATGCTGCCTCTGGCCAGGCTGTTCGGATTCTTTTCCTGAGCACCAGGCACCTCCCTGAAATACAACTTCAGCTGGCCACAGAAAACTGGATCTCCCCTTCTAGAAACCAGTGGCAAGCTAGGACCCAGAGCTTAGGTCCTGCCTTCCTACTGTGTATTCTTCCCCTGGCTTCCTGCTTGCTCTCAGGCCATGAGAATACCACACTTTCAAACCTCTCTCTTTCCCACACCTTTCATTCTCACTGTACAATCTTGTACACTCCCATAGATTTAACATTCAAACTGATAATCCTATATAGCTACCTTAAGTTCCCACAGTCCAAGCTGCTTCTCTTTTCCTTGGGTGGGAAATCTAGCACCACCTTAAATCTCTTCTCTCCCCTCCCCGCCCCATGTTGCCTGTGTCTAGAATCTCACTTGCATGGGCCTGATGTGGCTGTCATTTTCTCTAGCCTGGATTGTTAGGATCATCTCCCAACCATTCCTTCAGTCTCCCCCCTCTATAATGCCACTGGAAGTAACTAAAAAGTAGATCTGAGCATATCATGCTTTGGTTCATAATGCTACCACTTCCCCTCCTGCCTGCCAGGGCAGACAAGACCACAATATCTAGGCCCTAACTTACCTCTCCTTTCTCATCTCCTTCCACTGTCTGCAAGCCCCTGAGGATCCAGCTACAGCGGCTGAATCTCTGCTCCAACACAACCTCCTGGCTCACAGCAGGTTTGTTTCTCAAGAATTATTAAAAATGCTCTCATGTCACCTTGTCTGTGGAGCCTCCTCAATTTCTAGTTATGGTTAATCTCGCCCATGTCCTGAGACCTATCAGCAACAGACGACTCATCAGTCCCCATCTTTTCCAGCCAGCCTATGAGGGCTGCATCACTGGCTGCATGTCAATGGTCCGTCTGTTTTAGAAAGAGGTTGATGTGCAGACTCACATCTTGGGGCACCTGGATGAAGGCGAAGGCATACTCTGTGGCTTGAGCTGGCAGCACGCGAGTGCTGAAGGCAGGTGGCAGGGTACCCAGGCGGGTAGATGGCAGGATCTCTCTCTGCAGAAGACATATGAGGCCAAGAGCATGACATCCTTGATGCCCTCTTGCTCTCAAGGACAACCCTCAGGCCAGGCCCCTGGGAATTCCACCGCTCGCCCCATGACTCGGTTCCACTCTTCCCCAAGCACAGGCTTTCCCAGCTGGAGAAGCCTGGGAGGACAGGGATGAAGGCAGCGGTGGGTGGGGAGCCGTGACTCAGTCTGGGCCCTGTGCTGGCACACCTGGTGGCTCCTATTCAAATAATCATGATGGCACTGAACTTTGCTCAGGGCAGGGAACACACGACTGGGCTTGTGCATGATTTCTGGCCCAGGCATGTAGGGTCACTCCAGCCTGGCACGACCTGGTTCACTGTGTGTGACAAGCTGGGAGCCTGGTTCATCACTGTGATTAGACTCTCATCCCTCGTTCTTGAAGAGAGATGGAAGGAATGAAGATGGCCACAGCCATACCACAGGTAGTGCGCCTCACCTGCCTGCTGCCTTATCTATAGATGTCCCCAGAGGTTGTCAACAGATTCCCAGGCCCAGCCTATCAGCCTTTCTACCAAGGGTATCGTTCACTGGGTCACTTGGCTGTGCTTTTCCAGCCACCTATGTTTGGGGATGTGCTGGGATCCAAAGGAGGAAAAACACTAAGGTCAGGATAAGCACCAGGAGGTATAGGGTGTCAAAGCCTTGGGCCCATTCTTCAAGTTGTTAGGCTGAGGAGGAAGTGTGGCTATGGCTGACATTCATCCTTAGGGCTTACGTGTGGGACCTGTTGGTGCTCCTAGGCCTCTGGCCATAGACACCTGTTCTGCCTGGTCCCTCAGAGGGCCTGGCCTATGAACAGCAGAGACACTCAAAATGCACCAGTCTGTCAGCGAGCTGAGGGACCTGTGGGAGTTACATGGATTTGACTGAGGGGTTCCTACTTGATGGTCCCTCCCTTGCCTGCTCCTCCACCTCTGGTCCCCGACACTCACATTGCCATAGTCGATGTAGAAGACGTGCACTTTAGCAGGAGACTCCACTTTCTCGACTCGGGCGCGGTACCTGCAATGGCATCACGGGCAGAGCTCAAGGGATGGCCCTGAGGAATGTGGTCTAAGCAGGTGCCCACAACCTTCCCCTCCTGGGGTCTCTGGACTTTATGGAGGCCCAGCTCAGGGCACTGTGGCCACCATCTAATGGAGTCAGAGGAGAGCTAGAGGCAGAGGAGGGAGAGGGGAGCATGTGGAGCAGATTAATGTGTCCTTGGGGCATAAAGCAACAAGACTAATGACTAGATTGATGTCTGCTGTTTAAACTCTGCACACCAAACAGCAGCTGTAATTAGCCAGCAGATCTGTCTGGGAGGCCGCAACAGGGAACATATCCAAGTCACTTCGTCACCCTGGGAAGGCCATGGGGCCTACCCTGGGTAGATTACACACAAATGGCCTTTTATGGGCCCGTGAGTGCTTCTGTTGCTGTCCCAGACAGCAGGGGTGAGGGTCAGATGGCTGGTCTGTGCTCGCTGTGAACTGTACCCCTCTCCCTCTCATGACATCCTTCTTCCTATGAGGGGTGAGAGCTATGTGGGACAGTCCCAGGCAGCCAGCCTGCCAGCACTTCCACCACGGAGCTCCCCAGGGCAAAGGGAGGAATACCACTTTATCATCTGACCTCGAGGCTGGCTGGCAAGAGGCGTGTGGGGCAAAGTGCAGGCCCCAGATGGGTGGTGAGGAGGGACATATGGGAGAGCTATTACATATGGCCGAGACTATTACTAACATCACAGCAGAAAGCAGACCCTAAAGCAAGTTTCTGAAACCTAGCTGTGGCTTTGCAAGCCCAGGCCCCAGGATAGTCCTGCTCACCATTCTCCGTCTACAAATTTGGCAATGCAGAACTCTCCCCGGCGGGGAGCATAGGAGCCCTCCACAGGGGGGTGGCTGGAGATGTCATTGCGCATGTTCTCCATCAGCTTCTCCAGCTGGGTGCCTGTGGGAGGAAGAGGGAGGTAAGACCAGGGGGCTTCATTCTTGGATGGTGGGGAATGGAGCAAGGAATGACATTCTGGAGGTCACCAGAGCCCTGATTCTTTCATTCTCCCCCCCCCCCCCCGCCATGTTGTGAAGTCCTCTGTGGTCTCCACTCAAAAAGCTTCATGTTGTCCATATGTAAAAGTGTGACTGGTGATACTTCCAACCTTCCAACCTACTGGCCAAGACTACAGGGGCCTTCAGGAAGGTGCCTGAGCCTTGAGCCTTGATTGAGGAGGCAGGCCAAAGTCAAGTAGCCTCCTTCAGGGTGAGAGCCGGACAGCATGGACACCAGAATATGAGTAGCGAGGCTACTCTGCCCAATGTTTCCTGGAGCAAAAGTAGAGATAAAGGAAGGATCTTGTACAACCTTGGACAGCAAAGGAATTCAGAGCCATGAAACATGGAGAGTTCTGGGAGCCAGGATCTGAACTCCAGTGTACTCAATCAGAGTCACTGTGATGCTCATCACTCTGGGAGATCCACACTGCATGGAAAGCAGAACTTTCAGTGCTGTCAGGCTAGACTACCCCCTTTTCCCCACCTTCCATTTTTATGACCCATCTTTCCCCCCAGATAGCTAGAATGATGGGTACATGCCACTGCGACCAGCTATTGGTTGAGAAGGGGTGTCATATGTGTATATCTGGGCTGCCTCAAAATATAATCTTCCATATCTCAGCCTCTCAGCTAGGATAATCAGACCATTGGTACCCAACACATAATGCTTCTTTTCAAGAAATCCCTGTTGCTAGTCTGCTGGGGTCAGTTTTCTTCCCTAGCTCCTTCCTGCTGGGTGCTCTGCTAGGCATCAAGTTCCCAATGGTTTCAGCTGAGAAATTCTGTCTCAGGCTTTATGGCCCTCTGACCCTGATTCTAGCTCAGGTTCAGACCTTTTTTGCTCCCTTTTCTATCAGAGGTGGACAGGACTGTGAATGTGTGGTCTAAGTGTGTGACTCCCCTTTCTTTTCAGGGCTGAAGGCCATGCTGGAACAGGTGTGGAACACATGTTATTGTTGTCACGCTTGCCACCAGTGGCCCTGTAAGTCCCTTGTCTGTGCTTTTGTTTCTGACACTACACTATGAGCTCCAGGGCACAGACTATACTCACTTGTTTCTATTTATTCACACAAGACCTAGTAGAATCCCTAGTGCACGGAGGGTGCTTAATAATTCAACTGCACTGCAAATGATCTCTGCATATGCACACATGTCCATTCCTAGGCTTCGGGCTGGCCAGGGCCCCAGCTTCTACCCGAACCAGGGTTCTGAATAGGAGAAACTCTTAGGCAGCAGCCGTCCTTCCCTACCCAGTGGTGAGCACTCAGGGCCCAGCGACGGAGTGTTCCTTGCCCATAATTGTACTCCAGAAGACTATGAAGCCTCTACATTGACAGGTTGTCCCATACTTGGTCTAGTCTTCTTTTGTGGTTTACTTGGCCCTCAGGCAATAAAATCAGTCCTGTACTTCCTGCCAAGAGCCTCTGAGTGGTCCTTAGCCAATGTCTAGATGGTCATATTCACCCAAGGTCAGTATTTTGGTTTAGCTGATGTGAAGGGTTAGAGGAGGTCCCCCAGGAGGAGGCAGCAGACCCCGGAGTTCATTTTCATGGATGTTCTGGAGCCACCCAAGGGCAGAAGGATCCCGGCACCACAAACCAGGTAGCCTGCCAAAGGTGCCTTATCCCTTTTCTTCTACCATTCTAAGAACACGTGGTTTGCCCTAGTTTTCTTTCTTTCTTGAATGTCACTCTCTTCAGTGTCCTGGCTTCACAGGGCAGCCAGGTGAGGCCCTATGATGAGGCAGTCACAGGAACCCTCAAATTTTGCTCTTTGGGGATTTGGGGGTTAGCTACGGTGGGTCTTGCCTATGTGGAGCCTGCATGGATATTCTGTACTCTGGGTAGTGCCTACTTAATCCTCCTCTTCTCCCAAGCTCTCTGAGACCCATTCAATTTTTTTTCTCTTATTATTACCTTACATTAGTTACACAGAGGGGGATTTTATAGTTAAATTTCCACACATTTACAATAGATTAAAAAAACAAAACTCACCCCTCTATCACTGTCCTTTCCCCCTTCTCTCTGAGGGCCAATCAGATTGGCTTTTCTGCTCTTACAACCCAGATGTAGGGGTAGGCCGCATCATGGGTTCATTTCCAAGGCAATTGCTGGGACAGCTTTCACCAGGACTGTGGATGACCTTAGAAGAACTGAATCCCAAAGGCTCATCAACTCCATCTCCACTCTCCCCTGCTTTTTCCTTTCCCAAGCAGAGCCAGCCCAGGGCAAGGAACGGGCAAGTTTTCCTTGGTGAAATGACATTGCCACAAAGGCAGCTGCCTGGGAAATATCATTAGAGAGGAAGTGGCCAAGATAAGGCCGTTGGCAATCTGGAGTGGACCTGGGGTGGGGGCAGACAGGCTGGGCAGGGCTATATCCCACCTTCCAAGTGGCTGCCCCCTCAAGCGCCAACATCTGCAGCCCCTCTGCCTGGATTTAGCTCCCTGGACCCAGAGTGGGCTCTGAGACTTTTATCCTCTGTTTTCTTGCCCAGGGTGGCATGAAGAGGCGGGAAGTGGAGGAGTGAAGGTGGAGGTGGGGAGTTGGGCCCACTGCTGTCAGGAGAAGTCTTTGTTCCCTGCAAAGCCCAAAGTCTGTGCCTTAGGGACCCTGGCCAGTCACAGCTATCAGAGACAGGAGGAGAGGGTCCTTCACAAAGACTGCCAGGGGATAACTTTCCCATGAGCTTGCCAGTTGCCATGGAAACTGGTCACTACTCTGGCTGTGGTAATCTCTGGAGAAGAAGAAACCCAGGCAGAAGCCAGCCCAGGCTCCCATCCCTCCATGCACCCCTCCCTGCCTGAAACTGGTATAAGGGAGGCTGAGCTGCCCCAGCCAGTGTTTCCTGACCCTACATAGGCAATTTGTTCCTCGCCTCCTGACAGACTACCAGAGCCACAAATTCTCAGACCTGGACCAGCCTGGGGTGTGTAGGAGCAAAGCCATTACCTAAGAGTCTCAGCACTGCCCAGACGAATCTTATCTCACCCATCCTCAGAGAACCCCCTCAGGTCTGCTGCAGACCTGGGTACACTCCAGGGTTAACTTAAAAGTTGCTGAGATGACCCTGACGTCCAGGGGGCAGAAGCAGTATGAGCCCTGGGGAGGATCCTGGAGCCCCAGGCTGGGCCCCTCCCTTCGGCTGGAGTCCGCCCAGTGGGTCAGGCTGGGAGCTGGCAGCCAGCAGTGCCTGGGCACTCACCAGTCTCCACATCCTGCACATAGAAGTGCAGGTCGTCAGTGATCTCCGTCACAAACACTGGCTTGTAGCTGGCTGATCGCTCCTTCTCCTCGAGCACAGGCATCACCTCCTCCACGGGCTGCTCCTCATAGTGGGCCCAGACCTGCAGGTGCGGCAGCAGAGGGCAGGGCAGACACGAAGTGCGGTACCAGTGGATACCCGGAAAGGGGCTGTGGGCAAATGGAGCCACTTGGGGAGTGGGGATTCGTGTAGGAGCTACTGGGCCGAGCCCCTGGAAATGGAGGAAGGCCCCCTGAAGCTCTGCTGGATCCAGTGTTTCTAGAGTGTGACATACATCAGAAGCAACTAGAAACTGATTGCAGGCTCTGGGTCCCACCCCAGATCTACCAAATAAGAAAAAAAGCAGGCTCCGAGGTGATCTTCACGTACACTGGAGTAGGAGGACCCCTCAAAATAGGATTCCATGTCCCCACCTCTTGTCACTGTGCAGGGTCACTCAAATCCTAGGTGTGCCAGCCAGTCTGGGCTCCTCATACTCCTCAGCACCTGCCACGGCTCCATCCCTCTCACCTCCAGCAGGCTGCTCTGACCTGGCCCTCTCCACCATTCCCTCTCTCTTCCTTCCCCAAGCCCTGTGCTGTCAGGGCTGCAGTGGCGCAGAAGCTGATTCAACGTGACAGCGCGTCAAGTCCAATCCTGCGGCCAGGAGATTATCCAAGTAGTGAAGTCTGTCAGAGCAGGGGAAGAGGTAGCTTTCCAGCTGAGCAGCAGGAAGCGGGTGGGAAGTGTGGGGACTGGACCACACATGGGGTCCAGCAGACACACACAAAGCCCAGGGTTGGTCTAAGCATCTAGAAACTTATGTTTGTCAGGTACCACACTGCATGTCCTCCAAATACCAAATCACTTAATCAGCACAACCCTTTGAGTGGCTATGATGTTATCACTATTTTACCAATGGGAACTGGGTACACAGGACACAGGCTTGCAGTCAGGAGTGGTAGAACTACATCCTAGAGGAAACAGGCAGCACTGAACAGTGGGAAAAGCTTAGATGTAGCCTCTTGCTTGACTTGTGTTTGACTTTGATCCAGCCATGTACATTCTCTGGGTCTCCTTTCTTCCCTTGTAAAATTACCCAGCATTGGCTTAGGTAGCCACCAGCTGGGTGACTCCAAGGAGTTGAAGAGCAAGGATGCTGAAATTACAGAACTTCCTTGGGTGATGGTTCCCAGACCCCATACATTTTTCTTTTTCTTTTTTTGGTACGGGGTTTTGAACTTAAGGCCTCAAGCTCTTGCTGACTACTTTTTTTTCTCAAGATGGTACTCTACTACTTGAACCACACCTCTGCATCTGGCCTTTTGTGGCTTTATTAGAGATACACTCTCATGAACTTTTCTGCTTGGGTTGGCTTCAAACTGAGATCCTCGTATCTCAGGCTCGTGAGTAGCTAAGATTACAGGTGTGAGCCACGAGCTGCTGGCACACTTCTGCTTTTAGTGTGGTATGTATTTGTGTTTTATCAGAAGAGGAGGAAAACAGTAAGAATGTTTCGAGTCCAAGGAGAACTGGGGATGGCTGAGACCTATCTAGACCTAAGCCTGGTGCCATTCAACTGCAGTGCCTTCCATGTGGCACTTGCAGGCCTCTGTCTGTGGCATCACAAATAACTCCTAACCCTTTCTTACCTCTCAGGCTCCAGGCACCTAACATCTATCTGCATCACCAGTACCACTGCCCTCATCATCAGCATGCAGTCTCTGGCCAGCAGGAGAGGAGGCAGGCTGCAGCTTAGTCTCCATGCAGATCCTAGACTCTTAGCCTAATATCTTAGGAGCCCTCTGGCCTCAAGGGAAAGGAGACCTTTAGTGTGATGACTTCCCTGTCAGCGGGTTTTGGGGAACAGCCATGTAGGTGTCCAAGGCCTATGTCTTGATGAGGATGAAGCTTTCTTCCTGGGCCTCCCTGCTTATAAGTTTTCCAGACAAGTGTCTACTCAGCCAGTCATTCTTATCGACTGGGCTGCCAGTCTTCTGGGACCCTTGCAGCTCCCAGGATCGATGGGACTTGCACTGGAACTGCTTCTAAGGTGAGACTGTCATCACTACGTTACATGGACTGGCACTAAAGCCTTGAGCCATCAGCCAGTCATCCCTGACTCAATAGTCTGGCCCCTTCTCCACCATCACCCAGGTCTCGTCTCCCGTCCCTCAATTTCTTAATGCTCAATTTCTGAGATCTCTGCAGTGGCCCTAACCTTCTTTGCTCTTTCACTCTTCTTTCTAGCTCCCATCTTCCTCAGCACTCAGCCTGATAAAGATACAGGGCTCAGGGCTAGCTTGTGAGCCTGGGACTAGGAGCCATCCAGAGCTTCTGTCCTAACCCCATCAGCGTCCCAAGCTGTGCGGATGGACTGGGAGCAGGCTGACAAGGTGAGAGCAGAGACTGCTAATGAGTCCTCAGGTAAGAGAGCCTCAGGGACAGCATCCAGCTTTGGGTTTCCTCTCTAGGGACATGGGTGGAGCTTCATGTGAGGCTGGCTCAGGTGGGCAGCACGCTGAGTTCATGATGCTAACCAAAGCCTCAGGGATGGCCTTCGGTCCTCAGTATTGGGGTCAAGTTGGGCATGCTGCCATGTGAGCTGAGGACAATGAAACCAAGGTTTCTCCACCCAGAGTAGCTGGAGCCTGAAGGCTGCCAAGAAGCACCCAAGAGAACAAGGAGGAGAGCTGCTTAGGGAGGAAAACAATCCTGTTCTGAGAGAAGGCTAAGCTTGGCCCTTTGGATGGTGAAGCCACGAGGATTCCTTCTCACTCCTGGAGGATAGCTCAGCTGTTCCCTGTGATTGGCAGCCAATAGCTCTCAGAGAGATGGTCAGTGCAGTCTGGACCAAGTAGTTTCTTGGTGGGATGGAGTAAGTCAGCTGGGCTGGGCTGCCCAAGTCCCTATCCTTCACTGACATAGCCCTTCTGTAGAGCTGGTGCACAAGGAGACAGACAACAGTCCACAGCCATTCCAAGCCTCTTGGGGCTCAAATCCCTAATGCTTTGTCTTGGGAAATTCCCTTGGTAGATATACCTCTTGCTGGACCTCATCTAGGAAAACTCAGATTCTTTCCAGAAGGAACACTACTTGTGTATACAGACAAATAGTGCCTTAGGTTTCTACCCTTTGACTCTTGGCATAGGAAAGGCTGGGGAAGGACCCCCACAGTCAATAGGTCTCTGAAACCCCTATCATGGTCTGATAGATGGTTTCCCATGCTAAGCAGACTCCACTGGAGTCGGCGTGGCACAACATGTTGGGCAGAGGAGATCTGAGTCTGATCTAAGCACAGCAGGGCCCAGGGACCCTGGGAGACCATCCATGAATGTGCCCGG
Source organism: Dipodomys merriami (assembly GCF_024711535.1). NCBI lineage: Eukaryota > Metazoa > Chordata > Mammalia > Rodentia > Heteromyidae > Dipodomys > Dipodomys merriami. The sequence continues at coordinate 59,463,310 of NW_027206068.1, read as the reverse complement.
CCCAGCTCTTGGACCACCTCAAAGCCGTTAATGTGAAGAGGCTCTGCTAGCTCTCTGATTGACAGTAGGGTTTATGATCTTTCTGCATCAAGGCTAGCGCTAAGATGGAGCTTTGTCCTGAGGCAGAGCTCGTCTTTGACCCTCTTCAGTCCTGGCTGAAATCCAAGGACTGGCACAGCAGGAAATACTGTCCTCCTTAGCCAGGCAAGTTCCTGTCTTATTCAGTCCCCTAGGCACTACTGCAGCTGCTCCAGGAAAGGAGACTACCATGCCCAGCACAGGCAGGGCTGGGCCAGGTCAGCAGTGGAGGCTGTCTCTCTTCCTGGTCTCCCCAGGGGGAGCCCTGGCCCTCTCTCTTCCCAGTACTTCCTCCCAGGGGAGCCCCAGGTCCTCCTCCTGGCAAGAGATGGGGAATGTGGACTGGGTTTCCACTGGCTAGAGCCTTTCTAAATCATGTTTAATATCCCTGCTCGGGGGTGGGGCTGGCATGAATCCAGAGTGGCTGCAGTCAAGCCCTCAGCAGGAAAGCCAAGCTTAATAAAAGCCAATCAATGGCCAATACAGCTCTGTCCAAGGCCCTGCTGGGCAGGAGTGTGCGAGTGAGCATGCGTGCGTGCATGCATGCGTGTGTGTGTGTGTGTGTGTGTGTGTGTGTGTGTGTGTGTGTGTGAGACAGTGTAAGCAGCTGCCATCAGGGCTTTCTCCCAGCTATTAAGGCCTTTCTAGAACCCCTGAGGAGTAGGTGTGGGGGGGTCACTCTCTATCAGCCTCCTGCAGAGCAGGGGAGGGCACAGGGAGGGATTAAACCCAGCAGGGAGGCATCTAAATCCTTGCAGCTGGGAAAGCAGCGTGGTCAGGCTCACAGAGACAGACATACTAACAAACATTCACACACACACACACACACACACACACACACACACACACACACACACACACACGTGGTCAGGCTCACAGAGACAGACATACAAACATTCACACACACACACACACACACACACACACACACACACACACACACACACAATCACACTACTACCCAAAGATTTCCTCACCTGCTCCATCTCACAAAAACTCTTGGAATTTCCTTCCTTTACTCATTAGCTCATAGATACAAATAGTGACGCATTCTAATGTGAATAAAACCCCTTACCTTGCTGACCCGGTTTCTTCCAGCTAAATCAGCCCTAAAAAGGGTCACAAGTGAAGTGAACTATCTCCCACACCGGACACCCCTTTAGGTTACAGTCCCCAGCTGCCCTCCAAATTCTTGCTGAGAGTGGCAGCTGCAAAGCTCTGCAAATGCTGTGTCCATGAGCCAGCCACCAGGAGGAGGAAAGCCGGCCTGGACCCTCAGGATTCTTAAGTGGATGGGGATTTGAAGGAGAGAGACCCAGGAGGCAAGCCAACCCTGCGACCGAGCATCATGCACTGCATTTTAATGGGGTGAATAAAAATGTGCAGCCTGAGTAAGTAATTAATCACTGCTAATAACTCTTCATCATCAAGTGGCACCAGCAAAATGACAACTTGGGTTTTCAGACAAACCTCCTATATAGTATATAAGAATCCCAAGGTACAAGCTGGGAAGAAATCTAGCCCTCCATCTCAGGCCAGGTTCCACTCCCTGGTCTTCCCTGCAGCCTTCCTGGGCCCCTACTAGGAAAGGATGTTAGCACAATGCCCACCTTTAGTCCTCAGCTCCACCCCTACCTGGGCCCCTCCCAGCCAGAGAGCTCCTCCTCCCTCCCTCTCTCAGCCCAGACTCACCAGAGTATGCACCTACCTGACTTCCTACCCCCAGATCCTTCTGCTACATGAATAGGACAGGTGCCATGTGCTCCCTCTCTTGGGAAATATGGCTCCTCTAATAAACCTTTTAATAATCTTTCTCGTGTGCCTGCCTGCCTCTGGGTGGTCCCCTGGGATGGACATGAAGGATCCTTTCAAAGGACTCACGAGAGGAAGTGGTTTCTAGGCTCAAATGAGATGTCATGTGTTGAGTAGCCAGAAAATGGGTTCAGAGCCAGGTCTTCCACTCAAGGCTTTGGCCTCAGGGGCTGCCAAGCCAGCCATGACCCTTCCTCTCCCCCACTCCATTCCCCCCCTCCCCCAGGTCCAGCTCTGTACCCTGAGGCCCTGGTCCTGTTGGCTCCCAACAGCAGCCAGAGGACACAGGAGTGGCAATCTTAAGTCCAGTTGTCACAAGGACATCCAAGAAGAAGAATGAGACTCCTTTCCTGATGCTTCTCCCATTGTGCTGGGAAGACAAGAGCTCAATGGGAGCAGGAGCTAGAGCACAGGGAGTGGGAAAGAGCTCTTCTGAAGCCATGGGGCTGGCTCCTTCAGGGCCTGGACAGTCCCTTTTTCCTGTCCTTGTTTTCTAGCTGCTTCCTCCTGCAGTCCATCACCTGCATTTTCCTGCTACCAAAAGGTGGCTTGCCTGCTCTCATTCCCAGGGGATAGAAGAGACAGGAGGGCTGTCCCTGGCTAGTCCCAGGAGGAAGATAGAAGGCATGAGTGAGTGGATTAGGGAAGAACACGGTGCCTTTTAGAAGCACAAAGCCCCCCACTCCTGCTGGCAGGTGTCTGGATCTTGGCTGTGGGAGATGAGTTTTGAGCCAGATGGCTGCCCCATGGGAAGGAAACGTTTATTCCTGGAATAAATTTATGGCTCCGCCTGGCTGTCCCATGAAATCCTCCTCAAGCTCAGAGAAGCCTTGACAAATTGGTGGCCAGCTGATTTATCCCCATTATTGGGGCTGAGCTGTAAGTCAATGGAGACAGCCTACTCTTGGGGTTGCAGGGCCCAGTTCCCACCCTAAACCACCAAGTTCTTTAATTGTCAATTTGTTTCCCAAAGCTGCTTTGTGCCCCCCCACCCCTCGCCTCTTCCATGCAGTGTCTGCAGAGGCTGATGGGCTGTAAATCTGCTGTCCTAACAGCTTTATGCATCTCCTGGAAGCGCTTCCCAGCAGGGGGGTGTAAAGGAAATTCAGAGGGGGCACTGGGCACTGAGGGAGCTGGGCCAGGGCTAGGGAAGGAGGGCAGCTCTAGACTCCTCCTCCCTGGGAGACCTCAGTCCTTTTTCTTCCTGCTCCAAGGTCACTTTTCATAGAGTATCCCACTCCTGCTGCAGGTCCAGGCCCATCACAGCTATGGCGAAGGTTGCCTGAGTTGGCCGCTCTCCCTTGACTGTGTGGCAACACCCTCCTCAGCTACTCAGTGTGGGGGCAACGGAGCCATGTGGGCTTGGTTCTTAGAGGCAGACATTTATGGAGGGAGGGGGAGAGTGGGCATGTGCTGGGGAACCAGCACCATACTTGTTACCTTCTCTTTCTTCTGCTTGGCGGCCTCTTCAGCAGACAGCAGGGATTTGTAGTAGGCACTGCGTTCAGCGGTGAAATGGACCTTGGAGAGCGCCTGCTCCACCAGCAAGACAGACAGGTTAGCGCCATCCATGTGCAGCCAGCCGATGAAGTTGCCGGCCTTATCCATGCTCTCTACTTCTACCTCCACCTGGGGACAGAGACATGGGGGGGTGTCAGCTGGTGAGAACAGTCCTGAGTGTGCAGGGGAGGCCAATCAATTGCCTCGACATTTTTGCTAATGTGGCAGAAACAGCTGGAACCAGATTCATCACCTCATTCTTCCCCTTCCTTTCCTTTTGGAGAATACTGGGTTGTATTTCCCTCTTCTTGGCTTGCGTGAGGGAGAACTCCACCAGCCATGTGTACACTCAGCTGCAGGTCAGAGCGATCCTCCATAAGCAGAGGGAGCATGGTGCACCCACCCTTCTTCAGCACCCATTCCCCGTGTGTGCAAGGAAGACAGGAAGGCCTCAGGGAACAAGGCAATCTCTAGGGAAAAGGAGACTGCATTCTCTGTAGAAGAGCTGAAAGGATTACTGTTTAATGAAGGTCATTAAAGTGCCTTTGAGAGAAGAGACAGGTAAGGCAGGAACAGTGTTAGCTCATAGGAGTAGTCGGGAGCAACCCATAGGTGACTCCTGAGAAGGGGCAGCAGGACGAATGTGGTCACTACAATAAACTCAGACCCCGACTGCTCTGCTCTTCCTTCAGGATGCCCTCAGGATTCTGTCCTTGGTGGTGGCTAATGTGCCCCTGCCTCAGAAAGGCAATGGCCCAGGACAAATTCCTTCCTTGATTCTCTCCTGACCTCATTCTTCCCCTGCTAAAGGGACTATAAAAGCCTTTGCTGCTAAGTGTAAAAACTTGTATTAATTTAAACAGCTTCAAGCTCGATTAAGCAATAAAATGAATGTCTAAATACCTGGGAATTCTCAAAGCCTGAGCTAGAGCTGGTGGAAGAAGGCTAGGAGGGATGAGGGTGGGAAAGCGGGAGAAGCAAGGTGACATGACTCTCCAGAGGTACAAAGAGAAGAGAGTGGGGAGCAAAAAGAGGCGGCCAGGGAGACAGGATCTGACCTCCCCCCATTCCTCAACACTGTCTTCCCACTTGAGGCCCACTGCTAATTCTTTAAGTAGAAATATAAGTTCAACAGGCCTGAAATTGGGGAGTGGTACAGAAGGGGAAATGCAGGATCAGACCCAGTCTAATTGGTTGATTTTGTAGGGAAAAACTAAGGCAGGGCGGACACAAGTAGAACAAGTCAGAGCAGAGCCTCTGCTAGAATGCCCACAGTTCCTCTATCTTGGCCTCCAGCAGACAGGCTCTGCTTTGTCTTCTCTTAGCCTAGCAATTAACTTACTGAAGGACATACACATTTGGGCAGGTTGTACTATGTGCAAAGCCTCACACCCATCTTGCAAAGAGTTCAGGCTGTGCTGCAAGACAGAGCCTCCTGCAGGGAGAGGACTGGGCAGGAGGGAAAGACTGTGGAGGTAGGACAAGAACTGATCCGTCACTCTCAGAAGACCTCCTCCTTTTTGTCTTAATTTGCCAAGTTTTACCCAACATGTGATCTCAGAGAAATTTGGAGGAGATGGCAGCAGCAACAGACAGGCTGCTTGTCTTGTGTTTGGAGGCTCAGGGGACACAAGCCCAGTGAAAAGCAAATGGGGCTGGTTCAATTCCCAGCCAACACAGGGCCCAGGCCCACAATGCACCACTTTCCCTATTCCCTGATCTTTCATCTTCCGGTTTTAGCAGCCAAGTATGCTTTTCCTAAGATCAAGGCTGGCTGCCCTGCATAGCCATATAGCTTCCCTCCAGGCCCTTGGGCAGTTCGCAGTGGGCCAGAGTGGTCCTTGGCAGCAGGTGGCTAGGATTGATGTAAGACGCTCAGAGATGTGGCCATAGTCAGATCCTAAACTGACACCACGATCTAAGGTCGGAATCCAGGTGCTTGCCTTTAACTACCACACTTAAGGCCAACCTGCCAGGAAGCAAGCAGTAGGCTCCTCTTGAAACTCCATATATACCCAGCCTCTCTCCACCTGCAATCGGCATGCTATCTTAAGCTTGACAAGTCCCTGGGCCCAGCCAGCAGCTGAGGAAAGAAATCTCTGGCCTTGGGCACTGTGTGCTGCCACCGGATCCATCTCTGGTTGTTGAGGGAGATAAAGCTGTCGCCCACAGGGCTCTGCTTCCCCTTTCATTACAGCTGCCACCACCATCGTAATTTCTCAATCAAACACAGGCTCTCAGGGGAAGGTGGCTGGGCTGGTGTTCCTGCTGGTTCCGATACTTGCTTGGTTCCCAGCTTCTCTTGCCAGGTTCTGCACTAGGTTCACTCTCCTTCTGGACACACCTTGGCCTGGGTAAGTGCTGGAACTCACTGACTCTTCTATGGCAGAGGGTTAAGCAAGGAGCTCCCAAGTGTGTGTATTCACCACCACATTCCTCTTTTATACTGACTGCCAGGAACCAGTGGCCTAGCTGTAACATCATTTGGATCCATGTCTGTACAAGCTCTATTTCTTGGTTTAACTCTAATACTTAATTTTCTCTGATATTTATTTCCAAGTAGTAGTAATAATAATAATAGTAAAAAAAATGAGCCAGGTGGCTACTTGGGAGGCAGAGGCAAGATCATTTAAGCCCAGCTTATAAACATATAGCAAATAAAGACATAATAGATACACAGCTAGAATCCATCCTTGTTATCCATAATAGTTTTATAATGTGGCCATGAACACTGAACTAGAAAATATTGAATCGTTGCTACCAGGGAAAGTACAAGGCTTGAGTTCCTATGAGCCTCTGGTCACCATTTTTGTCAACTGACTAATATATAACCTTGTTGTAGACGTGTTTCTGTTTAAATACACCCACATTAAATACAATGTATATTTGTTGATTCATTTACACTGAAATCTCTGCCAATAGCAAGCTACCTTAGGTCAGGTTTGAATGAAGTTTACCTAGCACACAGATTTTCTCCTTAAGGCAAGTCGCTGTCTTCTTGTAGCATTATTTGCTTGGGATCATTTTGAACTACAAAATTGCCAACGAAAAGTACAGAAAGCATGGCACTAAATAGACCTCAAAAAGGACATTTAGTCATACTCCTGAGAGCAACAACCAGGGGCAATATTGCCTTATTCAATGTAACATGAGAATGTGTTTACTAGGTAACCCGATGCTTTATTTGTTTTCCTGGTAATATTGGGGTTTGAATTCAGGGCCGCCTTGCACGTGTTATGTAAGCATCTACTATTTAAGCCATTTCTCCCCCTCCCCTTTCTATGCTTTATTTTACAATAGGGTCTCATGTTTTTGCCCAAGGCTTGCCTTGGACCACAATTCTCCTACTTTTGCTGACCAGTGGCTGGGATAGGGTCTCGCTAGCATTTCCCTCAGTAGAGACTTGAATTGTGATTTTTTTCTGAGTCTCTGCTTCTTAAATACCTGAGATTATAGGTGTATAGTACTGCTCCAGGTGATGACTCAAATATATGTATACATATACATATGTATGTTTACATATATATACACACATATATGTAGATGTATATATTTGCTATTCTGTACATACCCACAAATTGCAAAAGCACAAGAACTGACCTTGAGATTGTAAATAAATTTTAGTTATATATAATCTGCAAGATCTATATATAGAGAGAGTTATTCCTACCAGATGCCTCACACCAGACAGAGGAGTTAGGAGAGGTGTTTTCCTGACACATAAAAGATAAATTCATTCTTGTCCAACTGGCTAGTCTCAGCATTAACTAGGCCTCTATCCCATGGAGTGTTGTGTAAACTTCAATGCTCTGTAATAGTTACCTGTCTCTTCGGCATCTCAGAGCATTTCAGAAGATAACCGGATCCACAGTTTCTGTGAAGGCCATCCCACAGTGGCAGGTGACACCAAAGGGTTTGGCCCTTGGATAATTGTGGGCTTCCAGAAAGCTGGGGAGCAAAGTTTGTGTGCATGTGGGCATTTGTAGTATATGCATGTGGTGGACATGGCCTTGGAGGTAGTGTATGCAGGGATGTAAATAGTGTTAGCAAGGGACAGATGGTGGCTCTTTTCTTCAGTCTCTAGATAGTCTCCTGTCTAGAGCACATGTTGAAGCTTCAGAGGTACAGGGCTCTGGGGGAGGTGAGCACTTCCTGAGAGATTCTGAGTAGGGTCAGATGGTGCCACCCGGAGGAAGTGGTATAACAAGTAATAATGAAAGTGGGCAGCCAACATGCTGGAAAGTTGGCTGTGACCCTCAAGACTGAAGACACTATGGGGCTTCCTCACTTGCCTGGTCTGTGAGTACCTCTGGCCCTCTACTTCTGGCTATTTGCAAACTGGGGGTGGGCTGTGTGGCTGTTGGACATGTGGTCTGGGCCAGTCCTATGATCTATGTTCTTCCAGGATTCAACATCACTCTCTCTGAGCAGAAATCAATCACTGATTCATTTACACCGAACTCTCAGCCAATAGCATGATACCTCAGGTCAGGCTTGAATGAAAGTTTATCTAGCACACACATTTTCTCCTTAAGGCACATTTTAGTCTTCTTGCACCACTATTTGCTTGGGATCATTTTAAACTACAAAACTGCCAGAAGCACAAAAAGCACAGCAGTAAATAGACCACAGAAAGGATGTTTATTTATACTCAAGAGAGCTGCAACAAGAAGGCAGTGTTGCTTTGTTCAACCTAAGATGGGAATGTGCTTGCCAAGCCACTCTAGATTTTTGCAACCCTGACCCTGGCCTGCGGGGAGCAGCCATCTGAACACCTGTGAGTTTGCCCTTCCTTTGGCCTTTAGGAAGAAGAATCTAGCATAGAGATTAAGAGTACAGACTACAACGGAATGAACTGAGTTCAAATCCACCTATCTTGTTGTGTTATAATGAGTAACGGAACGAACTAATATAAATGTTAGGCACTAGAAGAGGGTTTGGCATGTAAATGCTTCATCGTTGTGACCATGACCACAATCAAGGTTATTCCTTACCTCCTAGGAGCACTTATTTCACCTTCAAGTGTCTTCAATTACCATTACTCTGTCAGTTCTATAGAGAATGAAGCTAGCTTTATATTCAGAATCTCTCCAGGGCTGGGTATACATGCTGGGAGGTGAGGGGGGATATGGTGATGGATTCTGGAGTCTAGATGGACTGGAAAATCCAACGCTTAGCTTCACCTGTGAACCTTGGGGCAAGTCACACATCTTTCCTAGACTGTTCTCTTAATCATCAAATGGGGAAAGGGTTTGTCTAGTAACTGGAGCAACATCTTCCCATCAACCAATGCCAACAGCTCACTGGCTGGCTCTACATCTCCAAGATAGTTGCATCCAGGAGCTGTCCTGATGGCAAATCTGTGCACTGGATCTTATGTAATTGTGGAACAATTCCTACTTAATGAGTCTTTTCAATCTCCTCCCCCTCACTGGAAAGCTTTGGGTTTCTTACACGTAGGGGTCCTCACATAAAATACTGGGGGTCAAGGTAAGGCAAGTAGGGTTGACGGGAAGAGCTCAGGCATGTGAATGTCTTTTCACTCACCTGAACAGGAAGATGCCTTTCTGCTTAGTATGGGGTCTTTCCCTAGGGATCACCAGCCAGTCATGTTCAGTGGGCAGGCTGCTAGACAGGCTGGACCTGGCCAGTCTGTAGGCTGGGATGGCTAGCAGGCCCTGCTGTGGAATGGGACACGGCCTCCTGTTCCCAAGTACATTAATGTGCCACTAATGAAATTGTTCTGGCTTATTTACCAAATTAATACAAACGGCACAGGCTGTTAATTTGCATGTCTCCTAATTACCAAGGAAGAGCTCCTGGTGCCCAGGCAACGCACATATACCTCGAGCCCACCCAGCAGGGCTGTGGGCTCACCCTTCTAGGATGAGGCTGGGTATGAGCGAGATACATGGAGGAACAGGGCTGGGTTTTCCCCTAGAGCCATGGATGGGAACAAATCGGGAAGATGGAGATGGCCAGGAGTTTGTGTCATTTCCTAGAGCCCCTCTCTTTGTGGCTTTTATGCCCTAGCTTCCAGAAATATACACATAGTCCCTGTTTCCGCCCCCACACTCTCCCCTCTCCCCCTCATCTGGATTCTGTCCAGCTCCTTACCACAGGAACTACTTCAGGCAGACAGGCAGTGGGGCTGAGTCATTCCCTGCTCTGAGTGGGGAGGTTCACTCCTGCCTGGGTTGCAGTGTGGGCTGGGGAGCCACTTGGGGCTTGCCAAGGGTGTGGAGGAAGGAAGAGAAGGGAAAGCCAGGCAAGGGCTGCTGATAGTTGTATAAATGCTAGCATGCGCGCTCTCTCTCTCTAATCCTCCTGGTCCTCTCAAGCCAATTAGCTTTCCTGAAAGGGGGGGGGAGAGGAAGAGAGAGATTGAGAGAGAAAGAGGGAAGGAGTGTGTGTGTGTGTGTGTGTGTGTGTGTGTGTGTGTGTGTGTGTGTGTGTGTGTGTGTGTGTGTGTGTGTGTTAGGGATGGGGAGATTATCTAGGAGCATGGGCATCACAGCACAGAAGAAACTGCCTGCCTTGGGTTCATCTAGCTGTGTTGATCCTAACTCTGCTGGTGCAGGAGCTAAATTAGATGCCTAGTGGTCCTAAGGAGCAAAGATGCAGACCCACACTGTGTCCTGAAGCTTTATCAGGTCCCCGATGCCATGGAGGTACAGTGGGAAAGAGAGAGCATGCAGTAGAGGCTTGTCCCTGCTGAAGGCTAGATCAAACAAGGCAGCCACAAGCACCAAGGGTGAGTGAATTTAAAACATGTAGAATAAAGGAAGACTATAGGGGAATCCATGTCCCACATAATGACTCTGGATATGGGACCCAATACTCACAGGTCAGCCTTTCCTGCTGTTAACCAAGAAGATGGAGAACTGGTACTCTTTCCCCACAAGGGTTCTGCATTGCCTATGTACAATGCCTAAGGCAGCATAGGCAATGTGTGTCTCCTCCAGCCAGCCTCAGCCCCAGAGGCAGGGAGTCTGCAGGAGCCTGGAACACAGCCATGGGGTGTTTCCTTTTATGAAGGTGGACTGCATAGGTGCCCCCACCTTTTCCCTGAGGCATTTGGAAAGGAAGAATTCCTGCACTATGTGGGGTGCTGAGTACAAATTCCTCCAGAGGGCAGAGCAGGAGTACTCAAAGCCAGCACTGGGATGTATCATGGGGCACCCAATGGTCAGAGGTAAAAGTCTTTATCTTTCCCCATGCTACTGGGCCATATTCTTGTTTATCAACACTGCCCTTCTCCTCAACAAATAAAAATTAAAAAAAAATCTGGGTGCTGGTGGCTCATGCTTGGGCAGAAGTCTGTGAGACTCATCCCCAATTAATCAGCAAAAAGCTGGATGTGGTAGAGTACCAGCCTCCAGTAAAAAAGCCAAGTGTAAGGCTCAGTTCGAGCACCACTAACGCATGCATACACACAGACACAGACACAGACACACCCCAGTGAGGAGCACAGCAAGAGGCCTGGATAGGTACTAAGAGAAGCCTTGGGCTCCAGTGTGCTAGAGCTCTGTCTCCTTCAGGATGTGTGTGTCACACCTGCTCTCGCCTCAGTTTTTTTTTTTTTTTTTTGATCTGGTCGTGGGGCCTGAACTCTGGGCCTGGGTGCTGTCCCTCAGCTCTTCAGCTCAAGACTAGCGCTCTACCACTTGAGCCACAGCGCCACTTCCAGCTTTTTTCTTTTTGCTTCTGTGGTGCTGAGGAATTGAACCCAGGGCCTCGTGCATGCAAGGCAAGCGCTCTACCACTGAGCCACCCTCCCAGCCCCTCGCCTCTGTTTGTTCATCTATGAATAAGAGCAGAACCATGTTGAGATTCTCTCTGCTCTGGATTTTCTGAGGCTAGGATATGAAGCTGGAGTGATAACAGTACACAGGAGAGCTGTGACTGGAGGTATACAAGAGAAGAAAAGTTTAATGGGGAAAAAAGCAAGTAGAGAAGCCCTATCTACCAACATTATGTCCTAGAGAACAGCTGGTAGAAGGGGAGGGGGAAATTGAGAGAGAGAACCCAAATACCAGTGTGGGACCCTCCAGCCTCTTCCTGACTTGTGTGGCTTGGGCATGGTTTGTCTACACCTAGGTTCATGGGTTGGAAGACTGAACTACAAACTTAGCAGTACTCTAAGTCTGATGGTACTGACAGGTAACGAGACTTAGCTGGGTGTGATGGCAAATGCCATTACCTTGAGGAGACTGAGGCAGAAGATCATGAGTTTGAGGACAGCCAGGCTATCACAAAGCAAAACAGATCTAACAAAACAGTGTGCCTAGTAGAAGGGACATCACCTTGGAAGGCATCCATGGGCATCCCACAGGATACCAGGTTCTTTTGCCAGGTAAGTCTTACTCACCCAGCCCCCTGCTATGTCATGTAATACTCCTCACCATGAGGCCTGCAGAAGAAGCCAAATGCTGGTGCCAGTACTGTGCTGTTGGCCTCTAAAACTGTGAGCCTAATTTAATCCTATTTATAAAAAATAAACTAGCCAGTGTCATGTACTGTGTTATAGCAACACCAAATGGACAAAGATACCACAGCCCACTCATCTGGTCCACAGCTTCACTGCAAATGTGAGTAGCAATCCAGAGAAACCAGAATATAACTGAAGTGTTTTCTTGCCACACAGACAGTGCTGTGCCACGAGCTGGGTTGTCCACTGCCACGGAGGCTGTGTGGAGGCTGTAATATGTGGTCACAGCTAGAGCCGTGAACTTGAAGAGACACTTCACTTTAATAATAGTTAGCAGTAGCAGTTTAACACAGGCAACGTGTGCCCTCCACTCCTGACACCCCCCCCCCCCAACACATGCGCCAGCTTCTTTCGGAGCTGATGCACATTAACACAATGCCATTAATAATGCAAGCTTGGGGAGCCAGGAGGCAGTGAGTGCAAAATGCCTCCTGGGTCTCATTGCCATCAGCCCAGTGGGAGGTGGGCAGGCTAGCGGTGGGCAGCAGCCTGGACAGATATTCCAGGTGCTGCTGGCACAGTGTGGCTTCCTCCCCACCAGCTCCTCTGTTCTGGATCCTCCTCCCTTCCCCTCTAAACCAGATGACTCTTTCACATCCAAAGCACAGAGTGGATTGCTTTTCCAGAAAACCTCTTTTCTGACATCTGTGCCCTGGCCCATGCCAAAGTCCTAGGAATGCCTGGAAGTCCAGCCCAGGTTGGCACACTAGTGAGAGGGGCCAAGGAGCTCCTGGAAATGGAGGGAAAGCCTGGGTAGTGAGCAAGGAGGCTGGACTAGAAGGGCTTCTCTTTCACTCTCCTTGAGTACATTCTCCTTCCCTCCAGGATGGGGGTAGGATGGTGGGGTGAAGGGCGAGGGGTGGCTTCTGGTCTTGCCTGAGGCACAGAGGCAGCAGCCAGGGCGATCAGCAACGGTGGAGTCTGCCGGGAAATGCAAACCTGCTGACTCCAGGCCTTTGCAAGCGGTAACACAGTTTACAAACTGACGCAATCTGTTCCTTTGGTGCAGACAATAAGGAAGACAGACTGTTCATCTTCTCAGGAAAACCCCAGCCTGGAGGCCGGAGGGGGAGTTAACTCTCTATTTCCTGGGGTTCCTACAGGAAATGTGGAGGAATCAAGGGGTGCTCATTCTGCCTTGGCTCTGGTGTAGGGTACCACTATTGGAGTTTTTTCCCTAGGGATTTTTGAGCCAGAGGCAAGCTCTGGGATCTTTCCAAAAGCAGGGCATACCTGACTGGCTCCTGCTCGTCCACATGCACCCTGGCAGCAGTGAAAACATGGGCTCTTTTCAAAGACTGCTTTCCATCAGGTGCTGTGTTCTCTATCAGAGTTCTCTATCACAGTCTCCATCAGAGACTGTGTTCTCTACCCCAGGCCTGGGCTCTGAACCAGGAGGTCAGTCTCAGTGGTGTTCTCGGAAGCACAGCCCAAACACCTCTCTGGCTTCAGGCTTATACTTTCTCTAAAAGGATGGAGCCAAACTAGTGTTTGTGATCTATAGAGGAACTAACTGCCTGACATTTTCAAATCTCCCACCTGGTCTGAAAGTAAACAAATGTCTAATCAGGTCAAGTTCAAATGGCAGTTCTCATTTGCAAGTAGTTGTATCATGACTCCAAGACTTCTTCTCTAGACTAATACAGACCCCTTTCCTGTGCATTTTGTTTTTCTGACCCCAACTCTCAGGGTCCTTTGCCTAGGTCATTGTGGGAGGCCACATTTTTCTATTAAAAAGCACTGGATTAATGAGCACCTGTGGCTCACACATGTAGTCTTAGCTGCTCAGAAGGCTGTAATCTAAGGATCATGGTTTGAAATCAGCTAACACAGACAAATCTGTGAGACTCTTATCTCCAATTAACAAGAAAAAAGCTGGAAGTAAGCAGTGGCTCAAGTGGTAGAATGCCATCCTTGAGTGAAAAGGCTAAGGGACAGTGGCCAGGCCTTGAGTTCAAGACCCAATATCAATGCATGCATGCATGTGCATGTGTGTGTGTACATGCACACAAACACAGACAAGACAGGCAGACAGGCAGGCACGCATGCATAAACACACACACACACACACACACACACACATACACACAAACACACACACACAAGCGCTAGGTTGACATCCATGCTTACTTCTTTCATTCCATCTATTTGGGAAAAACTAACTATGCTCTAGCCCATAACCTCTTCTGTCAGTAGAACATAGAAACAGAACCTATTCCTGTCAGTAATCTGCCATTCCCTGTCTGAGTGCCCTTCTCACCAGTGCCACTCTTCTCACGTAGAAACACTTCACTCACCTTAGGAAAACATTGCTTTGGCCTCCCATTCTTTAGAGTTCACCTTTCTCTCTTCACCCACACACATTCAGCACTTGCCCACCCTCCTTTCAATCCCCTATCCAGTGTAGCTGGATTCCCACGGTCAGCATTCCACTGTCACAGTTACTTTAAAGGTCATCAGAACCTCTTAATTGCCATTCTAATAATTTCTTCACAGACTTCATCATTTTTGACCTTTCAAATGATCTGACAAAACACCCCCTATTTTTCCAAAACTTTCTTTTTTTAGATCTCTGTGATCCTCAAGCTTGGCTTTTTCTCCTTGTTCTTTCTTATCTAAGCTATGAATTCTCCACCAAGATGACCCATCCTTGAACATGGGTATTCCTAGGATCCACTTTCAGCTTTTGGACAGCCCCTGCACATTCTCCTGCCACCATACACCTAACTGCTACCTCCATTCCACTTCTCCCTTCAGAATTCAACTCCATGAGAATTTCAACTGTAGGAGTCCAATCCTGGATCTTCACCACGAAGCCTACTTTTCCCCTGCTTCTCTGACTCCAGGTAGCAGCATAGATTCCTTACACATCCATAACCTGCCTCTAGGCCCACACTGATTCCACTTCTTGGATTCGTCTCCCCTCCCTAAGTTCATGTCCCACCTGTGGGTAATACCCCCTCAGTGGTGGCCTTGCTCCAGCCTTGCCCCTATCAGCCCCTCCATGCTTCCTTGGAGTGTGGTTTATGACCAGCAGTGCAACACAATGATTGGACACCTGCTTCAGATTGTCTTGTACTATACTATGGACTTGAGGAGCTTATTTGAGTTCTCTGGGTTTAGGTTGTCCTATTTGTTAAATGGGAGTAATAATGAGGAACTCCTATCTCAAAGGACTTTGGTGGCAAGTGAGCAAAGGAGAGCCTAGTATGAAGTTACATGCTCAATAAAAACTTAATAAGTGAATATATATCTGAACCAGGTACCAGTGGCTCAAACCTATTATCCTACCTACTTGAGAGACAGAGATTAGAACTGTGAAAATTCCTTCCATTTAGGTCAATTTCTCAGCACAGCAGGGTATAAGCTCCTCCTAACTGCAAACTTGCTGGTCTCAACTTCTATTACTCTGGTCCTCATTATTCTGATCTAGTCATGTCAAACACCTAGGAGCCTGCTCCACACATCATTTGCTGTTCCAGGTCTCAGCACATGCTGCTCATTTGGTTTAGAATGTTCCCACTACTTCAGCTGCAAACTCCCTACTCACAAATACCCTGAACAGATGTGGTTACACTTGAAACATGACAGCATTTACATAGGTTTTACCTCTCTGGCTTTCTTAATCTCATAATCAGTGTTATGGACACTTGTTAATGGCACTGAGTAGGCAGATACCAAGTAAAAGGTCCTAGTTTCCCAACATCACCAGCAACAAAATGGGAGAAGGGAAATTCCTGCTGTTGGGCTCACAGTGGCACCAAACTAATGAGAGAAAGGCCTGTTCCTTAACGGCATCTGTGGTGGAGGGCTGGTCCACAGCTGCCCTGCTGCAGCAGGCATGCCCACAGAAGCCCAGAGGGGCAGAGCTGGCCTCGGTCAGGGCAGCCAGGGCTGATGACTCAGAGGTACCCAGACATCATGAGCAGAAGGGGCTCTTTCACACTTGGCTTTGCCTGGACTGAATATAACTGGAGCGAGGATGGATTCCTCTATTTATCCAGGCATGAGAGCAGGCCGCAGCTGTGTAGGCCTCCCTCTGGTTTCCTACACATCCAGCCTCCTGACTGCAGATCACTCAGCAAGGAAGGAGTGAAGAGCTAGGAGTTGAGAAAGAACTATGTATGAGGACAGGACAGAAGCCAGTAGGACTGGAGCACAGGCTGAAATAAGGCCCAAAATACCATCAAGCTTCAATCCCTAGATCCTAAAGCACTGTTCAGTGCTAAATTCTCCAAGCAAAGAGTTAGACAATTAGTACAAGCCTGGTCACTGTCACTTCGGGAACGTTTGAGTCTAAGGGCTGAAAGACCCTGGAGCTACAAGTCACGAGTGGGTTACAGAAAGTTTCAAGTTTTTTTGGACAACTGCAAAAATCTTTAGGGAAAGCAGTGTTGTTGGGGCTTAGAGTGGAAGCTAACTCTGGACCCAGTCACTTCAGAGTTCTCAAAACTAGGCTGTGGCCCTGAGGACTGTTCAAAAGCTGTCAGCACAGGGCTAGAGTATCCTATGCAGGAGGGGAGGGGCCATGGAGCAACTGTTTAAACAAACAAACAAGCACAACAACTATCACCTGACCTCTGTGAAAAAAGAGCAAAGATACCAATTCCTCTTGAGGTCAGAAAAATATGCAAAGGTAAAAATTCTACAACCCAGTCAGGGATCAGGCAATTGCCTGTCTCCATGACCATCAGGCCAGCTAAGGAGCTACACCTCTGTGGTTCCTCTGAGCAAGCCTCCAGGCCCTGCACTCACCCTTTCCCTTGTATGTCCGGGCAGCAAGCAGCAGGCCTTCCTGCCTCAGCAGGCTGTGCAGAGGGTATGCTGTGTATGACTGCCCAGGGAGGGGGACCCTCTTCTGATCTGCACAACAGCACTGTTGCAGGCTAGCGGCAACCCTGTTAACCTACAGCTCTGGCCAGGACACAGAGGAACAAGAAGTCTCAGCCTCTCTTCTGACCCTACTAACAAGCTGCTTTTTGGCCCAGGAGAGAGATCTGAGCATTTTGGGGGACTGTGCTCCTGTCTGATGCACATTTCCAAACCATTGCAAACCTCTTAGAGCAGGGAAAAGGAAGCATCCTTTGAGATGCTATGCTCAGCCCGGGAAACTGGTCTTTGAGCCCTCGCAGTGCCAGAGCTAGAGGCTGTTTTTCGTCTACCCTTCTGCACACAGGACAACTGGATTCATGCTTTCTATGACCTGAAGGGCCCGTGATCTTGCTGGCCTCTCTGTAATGCAAAGAAAAGCCCATGGGTAAAAGCCACCCATTATATGTTTGAGCACGTACACAGAAAATAAGGATAAATACAGCCTGCCAGAGGCCAGATCAGCCTGGTTAATGACTGGGCCCTTGCTCTACTCTGTGTGGACAGGGTGGGGCTTCCTTGCTGCTGACATTTTATTGCTAACAACAATTAAAATATGGCATCACCTACCCTCTCAAGTGGAGCTCTAATAGGCCAGAATCTTCTCCCCTCCCCCCCCCCCCAAAATGCCTAGTGTAGGACTGGAGTGGCTTTCCCTCCCTCTTGCCCTCCTGTTCTGCAGTGGTCCTTGCCCAGGGAAGGGCAGGAGGCAATGGCCGAGGCTGCTTGGTCTTATCCACTTATCCATACTAGAACCACATTGCTTTCCTCTTTACTTTGTCCACTGCCCCTGACAGTGGTTCTTCACACTCTTAGACCTTCTGTCTAGTTTCTGAAAGTTCTCAAAGCCACTGCCACCAGATCAGAGGATAGATAGGGATATGTAGGATGGGTCAGTGGTTTGGCTGTTGATGGCACTCTGCCTATCTTTTTCACAGAGACCTCCTACCTCTAATTTCAATCAGATATCCCAAATACAACAAATACAACACAGTTTAACAAGGTTCTAGGAGCCAGTAGTTGGCTCACAGGGGCTCCAATCCACCCATATTGCTTTTGCTTGTTCTCATGCAGGGAGTGACTGGCTGTGTCTCCCCTAAATGAGCCCTTAACTTCATTTGCCCTGTTCCACTTCCCAGTTCTGTTATGGTAAGCAGAATCCCACAGACACCTACTCTGCTCCTTATAGGCCCTTCCAAGGTGGGCATTCTCTAAAATGGAGAGGAAATGAAGACACTCAGTGTCTACAGAGGCTAAGATGGGCCAGACGTCACAATTAGCATCCAAGCCCTTTTGACCTGGAGGAGGAGCAGTGACCTGATCTTGGCATCAGCTGAGCTGCCTCTTCTGAAAGAGGACACTTGGATATAGCCTTTGCTGTCAACACAGCTTGTCTTGCCATAGCCTTCCTGCCACAGTGCCCTCAAAACAAAGCACTGAGACTCCGGCTACCACCTTGCCACTCTATGTAAATACCATTTAAACAATCTGATCTCTTTCAACGCTGTCTGGGGGTGTTCTTATTGTCTGCTGCTCCTAAGCTGCTGCCTGGAGCCAGGGGACAGGAAAACATAGGAGGGGAGGGGAAATGACAGCAAGGGAGAGGGAAAGCCAGTTCTCTCCTCGATCCTAGCAGTAACTGGGATGCGGCAGCAGGGACAGAAAGGAAAAACCAATGAGATTCTCAACATCTCCTTTCTTTTAAAGAAGGAAGCATATTGGACAGCACTGTGAGTCCATTTCATCAGCTCTATTTCTTCTTCATTCTTCTGTTCACCTTCAAGTACTCTCTGCTGTGGCTAGTGGATCTGACTGTTATGGGAGCTGCCCAACACAGCTCCTACATCTCTGCCTGCCCAAGAAGCCACAACCTGCGCCAGGGCTGTGAGTGCTGGACAAACAGCAGCCAAGGAAAAGGCAGAGTCCACTCAGTCAGAGGTCTGTTCATTTATTGATAATGAGCCCCACAGCACTCCTTTCTGGAAGGTGCTGCCCATGAATGCAGATGAGAAGATATGCATTAGTTTTCAAGGGGTACCCTAACCCTACATCACTTCTGTCTTCCAGGAAGTTGATTCACTCTGACCAACCAACAACTCTTTCTGAGTGCGCATGTTTGTCCTGTATCAACTTGTTTTTGTTAATCCATTACCTTTTACATGTTAACAATTTTCCAATGAGGTTGTTTTCCTATTTCTGTTGAACTCACCCCAGCCCCCAGAAATGGTGCATGTGCCACAGAATTCTAGGCAACGCTTCAAGGGGCTTGAGGGAGGAGGATCCTGGAATCCTGGGGGAGGCTGTGCTTGGCAGGGATCATCTGCTTCTGGCCAATACCTTCCACATGGTTATATTCCTGGTTGCTATCTAGAGCTTTTCTAACAAAGACAGCTTCCAAGGCCAGGCAGGCAGCAAAAAAAAGGCAGGTGAAAGTTATAATAGAATACAGGCACACTGCAAGGCAAATCACTGTGGCTCAGAAAGATACAGCAGAGCTGGAGAAGCTCTAGGGATACCCAGCTGAGCTGATAAGAGATGAGAACATTCACCAGTGATTAGGAGCCCTTAAAATGGGAGACAAATGCTGAGGGAATGGGAAATACATAAAAATCATTAAAGATATATAAAGAGGCCTAGAATTCATAGAAATCAACCAACCAAGAAATAGTCACTTGGTATCTACTAAGTAGAAAAGCAATGAATTAGGCACTGCAGTTGATCTGAAAGGAAGAAAACTTCAAAGAGCCTGAAATTTAGCTGAGAAGACACGGTGAAGTCACGTCGTATCAATTAGTGACAAAATGCCATGTAAAACGCATGACAACTGAGTGGTGTAGACAGTTAAGTACTAGAAGGGTGCAAAGGAGAAATAGTGAGGAGAATCTTTAGGAAGAAGCCAGGCCTGAATGGACAGGCAGGGTTCACCAGTGGGGAGAAAAGAAAACCTGTTCTAACACAGGGAAATGTTTCATAAGGAGCACATAGGTATAGGGTAGGAGAAGGAATGGGAGGACAATTTTAGTATAGAAAATGATGGTGAGGCCAAGCGCTGGTGGCTCACGCCTGTAATCCTAGCTACTCAGGAGGCTGAGATCTGAGGATCGCGGTTCAAAGCCAGCCCGGGCAGGAAAGACCGTGAGACTCCTATCTCCAATAAACCACCAGAAAACCGGAAGTGGCGCTGTAGCTCAAGTGGTAGAGCGCTCGCCTTGAGCTGAAAAGCTGAGGGACAGCGCCCAGGCCCAGAGTTCAAGCCCCACAACCGACAAAAAAAAAAGAAAAAAGAAAAAAGAAAAAAAGAAAATGATGGTGAGGTTAGTGAGGTGTAAACAG
This sequence comes from Dipodomys merriami, assembly GCF_024711535.1. Taxonomy (NCBI): domain Eukaryota; kingdom Metazoa; phylum Chordata; class Mammalia; order Rodentia; family Heteromyidae; genus Dipodomys; species Dipodomys merriami. The sequence goes on along the minus strand of NW_027206068.1, from coordinate 59,443,227 downwards.
ATATTAGAGAGAGGGAGAGAGGAGATGATGGCATGAACACGGTACAGAAGGAGCAACAGCCCTAAATGAAAGCCTCAGAGGGCTGGCCTTGAGAAATGAGGTGATGGGGGAACAGCAGAACCTAATGTCTTTTTCTTCCCTCCCCCCTTTCTTTTCTTTTTTCTTTCTGATCCAGGAGCTTGAACTCAGGGCCTGGGTGCTGTCCCTAAGCTTCTTTTGCTCAAAGCTAGCCCTCTACCACTTGAGCCACCGTTCCACTGCTGGCTTTTTTGTAGTTTATTAGAGATAAGAATCTCACGGAGGGGCTGGGAAGGTGGCTCAGTGGTAGAGCGCTTACCTTGCATGCCTGAGGCCCTGGGTTCGATTCCTCAGCACCACATAAGCAAAAAGAAAAAAGCCGGAAGTGGTGCTGTGGCTCAAGTGGTAGAGCGCTAGCCTTGAGCTGAAGAGCTGAGGGACAGTGCCCAGGCCCAGAGTTCAGGCCCCACGACCGGACCCCCGCCTCCCCCCCTAAAAAAGAATCTCATGGACTTTCCTGCCTGGGCTAGCTTTGAACCATGGTCCTCAGCTCTCAGCCTTCTGAGTAGCTAGGATTACAGGCATGAGATACTGGAACCAGCTGCCTAAACTTCTTTTGATAAAGTTCTGGGAGGATGAACCAGAGACTGAAAAGCAACCTGAACATATTGTGCAAAAATTATGTTACTATCATGACCTTTAGGAGAAAGGAATGGGAAAGAATGAAAATGCAGGTTGATTTGACAATGGCACATTCTAACCCAGAATCAGAAATATATATCTATATCTGTATCGATATTGTTTAAATCAGGGCAAGCATACCTATCACATTCTTCCTGACTTAGTCTAAGTACCATTTCCTTCAGCAATCTTTTCTGAATCCTCAGTTGTTCCAAGATAATCCTGGACACCTCAAAGTTTGGAACGCTCTTCTAGTGGCTGCGGAGCTCTTGGCCTATGGACTTTTTGATGGCAGAAAACAAAGCTTACTTAACATTGTGGTCCTCAACTTCTACGTGAGGCCTGACACACAGGCCAAAATGGGCGAAATGAATGAATGAAAAGGACATACAGACGCCAATTGCCAGCACCTATTGATTTGTCACTGCTTCTGAGAATGTTTGATTTAAAAGACAAACATAAAAGGAAGATAATCTCAGAGATACAGTCGCTGGGCTCAATGGCTTGACACACAAGAGCTGTATCCTTCCAGTGATAAGCCTGAATTTAGGTTCTAACAGCTGGGCTCAGCAGGGGGTAGATCATAAATGCTCTAGGTAGGAACACTCTGCAGTTGTCAGTTCTACCTCTAAAGGAATGTGCAGCAGTTCCTTATTATAGAAGAGAGAATGGAATCAACATTTCTCCAGTTACACCTGTGTGCTATGCATGGAATGAAGTCCACAAACATGCATGTTGTAAGTTGAGTAAGCTCAACTTACCACAGTTCCATGAAGTAGTTGGCTAAAATCTCATTTTACTCATAAGCCACTGAAGGCTTAAAGATGGCAAACAACTTGCCAAAGGGAAAGGCATGGGTACTGTGTTACGGTTAGGAGTGAGAAGTTATGATGTGCTACATTGCACAGCAGGAAAACTACAGATTACAATAATATACTGCATATTTTCAAAGAGTTGAAAATACATTCTGAAAACATTCATCATAAAAAGTTGCAGATAGAAATGTTTACTCTCATGTAAACACCACACACTGTATGCATGCACTGAAGTATACTACCCTATTATTATGTGTGATTTTTGTTTTTATGTACCAGTTAAGACCAAAATTATTATTATTATTCTGTGTGTGGGGGGAGGGGGTTGTGGGGCTTGAACTCTGAGGCCTGGGTGCTGTCCCTGAGCTCTTTAGCTCAAGGCGAGTGCTCTACCACTTGAGCCATAGCACCACTTCTGCTTTTCTGGTAGTTACTTGGAGATAAGAGTGTCATGGACTTTCCTGCCTGGGCTGGCTTTGAACCGTGATCCTGAGATCTAGTCTCCTTAGTAGCTAAGATTATAGGCATGAGCCACTGGCACTTGGCTCCAAAATTAATTTTTGAAAAAGAATTTTCCCAAGGTGTTTTGATAAGTGCAGAGGACAAAACTAGAATTTCACCCTGCCACATTCTAGAGCCTGACTCATATCACTAATATGTGGACAGGACAACTCACTGCCATTTGGGACAATCATACTCCCAGATGTCTCATGTTTCTTGGAGAAGCTGAGGTGGAGGCTCTGGCCAGAGTGTGGAGGATAAAGACAAGGTGAGAGACACCAGGACGTGACCCCTGGGAAGGCATCTGTCTTCCCGCTGGCCTGGCTGCTCTGCTAAAGGACAAATCAAGAAAGGCTGATTTGTCAGCTCCCTTAATTTGCCTAAGCCTTTCTCCCATGATCCCAAGCTGAGCACTCTAGGACTCACTGTATCTATTCTCTTCATTGCTCAGCTGGAATCCAACTCTGGGAACTCATCATCACCTCCCTGACACCCTGAGAGCCACCAGCTGTAACCTCTTCTTTTTGGGTCTGCATCTGAAGGTGGTCCCCAGGAAATCCCCTTGCCATGAGGTCAATAGGTTCCTCTGCTGAAACTAGCAAGCAGACACCACAGAGGGGCTTAACATCAGAAATGTAAACCTCTGAAGCTACGGGGGTTCCTTTAGATGTGTGTGTGTGAATCAGCTGTGCTGAGATGACAAGAGCAAGAGAAATTGTGACCCATAGTGCTGCCTAGGTGAGGGGAACAGCCGGTGGATAAGGAAGTAGTGCATGATGGGTATAAGCTGTGTGTACTGCTGTCTCTCCAAGCCTTCACTGCACCTGCCTCTTTTACCCTCGGTCCAAAAATGAAACCCTTTTGGCTTTCCCACCTGAGAAAATCTGAGTTCATTATTGAAAAGCCCAGAGAATTTATTGCTGTGGAGATGAGGAAATTTACAACTCATAACCACCCTGCAGGCTGATAGATCATACAGATATCCATCCTATTAGAACACCTGGACACCGCAGATATTCATCTTATTATACTTAATGGTAAAGAAAGCCTCACCCGCATCACACATACACTGGGTATAGTTTTCTGCTCACCTTCCTGAGTACATTGATCAGCCCATTTTGCTTCCACTGTTGAGATCGGCTGCAGAATTACAAACTGCTGAGAGACAGCAGAAGTTTTAAATTAAGCATTCATGGGCGTAGGTGAGCTTGGAAAATGATGGTGGGTCGCGAGGCAGGCAGGCAGGCAGGCAGGCAGGCAAGATTTAGTGCTGTGTGTGTGTGTGTGTGTGTGTGTGTGTGTGTGTGTGTGTGTGTGTGTGTGTGTGTGTGTGTGTGTGTGTGTGTGTGTGTGTGTGTGTGTGTGTGTGTGTGTGTGTGTGTGTGTGTGTGTGTGTGTGTGTGTGTGTGTGTGTGTGTGTGTGTGTGTGTGTGTGTGTGTGTAAAGCTGAAGCTCATCAACAAGTCTGGATCAAGCCTGGAAATGGAGGAACCAGGGAGGGAGAGGAAGAGAGAAGAGAAAGGCAGGGAAGAGGGATTTAAAAGCTCTCTGGTCAAAGGGCCAGACATGCTGCATGACAAAATGAAAATTATTGGAGACTTTGAACCACTGCTAATGCCATCCTCTGTGCAAGGCATAAATATCTGCAGCACTGGACAGTAAGTATCTGAGGTGAGGACCTGTAGTACAGTCAGCCGGGTACCGGGGCTCCTCTTCACTTCCCTGTGGGCATTTCCAGATTCCAGCTCTTCTACCAAGTTCTGCACTGCCAACACTTGCAGACAAAGTACAGCTCAAGTTGTCTTTAAAGATGCTGACTTCTGTCCCTCTGCCACACTATGGGCAGTAAGTACTCCTTTCTTCCCGACTCTGGTTTGCCTCAGGGGGTAAAGGTGCCTCTCTGTTCCTTGCCTTCCAGTCCCTAGGCCAAGTCCTGGGAGAGGCATGGGTCTACGCCCCGCGCAAGCTTGCCTCTGCACCTGCTACTGTGGCTGTTCGAGCTGACCACCACACGGACCACTCACTCAGTCCTGGAAAGGAGGCCCAGGGGACTGAGGACTGCTTCCTGACAGCAGCCCTAACAGTAATGGGTGTTATAGAGAAGACAGGCAGCAGTAGGTCTGGTTCTCTGGGGGGCTGCCCCCTGCACTAGCCATTCCCATTACCTTGTTTTATTTTCTTTTATTGCAGAGCAGCTCCAGCGTGTGGGCAATAAAGCTTTGACTGCTGCACTCCACAGGCCTGGGTGGGGGAGAGCTCAGCTTGCGGAAGTAGGGCAGCGTGGAGAGGAGGCCCAAGCAGGGAGCTGATTCCAGCAAGCGCATCCCCAGGGCAGCGCTTCTTTGGTTTATAAAAGGCCCTTTGAGGGCAGGCAGAAAAAGGAGCATTCTGGAACTATGGCTTGTCCCTGGCCTGCCATTCATCCAGGATCGCTATCCTTTGCTGGCAGGTTGCAAGCTCTACCCACCCCCCCTCCCCCCAAAAAAAGCCTCACTTCTCCGGGCTGCAATGTTACACCTCTTGCTCCTTGGCTGATGTCTTTTGCTCACTGCCCAGCCCTTTGAACCATTTTGTGTTCCAGTCTTCCAAGTAGTGGGGAAAAATAATCCCTCCCTAAGGGCCTGCTGTACTTTTTTCTGAACCCTGGGAGCTGCTTAGACCCCTTTCTGGAGGCAAGTAAAGAGAAAGAATTACCTGTGCCATCTTCAAAAGAGATGGAGACAAGGCCAAGCCCTTCACTTAAGAGCCACTGCCCTGGGAAATGGGAGGGCTGGAGAGGCTGGAGGGCTGGTGAGGGGCTCCTTGAAGGTTCAGGTACAGGCTTGTATGGGATAAAAGAGGCTTTAGGGAGAGAAGAGAGGCAGCTTGCTGGCTTGCCGCCAAGACATGGGCAATAGAGCTTCTTGTAGCCCCAAATGGTTTATAAACACAGAAACGTTGCCAAAAACATGCCCCTGTCAATTCTGAATGCCTTAAAAATGCCACAACTACCTCTCTAATGCCACTTTAAATAGGCCCTTTCCCGCTAAATTATCTATGATACTTACTTAAGCTACCTACATCCTACTCAATATACATTTACAAAAAATTTGTATAAAGTTCATTTTCTTTAAGCTTCACTTTATACCAATCAGTTTAAGATGATTATGTGTTAATGCCAGTGTTCTAGACCTACTCTGGCCATTTAGTAGACATTAGCAATACACTGGAAGTTGCTAATGGGTAGGAACTGGGTATTGGTCACTTCACATAATTTTGTTGATATAAACCTTCTGCCCTAGGGGAATCCACCGATAGAACACTGAAATCCCAGAGGAAATCATCTTCAGGGCACTAAAGGAGGGGTGGGATTCAGAACTGGCATTCCAGGCACAGCCCATCAGGCCAGGCTTTGGAGAGGGAGATGGATTTCGTCTGATTTCCCTTGACGGACGAGTTGTGTTCAGCAAACAGCCCGGCATGCAGCTGTCACTCTGATGCTGAGCTCTGACAGGCATCGATCAGGCTGCAGTGTGAGCATGCAGATCCACACATAACCTCATCAACATGCCCAGCTTGGAAGACAGTTCTGTCTGGGCTGGGATGGTGGTGACCCACCCCCTCAAGAGGATGGGATTGGGAGGGGACATGTGTCAATGGAGGAACAGCAGGATGGGGCTTCTTGACAGTACTCTTCCTGGGTACTGTGTCAGAGATGTAGAGCTGTGTCAGAGATGTGGAGGTAGGGAGGAGGGATAGATTCAGCTTTGACAGACAAGCTGCCACACAGGAGCCTGTTTCAGACAGCTGAGAGGAACAAACAGGGGTGCCAGGCTAAAGATGGGCATAAATGATCTATAATCTGGAAGCCTGAACAAAATATGTAGACTGCTGGCAGCTCTGGTCTTCTTTCCCCACCTACCAACTGTGTCTCGTGCCACACTCTCAAATGCTGCCCTCACAAAGTCCTAGGAAATTCCAGAACATTCCCCTGGAACTGAAGGTCACCTATCTTTACCACCATCCCTAGGGTGGATGTTCTTCTCGTACCTCTCAGAGATCAGTTCAGATGAGGATCTTCTTTAGGAAAAACTTGTTTTGCTGAGCAAAAGTCCTCTTTCAAGTGAAAACCCACTAAGCTGAACTTCTTCATAATAGTCTAAGTTTTGTACTCTGGAGCAATTTGGAACAAATCGGATTCCCTTTTCTCATTATCAGTGTGTGGCTCTGGGAAAGTTCGCTGAGTCCAAATATCACTAAAGAGCTGCTTTTAGGACTGAATGAGAAAAGGCTTATCAAATGACTAGTCAGCACTCAGTAACACAAGTACACAAGAAGTGTTCCTTCCTGGCCGCCCTCTACCTAGCAGCCACTGGTAGTTCAAATGTTTGCTGTGCTCTTTCTTTCCCTCCCTGGTAATTTCCATTACTCACTGCACCTGAGCCCCACATGCTATACCACCCAGGTGCCTTCCTAAGAATATTCGTCCATGGAATCAAGAGTCCTCTAAAAGACGCAATACTAACAGTATCTGTGGATAGTTAAACTTAATTGTCAACTTGATTGGATTCAGAAAGGTCTAAGAGATTAATAAAGCATATCTTTACAAGTGTCTGTGCTGGCATGTCTAGAGACTTTAAGAATGAATAAATGTGTTGATGGATTCATAATATGAGGGCATTATTGGGGAATGTGAAGGGTGGCAGGCGGGGCTCTAGAGGAAGTAGGTCATTGGGGGGTGTCTGCATTGCCATCTCCCACTATTCTGTGCTTCCTGATTTGTCATGATAGACAAGTCTTCCCACTATGATAGATAAAACCCTCTGAAACTATGAGCCTAAATAAATCTTTCCTTCTTTCCATTGCTTTCTTGGGTATTTGCTCACAGTAATACAAAAGCCTAACAACAATATCCCAGATATTGTTTAAACAGTGTAGAATAATTACCTCCTTCGATCTATACAATTTCTCTATTAATGCAATTTTTATCAGTCACACTGTTGTTAGCATACAGTTTGTGGTACATAAACCCTGGGGTAATTTTCAAATGAATTGCTGTCAAGCTCGGTCACCTTCATCTTGTAATTGTGTAACTGATTTTTGAACTTAAACACAGGACTTGGCATATGTTACAAATGGTAAAATTACATTTCGTTTTCTAAGTTGCAGCCCATCTCTCTAGACTTGTAAAAAAATTTGAACCTTAGTTTTCTATTTTGTCAAAATCTTTGGTAGGCTCAAGGGCAGAACCGTATACTTGAATAGCAGCCCCATGACACACTGCTGAGAAGGGAAATCTGTTCTCGGAGCCTGTGGGGATCCTCAGAGGCAGAGTATGCACAGGAGAACCGACCAAAGAAGAACCAGGCTGCACTTTCCCTTTAGAAGGCCTCACCTACCTCTTTCTTTCATATTCACTGGATATGAGGTTTTCACACAAGCATGGACCCAGAGATGGATTTGGGGTGTTGATATGTGAAATGGGTGCAGGACAGAGAGGAGCTGAGACATATGAAGGAATGGGGCTCCTCTTCAGCTCAGGAGGTCCAATGTGTTTCCCACCCCAGGACTTCAATGTTGCCATTTTTTTTGTCATTCTTTTTGGAACAGTGGTTTTCTCCGAAGAAGACTGGCTGGGGCACAGGTAGATGGTGAGAGTGCAGAAAAGGAGCTTGGCAGAAGCACAGAAAGTAAATTTGCGGGTGACATGATAAATGCAAGAGGGATTTGGGCCCAAAGACCAAAGGAAATCCAAGGGAGTAGCAAAAAAATCCATCCAGGAACTAGAGGGTAAAGCAGTACTTTTGTAATGATGATTCCAGTGATAAAATTATTGGGCAACTAAGGGACCTAGGGACTCACCTAGGGCTCAGTTCTGCAGATTTTACATGAATGAGATCATCTTTCTGGATGGTTCAATCCCATTACTGCACTTTACCTATCTCAGGTGTGGTAACTGAATTGCTGAAACCAGCGTAGGGAGTCCTGCAGGGCTGAGCGCAGGGAGGAGGACTATGTGGGAATAAGGGCAGGCAGAGGGATGATGCAGTGTTCTACTCCAACTGCTGGATCACATTGTCTCATTTTGATGAAAAATGATAGAAAACAGTATTTTTTTTTAATTTGTCATAATGCAAAAAAGAGGAAGATGAGAAAGAAAGATGAGAACTGGGTAAACTGAATGTCCCGTGCCTCTTTCTTTTCACTCCATTCCCACCTTCCATCCAGCCTTAAGAAAACCAGATAGGAGTAATCCTGTGGTTCCAGAGGCTACCTCCTTACAAAGAGAAAAGCCACTGAGGCTGTTCTTTGCTCTGAATGTAGCACTGCCTGGAAAATGTTTCCTTCCTTCCTTTGCTCAAAATGTTTGTTTACTTCCTTCCTTCCTTCCTTCCTTCCTTCCTTCCTTCCTTCCTTCCTTCCTTCCTTCCTTCCTTCCTTCCTTTGCTCAAGACACAGAACCATGTTTTGCTTTTTCTGAGTAGTTTACTGGAGAGGAGACGCATGGACATTTCTGCCTGGGCTGGCTTTGAACCATAATCCTCAGATCTCAGCCTCCTGAGTAGCTAGGGTTACAGGTGTGGGCCACCAGCACCTGGCAAACCTTTCCTTTGCATGGGGTGTTTACCCTGCTGCAAAGCAGTTTGATTCAGGCATTTATTTGATGATCCCAAGTCATCAGCTCAGAATTTCTTTCACCTTTGCATTTTAGCAGAAACCTAACATTACCTGGACTTTGCCCACTGGTGCTCTCTAGCAAATTTCCTCCCACAAATTGACTCATTTTTATCATCCCCATTTTAAGGATGAGGAACCTGACCTTTAAAGAGTCAAGTGCCATCAGTCTAAGACTAGACAGCTACTAAGGGACAGGGCCAGAATGCAAAGATCACTTTCTTATTCCCAAGACCACAGAGCTGGCCAGAATGCTGTTCAGGTGAACAGATGCATGGAGGGAACTCAGACCTCCAATATTATCAGTGAGACAAGAGGAGGTATTTGGGGAGCTGAATGGCCTCAAACCATGGGGACCCTGAGGACAAAAGGTGGAGAGAAGGGGAAGCTTGGGGAATGAGCAACTAAGAGAGGAGGCAGCTACTAGGGCTTGACATACAATAATATATCAATCATGGAGCCCTCCACAGCATCATGATATGTAGGCCTGGATAGGAGAAAAATTCTTCAGGCTGAAATGATGCTGGCTTTGCTTCTAGAAGAGCAGCAGAGAAAGAGATGAAGGAGAAGAGGTGAAGAGGGAGCAGACTTTGAAGGATAAAGACCTCCCTGGCTCTGTGCACAGCCCCAGGAATAAACTGCAGGGCCAAACCATGTGGGGCTTTGTGAGTTTGGAAACATCCCTAAGATTCTACTTTTTCCAGACAGAAAGAGGGACAAACAGCCATATGAACAAGCTGGGACCAGGAGCCACAAAACTCCTCTTTAGCAGAAAATGCAATGTGCTGGGCCAGTAGGGCCGGAAAGGCATACAGGGAAGTAAGGACTATTTCTCTCATAGCAGAGTGGGGATACGCCCCAATCATGTGAGAGGGCAGTATCCTAATAGCTTTCTGATCTCTTATCTTCCTGACCAAAACCAGGTCCAGGGCAGGCTATGGGCTCCTCTAGCCATTTACCTGGTCGGGCTACCACTGGGATGTATTCTCTCCCATGGCTGCTACCAAGGCTGTTACCAAACAACAGGCTGAGTATTTCCCTAGTTCATCCCACTTTTTCCAATCAGAGCTAATTGAACCACTTAACTCAAAGACAATACCATTTACCATTGCAAGTCATTAAGATATGCGTCAGTTGAGGTGCTATGCATGAAGCCTACTCTTGGATGGTGCTATATACTCACATACAAACATGCCCACCACTAACAGAGCTCAAGGAGAAATTCTACAAAAGTGTAATAGTCAGCAAGTGTCAGCCTGTCTTCCTCAACAGGGTTTCCTGAATTAAAAAAAGAAGACAAAAAAAAAAATTGCTGCCAGTTCTAATTCAGGGCCAGAAATTGCAGCTGTGGTCCCACGGTCCCCAGAGATTCTGTTGTTTATGTTCTCTGAGGTCCAGAAAAGATTGCAGAAGAGGAATGGAGATGAGACCTCAGACCGTACATGGTGACAAAGAATATTTACAGGAGAAGGGAGGAAAGATGGGAGGAGAAAGCCCCCCTATTTTCTACCCCATGTGTAGCACAGTTGCTTCCTTATCCACTCTAGGGACCTCTAACTCCTAAGGGACAAGAGTAAGCAACAGCATCCCAGGAAGGAAAGGCCCTCAGGGCACCGAGTTAGTATTACTGAAAAGAACATCCTCTTCCTGATAGTTTCAATACAAGACACAAAGTCATTTGGGAAGAAGAGGAGAGGGCTCAGGGGGAAGCAGAGCTAACTAAGGGAAGGACTGGGGACTTGAGATGTCTGCACTAGAGCTCTGTTCTTCTTCATGATAGTGGCTTTGCTCAGCATGGGCTTTGATAAGGAAGAACAGACACAGCAATAAGGGATAAAACAATGACAAGCAAAGAAAGACGAGGCAAAAAAGGAGTATAGGTAGGTGAGCAAGGTGGGTCTGTGACCCAGACTGTGTGCTGTTTCATGTTGTGTGCTTTGTCCCCTGAGAGTAACTGCATGTACTGAGTGGAAACAGCTTGGGCAGATCCCAGCTCCTGCTTTATGCTGAGGTGACTTTAAAGAAAGCCATTTAAGTTCTCAGGGTTTGTGTTTCCTGTTCTCTAGCCAGGGGATGGGATTAGAGCTTCATCTTCCTTTCAGCTCTCAAAGGCTCTGGTGTAATCCTTGCCTCAGAACCCTGAAGTTGCATGCTCAGTTCCATCCCTCTGCACCATACTTTCCTGTTGGGGACAGGACTTTTCAAGCTCCTGCTCAGTTAGCTTTTTCTAAGCTCTGGGAAGATATGGAGGATCTCCTTATCTGCCACAGTGTCCTCCCAGCTCAAGCCCCACTGAGTAATATGAAGCCTAATCAGTTAACCACTAGATACACTAGGCATGCTTTTGGGGGTTACAGAGACCAGAAGAGATGCTGTTAGGATGGAGACAGGCAAATCCTAGTCTGCTAAGTGAAGAAGGGAGGTGGGAGGGAGAAAGAAGCAATGGAAGGAAAAGTGAGTATCATGAATCACAAGTGAGAATACTTCAAGTTGGTCCTAAACCAAATTCTAGCAGCTAAGGAAAGCTGTCTTTCTGTTATCTGATGATTTTGGCTCCCTTATCAAAGATTAGGTGGCCATAGGTCTGTGGGATCATTTTTGGGTCTTCAATTCTATTCCATTTGGTCCTCAAGCTTGTTTATGTGCTAGTATCAAGTTGTTTTTATAACTATGGCTTTATAATAGAGTTTGAAGTTGGGTATTGATATTCCTCCAGCACTATTTTTCCTGCTAAGGATTGTTTCTATTCTATTCAGGTTCTTCTATCATTCCATAGGGATTTTTGGATTGCTTCTTCTATTCATTAAACAATGTTGTTGGAATATTGAGGGGTATTGCGTTGAGTTTGTAGGTAGATTTTGTCAGTGTTATCATTTTCATAATGTTAATCCTCCCAATCCAGGAGCATGAGGGTTCTTAAATCTGCTTTAATTTCCCTTTCCAGGTTTTTAAAGTTTTCATCATAGAGGTCCTTTACCTCTTTGGTTAACTCCTAGGTATATTATTCTATTACAAAAGGAATTGTTTTTCTGATTTCAGCCACCTTCTTCTCCTTGTTGGCGTACAGAAAAGCTACTGATTTTTGAGGGTTAATTTTATAACTTGCTACTTTGCCAAAGTTTTGGATCAGCTCAAATAACTTGGGAGAGGAGTCTATAGGGTTCTGTAAACAAAGGGGTTTTTCTTTCTTTCCTTATTTGGTAAACAAATAACAGATGCTGGCAGGGATGTGACCAAAAGGGAACACTACTACACAGCTGATAGGAATGTAACTGGTTCAACCACTCTGAAAAACAATATAGAGGTTCCTCAAAAGACTAAACATAGAGCTCCCCTATGATCCGGCAATCCCACTCCTGGGCATTTACCCAAATGATCACAACATGGCCACAGTATAGCTACCAGCACAACTATGTTCATTGCAGCATTATTTACCATAGCTGAGATGTGGAACCAACTCCAATGGCTCTCAGTAGATGAATGGATCAAGAAAATGGTATATACACACAATAGAATTCTATGCTTCCACCAGAAAGAATGACATCTCCCTATTCATAAGGAAATAGAAAAACTTGGGAAAAAGTCATATTAAGTGAAATAGCCAGACCCAAAGAAACACAGGCTCCATGTTTTCCCTCATTGGTAATAATTAGTGTATGTCTAGCATAGTCCTAGTAGAGGATCCTCAATAGCTATGCACATATGACCAGATAAAATGATGCTAATCGAAATGAACTCCAAGATATGGAAATAATAAGGCTTTAAATTTTTTTTAATGTACTGTGTGAATTTATTTCTTTTTTCTTTCATTCCCGCCCCCTCCCCCTTTGGTTTAGCCCCTGGTAATTGTTTTTTTATTTTGGTGCCCTGTGTCTTGTGTATATGTTTATCTGATTGGAGAAGGGGAGAGGAATAACAAAATGGTGAGACAAAGGACAAAGGGTGAACCAATGCAACAGCGATACTGACAAGACACTCTGTTGGAAATGAACTTTACAACTTGGGAGCGAAAGGAATGGTGGGAAGGGAAAGTGGGAGAAAACGAGGAAGGAGGTAACACTGTTCACAAGAAATGTACTTATTTAGCTCAAGTGGTAGAGCGCTTGCCTTGAGCTGAAGAGCTGAGGGACAGCGCCCAGGCCCAGAGTTCAAGCCCCATGACCGACCAAAAAAAAAAAAAAGAAATGTACTTATTGGGCTGGGAAGGTGGCTCAGTGGTAGAGCGCTTGCCTTGCATGCAAGAGGCCCTGGGTTTGATTCCTCAGCACCACATAAGCAAACAGAAAAAAGCCGGAAGTGGCGCTGTGGCTCAAGTGGTAGAGTGCTAGCCTTGAGCTGAAGAGCTGAGGGACAGTGCCCAGGCCCACAGTTCAGGCCCCATGACTGGACCCCCCCCCAAAAAAAAGAAATGTACTTATTACCTTACTTATGTAACTGTAACCCCTCTGTTCATCACCTTTACAATAAGATATTGTTTAAACAAATAACAAAAGATAAGGAAACTATTCATTAGATTCATGTGCATAAAAATAAGTCACAACGAACCTCCTTTTCTCTGAAGGTGGGGGGGGGGTCACTAATATTTTGAGCAAGGAGTCCATCATAATCTGCTTTTCCTTCCTGACCAAAATGTTTTAGTTGGGTCAATGATAGGGCACAAGGCGAGAACCACAAACTGAGCTTTTCTTTTTCAATTATCTCTCAGCTCTGATTATATTAAGGAGGAAATCCCAGTGTGCTACTAATCTGTCCTCAGCATCTCTTTAACAGAAGAGGAGCAGGGGCTTGTGGACATCAGAATTTTAGCCAGAATTCAGTATCACTTTTATGGACTGTACATATTGTATTTATTATTGCTATTTTTTCCATTTCCATTTTCTACTTCTCCATTTAAGAAAATTGTTAAGACTATTTCAGGAATAAGAGTGATTAATAGGAAAATATTCAGGAAGTAACATGACCCTAGGCTTTGGCCAAAGCACATAGACTGAAGGTATAAACATATGTAGAAATTGGGAGACACTTCTATGAATGGAATATAGCTGGACAACAGCAGGACAGGGGTCATACAGGTGCAAATGAGGCTGCCTGGTCCTGTGTCATTCACCATGGAAAGGCCCACGGCCATTTCTATCTTTTCTCTCTGCTGGCTCAGAAAAATGCTGATTGGTCAAAATTACTTTATGTGCCACAGCCTCCTTTCATGATACTTTTAAATATATAAAATATATATAAGGAACCAAAAGAAGGTGGGCTCTAGTGGCTCATGCCTGAAATCCTAGCTACTCAGAGGAGGATGAGATCTGAGGATCTGGGTTCAACGTCTGACCAGGAAAGAAAGTCTTATCTCCAATTAACCACCATAAAGCCAGAAATGAAAAAACTAAAGGATAGCACCCAGGCCATGAGTTCAGACACCAAAAAACAAGCAGCAATAACAACAACAACAACAGAACACCCTAGAAACAACCCCACCCTGTAAAGGAAACCTATTATAACACACAGTTGTTAAGATGTTTCTGAAAACCCACCCAAATAGCAAATATGTGCACTTTTTAAGCAACACACTAAACAGGATTTAAAACACATTTGAAAACTGCTCTAAAACAAACAAACAAACCAACTGCTCTGATTCCAAAGTAGTGACAAAAGTCATAGTTATACCAGTTTTTATTATGATTTGTTGCTTACATTCCCAGTCAATGTCAATGCTAAATTTAGATAGACGTTAAAAAGAAAGATGTATTTTTCCTACCTAAATTTATGGACTCAAGAAATTCTTAGTCCTAACAACTTAATGAGGTGGGAGAGAAGTTGCCTTTCTTCCCACATATTGGTTTAGGGTATGTCATCCAGACCTGGGTAAGAAGTTGCAAAAGGAAGCCAGCTGCCAAGTTTTGGAGAGGGATTTTTTTTTCCTTTTAGAAAAACATAAAATAAGACACTTTTGCTTTTGGAGTTTGGTGTATAAGCATGCGATGCCTGGAGCTATGGCAACCATCTTGCAGCCAAGAAAGACACTTGTTTTCAATTAGCAATAATTGAGCCTTGGACAGTTCTCACTGTCTAGAAGTCTGCCACTGCACACAGCTGACACTTGTGATCATGGTAGAAAGATGGAAAGAATTAAGGTGCCTGATTCTCAAGCCACTTGCCTTGTAGTTAAACCACCTCAGCCCTGGAGCAGTCTCCCCTTAAGACCGAGTTTATATATGAAATAATAAATCCACTATTTAGGCAGCTTAGAAATTTGTTACTTGCAGAATAAAACACATAAAGTAACTCACAGCTCTTTATCATCTATCTATGTCTTTTTCTACCCCCAAAACAAAACTAGGTGGCTGGAACCCTTAAAAGGAGCTGTAGAAATTGCTCTGCGTCCCCAGCCCCTCTCTGTCCTTCTTGTCAGCCTTTTGGGATCCTCAGTGTAGAACAGAAGAGCTGTCTAATGAGAACTGACAAGGTGGAGGCCACAGGACTGCTGAGGACAGAGGGACAGCTCTTAGCAAAGGATGTCACCCAGAGGCTCAGAACATTCAGGGACACCGCTGGGGGTGGGAGAAAGAAAAGTCAGGTCCATGGTAAGCCAGCCGAGGAAAGAGGAAGCTCACAGTCTGGCATGGCTGTGAAGTTAAAAGACATGGAGGTTTCAGGTTCTTAACTGGTTCTGTTCCAAACCTCAGGGCCGGGCACCACTCCAGTGCTTCCTTTTCCCTCAGTAGCCCATATCTGCCCCTAGTGACCATTCTATCAGTGTGGAAATTTCTCAATTTGTAGCCATAAATCAGATAGGAAGCTTGGAGAAGACATCAGACAGACCCTATAATCTTGGCTAATCCTGTAATCGGGAGCTAAACCCAGGACACAAATGGATTTGCAAAATAAGGATTTGAAAAACTCAAATGGCATTAGCAGGTCTCTGAGACAAATGTACATAGCGACTGAATGAGAGCCATCAATATAGAAACAGACACTTTCTTTAACTCCACTCCAGCTACATGGGAAAATATAGGGCCAGATGGGAGAGGCTGCTCCATCTCTCCTCTGAGATGTGGGTGAAGTGATCTCTTGTGAGGCTGACTTTCTTTTTTCTTTCTTTCTGGTAGGAATAGACTGTTTTTTAAGAAACAAGTTTTTCTTTAAAAAATTGACATAGGGGCTGGGAAGGTGGCTCAGTGGTAGAGTGCTTGCCTTGCATGCCTGAGGCCCTGGGTTTGATTCCTCAGTACCACATAAGCAGAAAAAGCCAGAAGTGGCATTGTGACTCAAGTGGTAGAGTGCTAGCCTAGAGCTGATTAGCTGAGGGACAGTGCCCAGACCCAGAGTGCAGGCCCTATAACTGACAAAAAATAAATGAAAAATAAAAAAATAAAAAATTGACATAATAATTGTACATATTTATGGAGTACAGTGTGACATTTAAATTCTCATGTATTATAATGTTCCAATCAGGATAACTAGCTTATCCATCATATCAAACATGTATCATTTCTACTAGCTGTTCTGAAATATATAATGTGCTCTATAGTCATCATACTATACAAAGGAACACCAGAACTAGGCACTTGGTACTAGGCACTTGGTACCTGTTTGCAAAACCCTGTCTTTTTATTCTTCTTCTCATCCCAAATAAGGCCCTTTTGGAAAATTCTTTTCAATTGTTCTGGGTCTAAGGAAGAGAAGAGATAGGAGGAGGGAAGGAGAGACAGCGCTTTTGAAAATTCCCTAGTAACCAGCTTAAGTGACTGGCTTCACATTTGCTGCTCACCTGACCTAGTCCAGGGTAGAAAGGTCTCTGGGGAGCCTCGAGGGATGCATGTCTACAGAGTCTGAGCCTTTGTGAATGGTCCTGAAGAAGCTGCACCATGCTTGAAGCTTGTGAGGGCTACAAGGCTACCTGACCACACAGAGCCACAAACCACAAACCACAAGTGCTGTGGTCCCAGTGTGGCTATGGTCCAACTCCAGATGGGAGTTGGCTTTGGCAAAAGCTCTTTCCTTTGATCAAATGGGGAACGCTGCCTTGAGCCTTTTCTTCCAAGTATCCTGATGTGAAAGCAAGTCTGGGGAGAGACCTTGACTGGGGCTGTGTTTTTGTTCCTTTCTGGGAGCAAATACTGCTTAAGAGAAGTGATAGAGGCTAGTGCAGAAGTCAGCTCTGCTAGCTTTTGTTCTTGGACTCAGCCTCTTTGTCACACAAGCTGCCCTTCCATTGGTTCTACCTTACCCCTGGCCAGAGGGGTCCAAATAACATGAAGGGGATAGGAGAGATGCTTAGTAATGGAGTGCGGGTTTTGTCAGTACAGGGAAAGGGGGAAAATACTGCTTGGTCACACTGGACATTTATGGAAAGTGTTACATTGCTTACAATATGTGCATCAGTTGCAATGGCCAGACCGTAAGCTGCCAATTTCGGAACTGTATTTTTGTCTAAACAGCAGGACATTAGGCTCCTCGATCAATATATTCAAATTTAGGCAATGGGCTTTAACCTGCCAAAAGGTGATGAAGGAGGGGTCAGGGAGAACTGATGTCAGCTCTGAGGTGTGCCACCAGATTAGACAAAACTCAGCCACCTTCTGTAGCAGCCTTGGGGAAAGATCAGCCAAAAACAGAGATGATATCATGAAGCCAAAGACTCAGAAAAACCAACACCTCGCTTGCCAGGATTCTTGTTCTCTAGGCTCACAAGGGAGCATGACACCTGAGAATATTCTCCAACACTCGCTTAATTCTTTTCCTTCCTAGAAAACAGTACTTAATGAGAATGGTCTTGTTCACTTAAGCGAGTGAGTCAAGCTTATGTGTTTAGAAAACTCATTAATAACAAATAACATTTGAAAAGGGACAGAGTCAGCTGGAGACAGCAGTGGCAGGAGCCAACTCCTTGAAAGGTGTTAAAAATGGGGCACGGTTGTTGCTGGTGTCCACTGCCAGGGCTCGGCCTGGCTCCTATCAGAGCAGGAACTCTTCTTGGTCTCACTTTGATAAAGAACCGTATGCTGCAGCCGCTAGATGTACAGGCACAACGGGTTTTATTTCTCTGCCTTTTCAGACAGTCGGGGACAAAGGCAGCTCTAATTGATTAGGAAATCAAAATGGCTGGGCAAGAGAGATGGGGCAGTCCAGCAGGATGGGCGGCAGTGGTGTGCTGAGCACAGGCTACAACCTTCTTAGGCCTCCTGAGCTCCCACCAGAGAAGAATGAGCACGTCGCCACTTTGCTGGTGTGTTCATATTCATATCCTCTCTTTTCCACTTCCTGTCTCACTCTTGCACAGATACAGCCTTGAATAGATCCCACTGACTAGCTCTGGGAGGCAGACAGCCAGAAGCCAGGGCAGGAAGGAGGAAGCTCAAGTTGCTTCGTGTGTCTGGGATCCCAAGATGGTCTCCTCTTAGGGAGGGATCCCCACAGGCTCCTTGCCAGCTCTAAAGCACCACCAAGTTGCCTGGCCAGAGAGGACATTTGCAGAGGAGGGGGAGGGCTCTGTCCAGCTCAGGCAGGCACTGCTCATTTGCACAAAGAGCCCTTTCAAAATTACAGGCTGGCAGGACTCCTCATGGGCTTTTCTCTCAGCTCTCGCACACTGAATACAAATCAAGCAGTCTCATGAGCTGCCACACAGGCTGGCCACAGTTACCCAGAAAGAGACACAGTATTAGGCTGTCAGTGTCCGGGCTTGCAAGCAGGGGAGGAGAACCCCAGATCCTCAGCTGATAACCTCAAGATGACTGAGGCTTCAGCGCCCTCACCAGAAGCTGAGTGTCACACCCTGGCATCCTTCAGGAAAACAGTTTAAAGGCAAGAGGTTCCTATGTGTATCTGGCTGGTTATGAAGCAAACATGGATATAGATAAGGGTTTAAACCAGGGGATGGTAACCTAGGGTAAGAGATAAAATTTAACATATTCATATTACTCTTAGCCCTGAGTTAGCTCTAGCCAAATTCAGAACTGTGTTACACAGCTAAGAGAGAATATGCTAATCAACCAACTGGGAAAATTCCAATCCTACCTATCTGACAGAGTATTTGAGTGTTCTAGTTTATTTCATATTCATTCATACCCCCACCTCACCTGCTGATCATCTAGATATAAAGGTAGTTTTCATCTAGAAACATGGACCCCAAAAAGGATAGAGGCTATATAGCTCTAACTCTCATTATATATAATGAAAAGGAAATTCAGCATCCAGGAACCTGGGTGTCAGCCAACCCATTCACGGCCCATCTGACGACTCACGGGGAAGCCAGCGGTAGAGCTGGTTCTTTTGGTATTCCCAAGGCTGTGCTCCCCTCCACTTTTAAGGATAAAGCACCCAACTTTTGGTGCAAAGATGGGATTTGGTCGGATGGTCACCCTAGAGACTGACAAAATTCCACACTTTTTCCTTTGGACTCCCCAGCCCCCTTCCCCATCCCCAGGCCAGTACAGAATAGAGAACTGGGACCAGGAAAACCCTAGCCAAAGCTGGCAAGACAAGATTGAAAATAATTAACAAATTATTCAAAGCAGCTTGATGGCCACAGAAGACGATCAACAAAGAAGCTGAGCAAACCAAGAAGGCTGGCAGGGAAGGCAGTGCCAGCATGGCACTGCTCTGCAAACCAAGAGGATTAAGAATGGCTCCGAGGCCATGGATGAGAGGCAAGAAATCACACAAGAGGACACAGCAAGCTTCAAGGCGAACGGAACAGATAAAAACACAGAGGAAGTTCCAAGCTGAGTATACCTCTTAAATTCAGCCAGAAATTCCATAGGGTAAGTGTAAAAACGTATGTTCCCATTTATTCACACTAAGTGCTTCCGTTTTTCTCTGGAGCAGTGAATTGCTCAGTGAGGGGCCCTAGAATATTCTGGAGAAAATGGCCTTAAGCCGTGTTTCTTTTTTTAAAACAACAATATGTGTGACACACCCATGGTTGAGGGAAATTGGAGTTACAAGATGAAACATCTTCCCTCTGAGCCAAACGGAAAGAAAGCTCTAGAGAAAGCTGGAGAAAGACCCAGGGGGCCGGGCTCCCAGTCACTTCCCACAGTTGTTGGCTGTCTGCCTGAGAGTGTGTTTCAAATTAAGTGTGCTGATGCAATTGTGTGTTCTTTTGTCATGCAAAATTTGTGGCGTGACAGCAAACAGAATTCTGGACAGAGGGAGACAGAAATTCGGGGCTCCACTCCTTGCCCAGGCACCCACTGTGTTTGAGCTCAGGCGCTCTGTGGGGGTATTTATAGCTGCCTTTAAATTTACTCAGCTCGCCATAAAGCGAGGTAATGGGGCGCCCTTTATTGCTGCTAGTGGTGATTGTCCTAACATTCTTTAATTAGCAAAAAGCGTTGGCACAGCCACTTTCAAAGCATTTGATCTCACTGTCCTGGTGTTCCCTATTCCAGGCTCAACAGCCCTCACTCCCTTTGGGGAAATGCGCTTTAGCAAATTTGAAGATGACAGGCATATGTGCACCTACCTGAGCACAGATATGTGGGTTCATTCCTTACATATTCATGATTGCCAGGAATCTGTGTACCTCCATGATGCTTCCATAAAGCTCCTATCATGAGTCTGTCAGTAAGAGGCGAGGAAACCAAAAATTGGGGACCGGAGAAACCTTAAGGTCACTAGAATTCTTAATTCTTCTTTTATTAAAACACACACACACACACACACACACTAGTCATTTAAAATCTACATTTCACTCACTATATTCAGAACAGGGCTAGAGCTATTGATATACCATCAGGGAGGCCTGAGCTCTTATCTACAGGATCCACCAAGGAACAGTTTTTGTTTTTGTTTGCTGCCAGTTCTGGGGCTTGAACTCATAGACCGAATGCTGTCCCTGAGCTTTTGTGCTCAAGGCTGGCACTCTACCACTTCAGCCACTTCTGGCTTTTTGGTGGTTAATTGGAGATAAGAGTCTCACAGACTTTCCTGTCCAAATTGGCTTTGAACCACAATCCTTAGAGCACAGCTTCCTGAGTACGTGTGAGCTACCTGCACCTGGCCAAAGAACAGTCTTTGTTCTTTTGAGATAATTAATTCACTACTGTGATTAAGGTATTTGGGAACAAGATATGAAAAACCCATCTTGTCCTTTTATAGGCTTGTGATAAACAAATAATAAATACATAAATGAATTATTTTGGAAAACAGTAGTGAAGAAATAAAACTGGGTGATGTAACTAAGATTGGTTAGGCTACTTAGGGAACTCATGGGGCCTCTGGTCAAGAAGAAACCAGCCATCTGCTTATGTGGGACAAGAACAGTCTAGGTAGAGGACGGACAAGTTCAAGAGTACTCCAGGAAAAGGAAGATGACCTTTGTTGCTGAGGTGTGGGGATTTAGAAAAAAAAAAAAAAAAAAAGACCAAATGTCAGGGCAGAGAGGTAGGCAGAAGATGAAGGCTGAAGACCTGTGGGCCATGGTAAGCAGTTTGGCTATTACTTCAGGAGGAGAATGGACTATTTTAAGTAAGCCAGTAACCATCTGATATGTTACAAAGATCTCTGGTTTTTGTGGACAGTAGATTACAAATGGCAAGAGTAAAAACTTTGCCTTTAGATTAATAGTTGAATAAATGTTCTGTGGTTATGTGAGAAGTTGTAAGACGACACAGAGTGAAGGGTATATGGGAACTTGGTACTATTTTGGAGCTATTTGTAAGTCTAAATTTAAAAACTATTAACTGTTAAAAATAGCGAAAAACACCTTACAGCTTGGGTGAAAAACTAGAAGTTTAACACTGGAGCAATGCCAGGATCAAGCGAGTCTAGGAAAAAAAAAACAAACCAACACCAAAAACCAAATAAAGGAAGGGAGAAAAAATTCATTCAGTAACCATATTAGATAATATGAGGCTGGGAAGGTGGCTCAGTGGTAGAGTGCTTGCCTTGCATGCCTGAGGCCCTGGGTTCAATTCCGCAGCACCACATAAGCAAAAAGAAAAAAGCCAGAGGTGGCGCTGTGGCTCAAGTGGTACAGCGCTAGCCTTGAGCTGAAGAGCTGAGGGACAGCGCCCAGGCCCAGAGTTCAGGCCCCATGACCGGACCCCCCTCCAAAAAGAAATATGTATCCTTATTAGAAAATATCCATATTAGAAAATGGGTACCAGTGATACCAATATTATTTGCTGGAACTGACTAATTTCTTTGACTTGTTTCAACAATACCATAAAAAAGTAAAGCTAATCTTGTTTTATATTTGAATCAGAGGCATAAAGAATTAAAACATTTTGCCAGGCATAGCGGCTCATGCCGGTAATCCTATCTACTCAGGAGGCTGAGATCTGAGGATCATGGCTTGAAGCCAGCCCAGGCAGAAAGTCCGAAAGATTCTTTTTTTTTTTTTTTTTGGGGTCAGTCATGGGGCTTGAACTCTGGGCCTGAACGCTGTCCCTCAGCTCTTCAGCTTAAGGCTAGCGTTCTACCACTTGAGCCACAGCATCACTTCCGACTTTTTTTGTTTATGTGGTGCTGAGGAATCAAACCCAGGGCCTCATGCATGCAAGACAAGCACTCTACCACTGAGCTACCCTCCCAGCCCTGAAAGATTCTTATCCGTAATAAACTACCAAAAAATCCAGAAGTGGTAGAATGCTAGCCTTGAGCAAAAGAAGCTCAGGGACAGTGCCCAGACCCTGAGTTCAAGCCCCAGGACCCACAAAGAATAGTATGCATGAAGCAGATCTGGAATTTGAACCTAGGTAAGTCTGACTGGAGATGCTATTGATGCCTACACACACACACACACACACACACACACACACACACACACACACACACTACATACACATACACATAGCACTTGCTTATACTTTTATGTAACATGATTTGTAGAATTTACTTTGGAGAAAAAATATTTCAGCTCTCCCAACCAAAATATGCATAACATTATACATATGCCATGTGTATATTTGTAAAGAGGCTAATTGTAATTGTAGATACAGATCCTTGATTAATGTTCAAACTTATGGCTGATACTTGAACCACTACTGGAGTCATACTCTGGGATTCACATCTACATTTGCAGTTTCACATACCTGTTGACTCTGATCTGATCTGTTTCTTAATCTTTAGGAAACATGAAGCTCAATATTTCTGTGACTTACTTACAGTTGAGACAAGAGGTACTTCTAGTATTATTGGTAAATGCTTAAATGTTCCAAGATCTTTGGGACTAAATCTAGATACAATGGATAGAGAAAATTATTAAGAAATGGAATGAAGGGAAAGAAAATAAGGGATAGATTTCCAGAGTATGTTTTGTCAGCATTTCTCTAAGGTCATATAGTTGGCTTTTCCACTCCTGAAAAGCATAGGATGTAGGGAAGTTACCTGGGTTATATCCCAGCATCACCTTTCAGTCTGGGCTCTGGCAGATTTGAGATTGAAACCTGGCCTTGTTATTGTCTTAATGTGTCTCCAGAACTTGTGACTGTTACTGTATTTAGAAAAAAGGGTCTTGGGCTGGGAAGGTGGTTCAGTGATAGAGCACTTGCCTTGCATGCCTGAGGCCCTGGGTTCGATTCCTCAGCACCACATAAGCAAAAAGAAAAAAGCCAGAAGTGGTGCTGTGGCTAAAGTGGTAGAGCGCTAGCCTTGAGCTGAAGAGCTGAGGGACAGCGCCCAGGCCCAGAGTTCAGGCCCCACGACTGGACCCCCCCCCCAAAAAAAAAGAGTAAAGGGTCTTTCCAGATATAATTATAAAGTTAAGGCTATTAAGAGTATCGGAATTATCCAGGTGGGGCTGAAATCAAATGAAATACACTTGTATGTCCTAACAGGAGAGAAAAAAAGGAGAGCATGTGATCATGAGGGCATACTGAACTGATGTAGTCATGAGGGAAGGAAATCCATCAGACAAGTGGTAAGCAAAGATTCTCCCTTAGGGCTCTGGGAAAGAGCATAGCCTTACTAGAACTTTGACTTTCCATGAGAACATGCTGGTTTAAGGCACCAATTCTGTGGTAATTTGTTACAGGAGCCTCAAGAAACTAATACAGTCTATTCATTACTTATAAATACTCCCCTTAAAATGATCATCACTGCTGTACAATTAAAGGTAAACCATCATGAAAAGATGTATCTGCAGAAGGGGCAGTATCAAGGTTCCTAAGGTTGACAGGTGGCTATGGCTAGAGAAGCTTATCAAAATGACTCTCCTATGAGAGCAGATAGTAGTTGGGAGGTTTTTCTTTTCTCTTAAAACATCTCACAAGGAAACTGTGGGCTGTGAGGAAACTAGTCTCAGGAGAAAGAAAGCCCTTGCATTTTAACATTCTTTGTTGTTCTTATAGCCACCTTGTATTTTTTTTTTTAAGCTGATGATTTTACAAATTGCTCTGGTGGAACCTGTAGAGAATGTGCTTCCTCTCCCCCTCCTTCTTTTCTCTTTCTCTCTCCTTTTTTTTTTTTTTTTGTGCCAGGGATAAACCCAAGGCCTTAGGCATACAAAGAAAGCATCCTACTACTGAGCTACATACGCAGCCCACCACCCACTCACCTTCTGATTTTCCTTAAAGAACAGAGTCCTGAAGGAAAACAACAGTAGAATCTAAGGGTACTCAGAAGAGTGGGTAACTCTAGAGTATCTGTGTTGCCTTGGATCCTAAACTCAAGTAATAACTTAGCTTGGCCTCACCATGAGATCACAGGCAAGAAAAATAACCTTTTCTTTACAATGTTCAGAAAGTTCATGACCAGTTGACCCTGGAGAAGTGTTTTCACATTGTGAGTGAAAGGAGAGAAGCATACAAACACAATAGGAATGATATACTTTTGAAGCTGTTTGTCATTACTAATTCACTACCCACTCTGGAGAGTACCTTCCATACTATTTTCCTTTTGCTTTCCACCTGTTTCTAAAATCCCATGAAATGGTTACAAGAGGCTATATGGTTAACATCAGAGCTCTTAGGCACAGGTGGAAACATTCTAAGTAAAGATCTAGAAGTACAACAAAGACAGACTTGGTAAGTAGAATTGTATCAAATGTAAGAGTTTCTGCATGGCAAAGGACATAGCTTACAAACTAAAAAGAAAGCCTATGGAACATGAAACAATTTTTATCAGCTGTACATCAGATAAGGGTCTAATATCCAGAATATACTTAGAACTCAAAAAATTAAACTCTCAAAGAAACGACAACTCAATTACAATAGGGGCTAATGACTCTTTGAGATTACTCAGAAGAAGTAAAAATAGCCAATAGACACATGAAGAAATATATCTTTGCTTGTAAATGAAATGTAAATCAAAACAATGTAGAGATTCTACCTCATTCCAATTAGAATGGCCATTATCAAGAAAACAAGGGGCTGGGAAGGTGGATCAGTGGTAGAGCACTTGCCTTGCATGCCTGAGGCCCTGGGTTCGATTCTTCAGCACCACATAAGCAAAAAGAAAAAAGCCGGAAGTGGTGCTGTGGCTCAAGTGGTAGAGCACTAGCCTTGAGCTGAAGAGCTGAGGGAGAGTGCCCAGGCCAAGTTCAGGCCCCATGACTGGAACTACCCCCCCCCCGGAAAAAAAAGAAAACAAGCAACAAATGCTGGTGAGGATGCAGCCAAAAGGAGAAATCTAATTCATGGTTGGTGGAAACATAAGCTTGTTCAATCACTCTGGAAAGCAGTATGGAGGTTCCTCAAAAAAACTAAACATAGAAATACTCTAACACCCAGTAAATTCCACTACTGGGCATTTATCCAATAGATAACAATGTTCCAGTGAAACCACCAGCACAACCATGTCCATTGCATAAGTCTTTTAGAACAAGATGGTACCCTGCCATTCCTGGGAAACCCTATGAAGCATTATGGACACCTAGTGGCTGCTCAGGATAATGCCGTGGGATGCAATGCCAGTAAGGGTAGGGAGTGGTCTAGCCTGGTCAGTCCTTTGTAATCTTGCCTATGCAGTCCTCCAGGAGACCATGTCTTCCACTTTATCAGGGGTCCAAGTCACTCATAATGGCAGAGCAACTCTATCAAAGACCCATCCTCACCCAAATGCAGGAAAGTATAATACTGGGCTCTAACACCACAGAACACAGACTTAAATGGCCATTAGCCATATGCTGACATTTTGACAGAAGAACTAAGCTCGGAAAGGACAGACTCTGACATTAATTAGTCATGTGGTTTCAGGTAAGTCACTGTGCTTCTCTGAGCTTCCTTAACATCTGTAAAATGAGAGAGAGTCGAATCTCTTAATGTTAACATTCTATGATCTATGAGCCTTTTTTGTATCTGGGAAAACAGTCTCATCTGCTCTGCTCTGGCCCCATGGATCTCTACATTAAACTGAAGGAAGCATTCTCTCTTCAACTTCATGGCCCATTTCCAAGCTTGGCTACAATCCTAAGAAGGCTCAACTTTCTTCCCAAAGCTACATGTCTGAGAAGGGGTGGAAATCATAGACTGTGGGAGTTTCAAGGCATTTTCTAATCCATTCCCTTGATTTTACAAATGAAGGATAGAGATTTATAGAGATATTTCAAAATTCATCATGCCCAAACAGTAGCAGAAATGTGATCGTAACTTGGGCATTCCAATAATAACTTGGGTATTCTTCAATACTGAGCTGCTGGCACAGGTCTTGCCCAGACTCTACTGGTGTCTTCAGCACTCTGGTTCTCTCACAGCAGTCTCTGTGTGAAATGTGAGTGAACGTTCTCAACTCAGCATTTCTTCTCTTCCCCTAGGTTCCGGCATCCCTCTTCCCTTCTTATTCCTTATTGGCACCACTTCCAATCAAGAAAGTAGTCAGGAACAGATGTTGTGAGGGGGCACCTCTCCCCCAAACCCACAGCTTGTGGGGTTTAGAGGCTTGCAGGGAGGGCTACTCTAGGCCAGGAGGCTGTGTGTTGAAGTCTACTCAACCTCCTTTTCAGACCAGCGTGGAGGCTTTAGGTGCTTGTGTGGTCCCAGCTGGCCTACAGAGGGCAAAGCAGTCCAGTGTAGAACTTGGCAAGATTCCCTCTTACCACTAGCAGTCACAAACATTTACTGTGAGAAAAGTTCACGCTTACATACTGGTTTGATCCAAGTTAGCCCACCCTTCCACCTACCTTTGTATGTGCAGGGGCAGCAGCTGTCATTTGCTGGGCCTGGAGCTGAACAGATGGGGTCTAGGTTTGCCTACACAGGCAGGATACCAGCCCAGGCAGAACCTCTCTTCTGCCTGAGGAGGGAGGGACAGCTATACTTCAGTTCACCATCAGACTCTAGTTGAGGTCTCCTGTGGCACTAGAGCTCTCTACCAGCTCAGTGCCAGCTGTAGCAAAAGAGAAACCTCTCACACACACAGATGAGATTTATTTTCTGAGCCCCTCTGTCCCCTCTGCCCCAATACAATTTACTTTGTCATAACCCTCACTGAGCTTTCAGTCTTACTCTAACCTTGCCTTTACCATATGGTTTAGGAAGAGCAGATTCACTGGGCATTCTCTTTAGATATGAAAATACTGGCCTTAGGGTTTGAATACTGGCTTGAAAAGCTGGCTTTGTCCCTTTTTTTTTTTTTTTGGCTCTAGGACTGTAAACAATTTATTTGCTTGCCTGAGCTAAGTGTCTTTAGTCATAAATTGGAGACAACAGTGCAATTATTTGACTAGGATAAATGAAAATTATGCCAAGAACAGCTGTAAAAGTTCTTAGTGTGGTGGGCAGTACATAAGAAACCCCTCTCCAATAAATGGCTGTTTAAGTAGATAGATGATACTTGAGTTCTTGTCCCATTGGGAGAATATTTTGGGGAATCATTTCCACATCCAATTGCTCTGACACCGACCAGGGTTCAAATCCTGCTTCTACCATTTGTTATGTGACCCTAGGGAACACACTTGATGCATTTATAAAATGGACAAGAGAGTTAGTGGGAAGATTAACAGTGATACACACAGTAAGGTTTCAATAAATATCAATGAATAATGTTCTTATGTGACTGCAAGTGAGAATAGAAAGATCCATTAAAAGAATGGGACACCACTTGTCTACAATGCAACTGTTTCCAGGACTTGAACAATGTCATGGCATATTTAAGGGGTTAGGTCATCAGGCAACAGATAATAATGAGATTACAGGTTTGATACAGTCTAGGTAGCTAAGAAATCCTAGGCATCATGGTTCTTAAACAGCAGCCTCAGTGCAAGCGACGAGGGTTGATTTTTACCAAGCAGGCTTGCCAGATTTAACAAGCAGGCTTCCACAGGGAGAGGGTGGGAAGGGAGAAGTCAGCATGGAAGCAGAGCTGGCCGGCCATCCCAGGGTTTAACCACACACCACACACCGACTTAGCGGCGGCGGGGGGGGGAGGAATAGAAAAAGGCCGATCTAGCGTGGTCTCGTCTGTCGATTGTCACGGAAAAGCCAGCAAGCAAACTGCTATCGCGGGCTGCTACGCAGTTCTTTCCAGGGAGTCCCAGGCAAAGGGCTGGGAAGCTCAAGGGGCAGATGACAGGCGCATCCATCGTGGTTCCCCGCGCGCAGAGGGAGAGAAAAGGGGCGACACAGAGGCAAGGCTGCAGGTCCATGAATGAACCGTGGGCTGCGCCGTGGGTTCTGGGAGTTCACCTCAATCCTTCCCAGGTTGTCATTCCCCCAGCTCCCGGCACTCGGTCTTTCCTTCCACTGTTTACCGCCCCCGCAGCCCTCATTAAGAAAACTATCATTTAAAGCCCCAGTTGGAGCCCAGGAGGGGTGAGGGAGCGTGCAAGGGAGGGGGCAAGAAGGATGGGCACCCGTGCCCTGGTGAAGCCAGGCTCTGGTGTTCTGGTTCCAAGCAGCCCGGGCTGCCTCTCTGTCCCCCATGCAGCTCCCAACTCTGAGCCTGAGCCGGCTTCTCCTGCTGCCTCGGCGGCATGGCGAGGCGAGGCGAGGCGAGGCGCGCTGTCAGCATTCGGCCAGGGAGAGGATGACGCGGGCTGGGCAGGAGAGCGGCCAACTGCAGCAGCCCCGCCGCGGGCCGCCGCGCGCCCAGCTCGCCGGCCCCTGAGCCCAGCAGCGTCGGGCGTCGGGCGCGGGCCGGGGCGGGGGCAAGCAGTCTCCCGCTGCAGCCCCGCACCGATCCAGCCTATCAGCGGCCACTCAGCGATTCGCTCCAGCCCGACCAAAATAGCTGTGAACGCCTGTGACTAGCGCGCGGCCCCACACTTGACGCTCGTCCGGCCGGCTCGCTCGCTCGCTCGTTCGCCCGGCCCGCTCCCCTCGTCCGGAGGGGGCGGGGAGGAAGCGGCCGGGGAGGGGGGTGGGGGTGGGGAGAGGAGGGAGGGAGGGAGGGAGGAAGGAAGGAAGGAAGGAAGGAAGGAAGAAGGGAGGAAGGCAGGCAGGCAGGCAGGCGGCCGGTGAGCGCAGACCGGGCTGCGCAGCGCGGGCCGGAGCGGCGCTGCAAGGCGCCGGCGTTAACCCCTCGAGGGCAGGCGGCGGCGGCGGGGGAGCGGTGTTCATACATAAGAGCACTGCATCACGCTAATCTTCTCCCCAGAACAGTATGCGTCAGCAGTACATTCACGTTCTGACTGAAGGACAAAAGGATGAGAGAGCAGTCTGCGTGGCTGCTGCCTGCAACACTGCGAGCCCAGCGCGAGGAGGAGACGGTGGGCGCCGAGCGCGGGGGCCCCGCGGTTGCCGCCGTCGTTGCCGCCGCTAGCCAGCTGGGACCATGTTCCCGGGCTCCGGAGCGCTTCCCGCAGCTGCGACCCCCGCTGCTCACGCCGCCGCCGCCGCCGCCAGCGCTCCGGTCGCTGCTGCAGCAGTCCACTGGCAGCGCAGCCGCTGAAGGCGCCGGGAGCCTCAGCCGCGAACTCGTCCTCTCCGTACGAAGCCCGGGCCGGCGGCGCGCCGGGGGCCGGCCAGTGACGGGCGGCGGCGGGCGGTCGCGCGCAGCCAGGGGCTGCAGCGCCCGCCGCCGGACCCGCGCCCGCCCCCGGACTCCCTGAAGGGGCCTGCGGTGCGGGCGCGATCGCGGGCGCCACGCGCTCCTCGGCCGGCGGACGGGCCCCCGTGCCCACGCCGCTGCCCCTCAGGGGCTGGACGGATTACCGCTCCTCGCGCCAGCAGACGGCGGACTGGAGAACTCAGCCCAGTTTTTGTCTTTTAACCCTTCCGAGAAGAGGCGAGGAGGAAGGGGGTGTGTGTCTGGGGAGGGCAAGGCGCTGCCGCCAACACCTCCTCTTAACTCTCGCCGCCCCGCGAGCTCACGACCGACCGCAATCAGCTGCCGCCGGCCCGGAGCGGCCAACGCCACGAGAGCGGAGAGCGGAGCGCGGAGCGCCGCCGCCGCCAGCGAGCCAGCGAGCCAAGGAGCGCGGCCTGGGCGGCTCCGGGGCGCCCCGGCACCCCCTCCCAGCGGCGGCCGGGGGAGCGGGCTGGGGGCGCCGGAGGCACACTTTGGCGATGAAGCGCCTTCCCCCGCGGCTGGAGCGCGCCGGTGCCAGGGTCCAAGGACAAAGCAGGGAAGCGCTGGTGGCGCCGCTCCCCGGGCTGAGGGGGGGGCATGCACCTGCATAGCCCGCCGGGCCTTGGCTCTCCCCAGCGCGCCTCAACTCCGCGGCTTCGCCGGCTCGGGCTCCGGATTTACTAGAAGCCATTTTGTCTCCCCCACCCCCTTTTCCCCTCCCCTCTGCCCTCCCCACCCCCACGACTTCCCCCCTTTTGTTAATTAAAACTAAGAAGTCAAAATGGGAACGAGGTGCCCGGCTCCCATGGAGAAAGCTTAAGGACACCGCGCCAGTTCTCTGCTGCCTTTCTTCCGAGGTAGGTGGACAGCGAATTGGGTGGGGATGGTTGCAAGGTGGGAGAGAAGTCTCAGATTTCGGAGGGCTGGCCCTGAGGGTGGGCTGCTGGATGAGGGGCCGCTCTGCTCGGTAGTTTGGCAGGCTTTTGCTCGACCGATCTGCTCCGTCTCTCTAATCGCCCCCTCCCCACCTCCTTCTCCAGATGGAAAGAGGAGCTCCTAGCTCACTTAAGCCGGGGTAGGGCTGGTTCTCCTTTCCGAGCCAAAATCCCAGGCGATGGTGAATTATGAACGTGCCACACCATGAAGCTCTTGTGGCAGGTAACTGTGCACCACACCTGGAATGCCGTCCTGCTCCCCGTCGTCTACCTCACCGCGCAAGTGTGCATTCTCTGTGCAGCCATCGCTGCTGCCGCCTCCGCCGGGCCCCAGAACTGCCCCTCCGTCTGCTTCTGCAGTAACCAGTTCAGCAAGGTGGTGTGCACCCGCCGGGGCCTCTCTGAGGTCCCGCAGGGCATTCCCTCCAACACCCGGTACCTCAATCTCATGGAAAACAACATCCAGATGATCCAGGCCGACACCTTCCGACACCTGCACCACCTGGAGGTCCTGCAGCTGGGCAGGAACTCCATCAGGCAGATAGAGGTGGGAGCCTTCAACGGCCTGGCCAGCCTCAACACCCTGGAGCTGTTTGACAACTGGCTGACAGTCATCCCCAGTGGGGCCTTTGAGTACCTGTCCAAGCTGCGGGAGCTCTGGCTTCGCAACAACCCCATAGAGAGCATCCCCTCTTATGCCTTCAACCGAGTGCCCTCCCTCATGCGCCTGGACTTGGGGGAGCTCAAGAAGCTGGAGTAT
The DNA here is from genome assembly GCF_024711535.1 of Dipodomys merriami. Lineage (NCBI taxonomy): Eukaryota > Metazoa > Chordata > Mammalia > Rodentia > Heteromyidae > Dipodomys > Dipodomys merriami. The sequence goes on along the minus strand of NW_027206068.1, from coordinate 59,411,971 downwards.
ATCTCAGAGGGGGCTTTTGAGGGGCTGTTCAACCTCAAGTACCTGAACTTGGGTATGTGCAACATTAAAGATATGCCCAATCTCACCCCCCTGGTGGGGCTGGAGGAGCTGGAGATGTCAGGGAACCACTTCCCTGAGATCAGGCCTGGCTCCTTCCATGGCCTAAGCTCCCTCAAGAAGCTGTGGGTCATGAACTCACAGGTCAGCTTGATTGAGCGGAATGCCTTTGATGGGCTGGCCTCGCTCGTGGAACTCAACCTGGCCCACAATAACCTCTCTTCTTTGCCCCATGACCTCTTCACTCCGCTGAGGTACCTGGTGGAGTTGCACCTCCACCACAATCCTTGGAACTGTGATTGTGACATTCTGTGGCTTGCCTGGTGGCTTCGGGAATATATACCTACCAATTCCACCTGCTGTGGTCGCTGCCACGCTCCCATGCACATGCGAGGCCGCTACCTGGTGGAGGTGGACCAGGCCTCCTTCCAGTGCTCTGCTCCTTTTATCATGGATGCTCCCCGCGATCTCAATATCTCTGAGGATCGGATGGCGGAACTTAAGTGTCGGACTCCCCCCATGTCCTCTGTGAAGTGGTTGCTGCCCAATGGGACAGTGCTCAGCCACGCCTCCCGCCACCCACGGATCTCTGTCCTCAATGATGGCACCTTGAACTTTTCCCGTGTGCTGCTCTCAGACACTGGAGTATACACATGTATGGTGACCAATGTGGCAGGCAACTCCAATGCTTCGGCCTACCTCAATGTGAGCACGGCCGAGCTCAACACCTCCAACTACAGCTTCTTTACTACGGTCACAGTGGAGACCACGGAGATCTCACCTGAGGACACGACGCGAAAGTACAAGCCAGTTCCTACCACATCCACTGGTTACCAGCCGGCATATACCACCTCTACCACGGTGCTCATTCAGACCACCCGTGTGCCCAAGCAGGTGGCAGTACCCGCGACAGACACCACCGACAAGATGCAAACCAGTCTGGATGAAGTCATGAAGACCACCAAGATCATCATTGGCTGCTTTGTGGCAGTGACTCTGTTAGCTGCCGCCATGTTGATTGTGTTCTATAAACTTCGCAAGCGGCACCAGCAGCGGAGTACAGTCACAGCCGCCCGGACAGTTGAGATTATTCAGGTGGATGAAGACATCCCAGCAGCATCTACAGCAGCAACAGCAGCTCCATCCGGTGTATCAGGTGAGGGGGCAGTAGTGCTGCCCACAATACATGACCATATTAACTACAACACCTACAAACCAGCACATGGGGCCCACTGGACAGAAAACAGCCTGGGGAACTCTCTACACCCCACAGTCACCACTATCTCTGAACCTTATATAATTCAGACCCATACCAAGGACAAGGTACAGGAAACTCAAATATGACTCCCCCTCCCCCCAAAACTTATAAATGCAATAGAATGCACAAAAAAAGAGACAGCAACTTTTTGTACAGAGTGGGGAGAGACTTTTTCTTGTATATGCTTATATATTAAATCTATGGGCTGGTTAAAAAAAGATTATATTAAAATTTAAAAAGAAAAAAATCAAAACAAAACTATTTTCTAACTTGTAAGTTCTATTTAAATGGGGAGGGTGGGGAATCTTGGGAATGTTGTGGGTACAAGCTACAAGTCAACTTGCTGTGCTGCCAGAAGAGTTTTCTGGTTTATGGTGGATAGTGCTAAGATAAAAACAAACTCAAACAATAGCAAACACCCCTGAGAAGGAGCAGAGTGCAGGCCACTAAGGGGTAGGAAGGATAGGCCGCATTATCTTTTTTTAAGAAGATAACTTCATAGGATACAGGAATACCCATTTCTACAGACGTCTTTCTTAAGTCAGGAGCTGTCTTTGCAGATTTATCTTACTAAAAAAATACAAAAGAAAAAAAAGCACCATGAATTTGTACTGTGCCAAAATTTTGAGAGGCAATAACTATTTTTTCCTTCAGAGGCCAAAGGGAAGATAAATCTGTAAACATATTTAAGCAGGAAAAACCGCCAAAAAAAAAATCAAATGAATACTTAAAGGGGCTGAGTCTTTGTCCATGTGCACAAATCCCTAGGTTTGTGCACTGCACTGGGACATGCATATGCCTCATCCCTGCCTGACAGTGCTTCAGGACAGAGCTAAGAAGGAAGGGAGACTGGTGTGGCTTTCAGTCAAATGCTTTCACACTGCACCAGATTTCTGCAATTGGGCTTAACCCACTCTGCAAGGCATGTGTCTATTCAGGGTTTCCCAGGAGAAGGAGGCAGCCCGAAGGGGGTGCGGCAGCAAGGAGTGGGGAAGGAGAGCAGAAGCAGAGAATGATTCACGGGAGGCCATGAATTAGTGTTGTGCCATGTCCACCTGTTGTTCCAGGTATCTGACAAATGATTGTAGACAATGATGGCATTTTATAATTCCTCAAAAAGGTCTTGTTTGTTTTAAAGGTGGAGAGGGAGGAAAAGGCTGGGAGCGTGGAGCTTGGGGGAGTAGAAGCTTTTCTCATGCTTAGAATTTGGTGACTATTCTAAATGCTGATTCATTAGGGATTATTACAGCTGATGCAAACTGGTTGTGGTGATGGAGTGGGGGCAGAACATGAGTAGAGAAGAAAAAAGGAGAGGCAAAAAGGGCATGGCTCAAGTAAAGTACGGAAGCCTTCGCCTGCCAGGATGCTTCACAAAAACTGTGAAATTCATAGTTAAAATAAAAGTGACACACATGCATACATGAGTGAGTTCTGCATGTAGTCCTGTTGAATGGGCACCACTGGGGAAGCTTCTCCCCCCCAGGCCTACCTCCAGAGGTGGTGTAAGGAAAGGGGGAAGGGGAAGGCCAAGTTCTGTTATTCTGGTCCATTTAATATGTAACTTCTTTCAGTTATTTTAGCTTTAAGAGGAAATATAGGGTTCGGATGTGAAAGGGGGTGGTATGGGTGGGGAGAATGCCAACAATAACAACAAAACCACTGATTGTAATGTGAGAAAAGTGTATTTTTGTATTTTAATAAATATTGTTCAATTTTTAATTCACTGTCCCCAAAGGGTTAAATTGAATAAGACCGGAACCTATACATTCTTATGAGCATTAAACTAAATAATTTCTATTTGAAAAATGGGGGGTGGGGTGAGGGTGGGAAGAGTTATGATATGGGAAAGACAAATGTTAAATATATTTTAAGTGTGGGAAAATGCTAAAGCTGTCAACGTTTCCTTAGTTTAAATAAATGCACCCCGACTCAAGTGCACCTACTACGAGCTAATGTGTTAGTACCTGGCTTTGTTGGGGGTATAACCAAATTCCCTATGCCCTGGAAAACCAGGGGAAATGGGTCAGCCTCAGCTCCTGGGACCTGGCCAGAAGTGAAATGCCACCTCAGCAGAAGCTGCTGGTCAGGCAGCACCAGCTCAACCCAAGGACCCAGGGGGGCCTGGATTTAAGAGGGCTGCAGTAATGTAGTTTGGCTGCAATTTCCCACAGGCGGTGTTGCTTTAGTTCTCTGGGTGTGTAATAGTCAAATGTGTCTTGGTGGAGGTGGGGTTTAACTCTTGAGGCTCACAGAGTAATGAGTTCCAGAGAGATTCCATGCGTGGAGACCCTGTGTTTCTTCACCGCTAGTATTTATACTAATGCAGGGAATCGGGATTGAGTGGGTATGATCTCTGGCACTGAGGAGGAAGGGAAAGAGGCAGCACTTTGCAGCAGTTGGCTAAGAAAGGGCCAATTCTGAATCTTCCTGGACATAAGAGACTGTTTCTGGGTATCAGTGCTTCTAGCAGCACATATACATAGGCATTTATAATACAGGCAGCAAAGGTACATTCCCTAGGCCTCTCTCTTAGCACTCTACCTCAATAAAGAGAGAAAACTGCAGCAGACCAAAGGGTGGGACTTGCTTGGCTAGGACCAAATGAAAAGCGAAAATGACTTCCTTTCCTAGTGCCACATGACAACGCCCGCTGTTCATAACAGCTTCCTGGGTGTACATTCTGAGGTAACTGGAGAAGTTGCTGCTTCAGCAATGGAGGATGGGGAGCCGACTTCCTAGCAACCCCCTCTTTGGCAGTTATCTGGGATGTCAGAGAATTTAGGCAGTAACTCTGCAATGTAAAGGGTCTTGCTAAACAAAGGCTTGAAGAGAATGGGCCAAAAACACTTGTGGGAAAAGAACTAAGAAGAATGGCACTTATCCTAGGGATAAGAAGTATATCAGGTCTTGGAATCTGAAGGAGAAATGTTTTCTAGAAGAAACCTTACAAGACTTGGGGAGACTAGAGAGGATGACTCCTCCCCTGAGTGCTGCAATGGCAATTCCTTAATGGCCCACCCTTCCGTCTGGCACCAGTTCAGCATTTGGAGCGGGGCCTTTCTTTGCCATAATGCTGAGTTTATCCTCTTCTAAGCAGGCACATAGGGCAGCTTTTCAGAGGCGCCTCATGAGTATCCAAAGTTGAGCCTTTAAGGCTGCTTTAGTGACTCATCATTGGGCCTGGCCGAACTTTAAGGCTGGTTACCTGGGAATGGAACGTGGGTTGATAGCTCTTCATCAGGTTAGTTACAGCAAACTGTGGCTAAGTATAAGGAATTACAGAATTTTCATTATAGAATTTGAGGCCATGAAAAACCATTTTGTTTAATCTCTTTGCATCTTATGGTCAAGGAAACTGAGCCCCAGAGAAACGGAAAGACATATCCAAGATCACACTGCTAGTTAGCGACAGAGGCAGAACTAAAACCCAAGATTAGTCTCCCAGGTATAAACTGTGTTTTCTCACTGGCTATCAAGAAACTGTTTCTTTCCATGTCAAAATGGGATCTCCTACAGATATTTTTGTGGTCTCTTTTTACCACAAGCTGTTCACTCTGTCACCCAACTATTACTATTACTATGCAAGGCCTGAACAAAATTCTGAGCACAGGAGCTTCACATATGCTCACTAAAGGGTTGGATTCTCAAGACAACATGTAACTCTTTCCTGATTCTTAGACCCAATGGCAGACAGAAACTGCGGAATCCCAGAGTAAAGCTATGGGAGAAAAGATGAAGTAGGTAAGATGGTATGTTTACAATGAGAAAGATGGCTTGGCTTCTTTCCAAACTTCAGCTGGAAAGCTTTGTACAGGAGAGGATTGTCAGAAGTCTTGAAGGCTGTACCATAGAAATTTTTCATAGAGTAGTGGTTTCTAGTCATTTGGCCACAAAATGGAGATATTGGTGGTGATGGGAGGGGGAGTCCTTCATTACTTCACTCTGCTCTATCTTCCCAGCCTTAGTGCTTTAAATGCCATGCTGTGATTGTCACTTCTATAATCTGCTTCAGGGCTTCTTATCACCCTTCAGTGTAATGCTGCATCCTACTATCAATGAAGGTAGACAGGCTAGTTTCTAAGGCCTAGAGACATTAGCTTTATCATGGCTATTTAACATGTATTGAGGCCAGCAACTTGCTGGGTGCTGCACAGAACACCGGGTGGAGTATCTCTGCAAGACAATTCCTATTGTTGGCAGGGAAGAGGGCCACAGTACATGGCCTCTGGCTTCCTTCAGTGGTGATGACTGGTTACTGAAGAAGGCTAAGTAAACCTTACTCTAGGCTTCTACCTCAGGGGGCCAGGGCCCACAATTAAAGCTCCAATGCAACAAAGCAGCAAAAGGGAAGAGAAAGATGAAGGAGGGGTGGGGGGAAAGGGAAGGAAGGGAGAAAGAAAGAACATTTATATCCAAACATATGTCTGATTTTATCTCCTCTGCTGACACTCAGCACTCCATGGCATTGGCTAATGCAGGCATTGTTCACGCCATTTCTAAATCCTGCCTTAGCTAAACTGCAAAGCACTTTTTGGCTCAAAGCAACTCTTTTGGTCTCTATCCATTTAGAAAGCACCTTTTCCCTTGCAGGAGGAAGAATGATTTGGGCAAGGGATTTCTGTTATTTTCATCTTTGCTTTAAGTTAAAGTGAAGTAAATTACTTGGTTAGGGTTAAGGACGATAGGAGCTAGATCAGCTAAATATGTATGTGTGTGAAAAAAAATCTATCTTATGCACATACACATACAAAAGTGTAGCATAATGCCTATAAGCAGACTCTGGAGCCAGTCTTCCTGGGTGGAATCCCAGCTCAATTACTTTTACTCTGACTTTGGGCAAGTATTTTTCTCTCAGCTGTACAATGGAAGTAATATTACTATCTACCTCACAATTTCATATTGTTGTGAAAACTGAAATTATAATTTATACCTGTATCTATCTCACATTTACCACCATGCCTGACATTATATAGTAAATGCTACATAGTTGTTAGTTACATGGTCTATATAACCATACAGACAAAAAAGAACAGCCCCCATCACCACATCTATTCTTGAACCTTGTCTATGCTCAAAGAAAGAACGTGCTTAGATACACTATTCTAGAGGAAGAATGGTCATCTAGAAGTTAAGGGACAGAACTATCTACAAGCAAGCACTGTGGGAAAGATTGCTGCATTCTCCACCCCAGGAAAACTCTGCCTTGTGCTCTGTCCCTAAACCAGCTCTGCAGGTGGCCCAACACACTTTGCCCACATTTTCCAGCTTTGGGAAAGGGGCTTCTGCTTGTAGTGGTGCATAAGCAGAGGGGCCAGACAAGGCATTTCTACATAGGAAGGCTTGGTCCTTACCAAGAAAGCAAGCTTCCTAAAATCGTTGAATTTTCACCTGATTCTCCAGTAGGGTGCAACGGAAGCAGTATTATTCAGTAGATAGTAATAAAATCATTCCTGACTCTGAAGCCTTACTAGGCCCGAAGATACAGAGGGGAAGGTACCAGGAGGGAGAAGTCTATTGGCACAGAAAGGCTACTTATTAGATCTTCCGAGCAGGATTGGAGAGCTTAGAGAATAGACAGGGAGTAAAAATTTAAGCAAGTGAAGTGTGGCAAACACACAGGCAGGGGTCTGCAATGCAGTTGAGTAGGGAAGCCAGGGAGATTCTTCTGCCTTAACAAGCAAGAAGCTGGCTGGACCATGGATGGTGAAGAACTCTTAGGGTGAAACTGATGGCACGGAACAGAGGAGATGATAAGCAGGGAGATCAACTTTCCAAGAGAAGCTAAATGCATTTTGCTTTCCTAACGAGAGGCTAGAATTAGATTTTAGGATGATCACAGGTTTTATCCTCTGACACATGCCAACTTTGCTACCAGTACCTAGGCCAAACTACCTAACCACAACAGTCCTGTTTCCTGTCCCAGAGGCTGTCTGTTCCTGGAGAAGCAATCCAACCCTCGGGGTAGTACTCCAATCCCAACCCCCGAATGTTCTACTTAGAGCCTATCACCTCATTTCTATTAAGGCATAGTTCCTGGGGCGGAGAGGGTTGGTAGTGAAGAGAGGATGCAGCTCACTATATTTATGCACAAAAAGATCATTCCAGTGTTAACAGAAATCGTGGTTGCCCATAGAAATAATGATGACTTATGAGTTCAGTGCACATGGATACTTGCAATGAGTCAGAGAGTAGGCGCTGGCCTGTGGGGATATCCTGGGAGAAGCTGTCTTGTCAAAGCAAGTTAGCACTTAAGAGGACAGTGTTACCTTCTCAAAGAACCTTCAGTGGGGAAGCACCTAGATGAGAGGCCACTCTAACACCAGGTACGAGGGCTGGATAGACCAAAGTAATATTCAGTCTTTCAAGTTCACTTGTTCTGTGTACCCAGTGACAATACCAGAGCAATTACTCATGTTCCAATCAATTGCAAAATGCCATAGAATAGTCCTCGATCCTCTCATTTCTTTCATACCCACTTGCCTTCTTACATTCCTACTAGTATACCTTTCAATTAATTATATCAGTTTTTTTTTTCTTTCATAGCTGTCATTTGAATCCATTCATGTGTCATGACAGGTCCTAGGAAATTCTCCATGATCCAAAAAGAATGACAGCCTTTCTGGTTTCTAGCAGTTCATATGCTATTTCCTTTCCAGGGTGGCTCCTTAATCTGTACTCTCTTTTCCAGTCCCTTTAATGTCTCAGTTCTGGTTGCCTTGTGTCTCTGAGCTGGTCCTGATTTAGTCACCAGATAAGTCATTCTACCTGCTCAGTGAGTCAGCAGAGAGAAGGAGAAGAGCTTTAACGGCACTAACTGTTCCTTGGGCAAAGTTTGGTTTCCTGGCCTCAGGCTATTTCTTCCCAGTCTTCAAGGCCTGACTTCCTTTACCTACCACTCTCCTCTATTTTCATTAAGACCATTCAGTGGCTCTTGTTCAGACAATTCACCCCTGTCGGTGAACTGAAGGAGTTATAGGCAACTTTCCACAGAGGCAGTTACAGCCAGCATCCAAGTATCAGTTTCCCAGTTTCCTGGATTCCGTAGCCCCTTTTGGAGGAAATGCTCAGTGAATCCCTCACAATGCATCCGAGGCCCCAGATACCAACAGCCTGTTCTTTCAGCTTGCAAGCCATAGAGGTTACAAGTTATAATCTATTACCATTCCAAGAAGACTTAATTTCTAGACTTAAAGGAAGTCGGCTAATACTTTATCCTATTAGCGTTTGCCTGTGTGAATTGACAATGGCTTCCTTCTGACATGACAGCATATTCCTCCAATTCATCTCTTTTAACAGAGAAGTCTTCAGTATGAAAAAAGGAAGGAAAAGAAAAGCCTAAGAGACTGCTAGAGGAACCAGGGAAAGAAGACCATTTTTCCAGTCATTCATTCATGAATGAGGAGAGGGGGTCAGAGGGACAGTGCAGGACTAAATGACCTCAAAGCGTATTTGTATTTCATCATTTCTCTTAGGAGGGAAGTGATTGTGACAGCTGGGTATACGGGGTGCACAAGCTTCAGAAAAAGTGTCCGAAAAGTATGGACACAAAAAGACAAGGTGATGTCCCATCCTGAGCCTGATGTACCTGGTTGATAGCTTTCTCTTCCCTTAATCCTTCTTTCTGCTTCTTGTTCAAAGTCCACATCTGTTCTGACTAGTGGAATCTTGTCAGCTGAGAGCACCTTCATATCATAGGTATGTTATCAAAGTTGGCTAACAATACATGTGGGATGGCCCTAGATACTGAGACAGATTTATTGCTTTTAACTTCAGAGATGTGGACTCAGCCAACAATACCTTACATTTGAGCTGCCTCATTTTCTTTATGAGAAAATGCGATCTAGAATACAATGACTTGCCCAGTGTCGTGTAGCTGTGATGCAGAGACCAGACTTCTGGTCTGTAGGTTTTCAATCCAGCAGGGTGACCATGATGTTCAACTCCAGATGGGGCACCAAGCACAGAAAAGGCAAAGTGGTTAGTTCCCCCCAGGAGTCTGTGCAATCCCTTCCAGTACTTTTATTTGTGCTTAATGCTCCGAGACAGATGGCGCCCACTCAGGATTTCATTCAAACAGCTCGAGTTGAGAAATCAGACAACTTTTCCTTTCCCTGCAACCATAAGTAGTTAGGGCATGTGAGTTTAGATGGTGGTTCGAATAGCTAATAGATCAAATGCTTTTTCTTTTATTTAAGTAGCCTTTCCCTTCTCTCTCTGAGTTCAGTGCAGTAAGGTGGTACCTGCTCCTATGTAGGGAAGGCTAAGAGAAGCAAAACCATGACCACTGGACAAGAAGAGAAGTCTGGTGTTCTGTTTCTACCCTGCTTACTTTCTGTACGTACACACACACACACACACACACACACACACACACACACACACACACACACACACACACACACACACACACACACACACACACACACACACACACACACACACACACACACACACACACACACACACACACACACACACACACACACGGGGATCTTCAGAGGATAAGCTTTCATTGACTTGGAGGCCTACTCTGAAACACGAGGTCAAGAACCCAGTAAACTGTCTTTTCTCCCATCTCAATAAATCCTCTCTTGGTCCTGGCTATAATTTTATCACCATATATTTAATTAGACTGTGCTTCCTTCACGATAGTTTTAAGTGAAGTCCCAGTAGAAACATTCTAAAAGAACAGTTGCTTTCAGCAAAGGATCACTCCTAACCAAGTTAATTTAGCAGACATTTGCAGTCTTGAATGGGGTGGAGTTACCTCTTTTCAACTTCAAAGCTGGGAAGAGAAGGGAGGTGTGGAATGCAAAGGAATAAAGAGGAGGGCGGGGGCTTCAAGTAAATGAGTTTCCATCTATTAAGGAGTTAGTAATTTCTGCTAGCTCCCCTAGAGACCAGTCCCCTCCCAGAATGGTCTGACTCTAATGATTCCCACTCCTAAGCAACAGCCTGTGTTATGCTGGTGTTGAGACAAACTGTGCCAGAGAATTCCCTTTCTCTTGGAGGAGCTTCTATCATTACACAGGAGAGATTAGCCAGCCAGGAGGATGTGCTCTTGATGGGGAGAGAGAAAGACAACCAAAGAGAATGCTCATCTTTTCTAGCAGACTTGCTACAGCAGACCTAGGTCAAAAAAGACTGAGAGGTGAAAATGGCAATAGAACACAAGTTTTCTCTACTAGGCGCACATCAGATTGGAATCAATGGCCACAGGAGAGCCCTCCTGATGAGCTGAGGAACTCAAGAGAGGACTGTTGATCTGGTCGGGAGGCAGGTGCAGATTTTTGGGGTATGAGTTAAGTGTAGTCCTAATGGACAAAAATGGATGAGAAACTGAGGTATAAAATGGGAATAAAGTTTACTGGAATAGGGGGACTTATTTTTAGGTCTCTCAAGATTATTTAGGACATTTAGAACATTTCCAGGGCAGAAGCACAGGAATGAAGTTAGGGTTTTAGCTATTCCTGAGGTGGGGACTCGTCTCTATTCTGGATCTGTAGTGAGAGCTAACAGTGCAGCTCTGGCTATTGCTGAAGCTGCTGCCAGCAGGTCTTGAGAAGGGGGTGTGGAGTCCCCTTATTTTGCCCCTGGTGGCTTAGCTGTGATGGAGACGGGCCACTTCCAGAGGCCGCCTTGCCAGATGTGCCAGCAGGCAGCCTGGCCAGAGAGCCTGCAGTGCAGTGCAGACAGATGCCCTGGGCCGTATTCAGGATGGCAAGACCCTTTATGGAGCTGCGGCTCAGCTCTGGGGCAGTGCCAGAGCGGCAGGGTAATGTTCCTCAGCCAGATTCATTTTCCCCCAAACCTCTTCAAATATGTGGGCCATGGAGGGAGGCAAATTTAATTAAATTACTGTGTCATGGACTGCCTTTCCTGGGGAAGGGCTAAAAAGGGGCTCATGCTGACATGTAAACCCATCTGTGTATACAGAGCATGCATTTTTTTTTTTCTCTTGGTGCTAGGATGTCAGCAGCTGGAAGGGCTGGCAATGTCTAGGGCTGGAGCCAGGTAGCTGGACCCCGTTGCTGCAGCAAGGCAGAGTCAACAACAATGCAACCAGGCCCCATAGAGCTCTGCTGACCTTTCCTTTTCCACTTAAAAGACTAAGCGGGCACTCCCCCTTCCTGCATTAATTTGTTTCTCCTCAGATGCCTCTTGCTGGCACTCAGGACCTTCCCGTAAGGTGGTGCCCTGTGCTGTGTGTGGAGCTGTAGGGAGGTACCTTTCAGGAGTGCCCAGGCAGGGTTGTTTAGCTTGGCACGCGATGGAGGGGTCTCCGGGTGATTCTCTAGAGTGCTACCTCAGCAGTTCCCCATTGGCAATGCTGTGCTGGATAGAGAACCTTTGTCGAGTGCCAGAGTAAAGCGCAAAGCTTCTCCCTTTCCCTGCCACTGCAGATATAGGGCCTGAGCAGCCAACAGAGGCAAAGAAGGTCAGAAGCAACCAGAAGCACTTAACATGTGGAAATGAGCAACCAAAACAAATGCTGTCTGTGCTGAGCCTGTCCACCCCTCAAGGTCACTCCACTTCCCTCCTGGAAGTTCAGGCCTCAGTGCTCCAGACTACCAGAAGTGTGGTTGCCCTGAGCGGTGCTGCTACAAGAGCTGGAAAAGGTGTGGCATGGGGAACAGTGGACACAGAGTGCCGCAGGTCGTTTCTCCACTCACAGCTGAGACTAAGAGAGAGCTGCTGGAGGCACGATACTGAAACCTCACTGGATGCAACAACACTTGGAACCTGAGGGTTAGCTCTGTACTGGGCACCAGGAAAACAATCTGCCTGCTTCATAAAGCAGTTCTACTTATACAGCCCTCCTGGAGCTCTGCTGTTCCTCTGACACTATGCTAACCAGCACCAGGGCTAGACTCTGACTTCTAGCTCTTGTTACCTAAAAGTTTTAGATGTGAATATGATGGTTCCTTTCAGGACTAGGACAAATACCATCAGTCAATATAAGGACTGAGGATGTAGCTTAATGGTAGAATGCTTAGTACTTATTTAGCATAGACAAAGTCCTATAAAACCCCGCACTACAGGGGGGAAAATGATTCATCTCTTGGCCAGGCATTGTTGGGCATGCTTGTAATCTCTGCACTCAGGAGGCTGAGGGAAAAGTGTCTGGGTGTAGATACACAGAATCTACCATATGGCTTTAGAGAAATAAAGTCTGTGGGTGCTCTGTTTTGCTAAAGGGTATTTCCTCTGTACCCAATTAGACAGAAGAGAGCAGAATCCAGCTATGGGTGAAGGTAACCATGACATTTCAGTGGAACAAGGCCTCTTAATTCCATACCAAGACAAAAAGGGCCCATGCCCATTGGACACTGGGTGAGCTCATTCACCAAATGACTGGCTTCAAATGCTCAGGACAGAGGCAGATGCTCTCCAAGCCTCTGTCTTCTTTAGGCAGGATGCTACTGGTGCTTGGGTGGCAAGATATTTTATCTTTACCAATGACTGAAACTATGGTTATTCTGAAGCAAACACACCAGCAGTAAAGCAGATATGTTCAAACATGATATTCCTCTGTAGGGAAGGTCTGCCTTGGGGGCTTATGTTTCTTGTTACTTAAGAAGCGGTCTCCACTGTAGAACAGCTGCCACAGGCTTCCCTCCCTTCTGTAGGCTTCTGCCAGACTAGATGACTATGGTCTCACTCAGTGGAGGCTGCAAGATCCAGAATCCTGTGCAGCTCCACACTCATGCGGCCCAGTGGTAACCCAGCCTGGGAAAAGGCTGAAGGGACCCTAAGGCTACTGTCACATATCTTCCTCCATACAATGTCACCCATGACCTTCCTCCTGCTTGTTACCAGTCACTTCATTTCTGTTAAAAAGGGACAAACAGACATGAGTAATTGTCTACAATGCTGTACTTACTGCATGACACTGCCTTTTAGCACACTGAACTGGAGTGAGAAAATGAGGAGCAGTACTTTGAGAAGTTGCTAAGTATGTATTAAAAGAAGAAAAAGGAGGAAGAGACAGTAAGGTGGTTTCTGATATCTAATTCTTCCTCAGTTCCTAATAATACCTAGGAAACAGAGTGGCGGAATTAAGGACAGTTGTAAAAACAGAGTAGCTCTGATACAAGCTGGAAAGTGTTTTGTGCACAATATAAACTTAAAATCTTGCCACCTGGGTTAATAGGCCTGAATGTGAACTAAGGGTGGTCTTTATCTTGGCCCTAGGTGACCTGTGACAAGGCCTGGACCAGCAAGTCCCCTTATCTCAGGAAAGCAGGGCAGGGGGAGGCCTAGGAGTGACAGACATCACTGGGTACGGCTGGGGCCATCTGCACTACTGTGAATCAAGGTTGGCTCAGACAGAAGGCGCGAGGGAGGAGGTGCAGCTGCTGATGGCTCAGACAGCTTGGACCTGTCCAGGCAAACAAGCCACTCAAGTGCAAGCACAGCCAGCCAAGTAGGCAGAGCACAAATAAGAACTTAAAGCTTGAAGTATCTAAGAAGATAGGGATGAAGGTAGGAATTTGCCTCAGATTTCAACTGGTGACTGGCCAGATCTCTCATGGCTACCATAGGCTCTTCTGCTACTGATGGCTGAGATATGAGACGAGAACTGGGGGTTCGATGCAGGCAAGCATTCCTTGAGCTAGGATTTAACCTTATTATTCAGGGAACTGCAGATACAGCTCTGGATTGGGTTCTCTCACAGAACCTCCTCAAACAAAACAGAGGCCTACTCATCTGCCCAGTGTTAAGCAGCAGTGGGCTGTGGGTGTCTGGGTTAAACCAACTGTAGAGTACGGGAGTTTGTTTCAGGATTTGCCAAGGGGTACAAGTGTTCTACTTTCCTGCTTTCATTCGGCCATAAGAAGTGCTGCTCTAGCTCCCTGTTAAAGCTCTGTGGGCAGTGCTGCTAGGCTCCAGGTGCACAGAAGCAGCACTGAGAGAGTGTACTCTAGGCCATATTGTAATCTCTAGAGGTGGCAATGGGAATTCAACATCTTAATACACATCCAGGAGACTGGAGAACTGTGCTCTAGACTGGAGAGGAAGGCAAGGAGAAGCTGGGCAGACTTTTTTGATTTTTTTTTTTTTTTTTTTGTCCGATCGTGGGGCCTGAACTCTGGGCCTGGGCACTGTCCCTCAGCTCTTCAGCTCAAGGCTAGCGCTCTACCACTTGAGCCACAGCGCCACTTCCAGCTTTTTTCTTTTTGCTTATGTGGTGCTGAGGAATCGAACCCAGGGCCTCAGGCATACAAGGCAAGCGCTCTACCACTGAGCCAACTTCCCAGCCCTGGGCAGACTTTTTGATAGAATTGACAGTCTTGCCACTAGCTCCAGAAGCACTTGTCCATAGTTCTGCTTAAGCTGACCTACTGCTCAGGGGTTCCTTCTGGCTCAGAAGGCATTACCTCCAAGAAAGCTGGCCAAGTATTGATGACTGCCCTGGAAAAATAGGGGAAACCTTCCTTAAAAAATTATCACTCTCCTCAGAGGCCCAGGCAAGGAAGGAGAGAGGACAGATGGAGATTCACGAATATTAAATGGGAGAAACCAAGGTGCAAAGAGATACACATTATTCCAAAGGGAAATACGAGAACCAAATATCCTGCTCTCTCTAGTCACACACTCTGCAGTCAGTCACAGGCCTCTTTCTAGGCAAACTCAGGCAGGCTACAGATCGCCCTACAGTTTAGGTTCATGAGGCTGAGTGAATGAAAGGCTGTTCAAATGTCAGATTTCTGCCCCTTAGCCTAGTGGCACTTCTGAGCATAGGTCTTCCTTGTATGTGTATTTGGAATCAGTACGGTGACTGTGGTCTGGCCAGGTGCTGGAGAACAAAGGACACAGTGGGGAGACATGTAGGAGAGCACCAGCTTCCCTCTGCCTAGAGTCCTGTGAATAAACAGCCAGGCTATGTTGTAGGCTCGGAGAGTTACACTGTGGTACAGGGGGTCTACTTACTCTAGGAGTGGGCTGAAGCAGAAAATCATCCAGTTTGATGCAGATGTAGGCATGGGACAATGAAATGTTAAGGCTACAAACTAAGACTCTTTGGGGAAAACAGATGCCCCAGGCATTTACAGAAGTCCCATCTCAGAGCAATCCTGGGAGCTGGGCAGCTCTGTAAATACTCAGGTTAACAATGTATTTGGGCTGGCTGAATGAGCCCAAGAGTCCACAGCTTTCTCTCTACTTCAGTACCCTTTAGCTTAATATTTAAGTCTACGCCTTAAACACCCCTAAATAAAGAAGAGCTAAACATCTTGCCTCTGACTAGAGAGGTGTGCTAAGCCAAGGTCCCGGTCACAATAGTGTGTATATGTAGCCGAATGCTTGCAGCCTGAGCTCTAGAGTTCCAGTTAATTTGGCAGTAGCAAGACACTGTTCCATTGCTACTTCATAGCACTGATGACACAAAGGAGTCTCCACACCCAGGCAGACTTGGGAGCAGGTGTACTCCTAGGAATGGAGGGTTGAGGTACAAATTTCAGCTCTTTCACTCCAGCTGTAGCTGAATCCCACTGGGGAAAGTGTTGAGTACTCTGGGGAGATGAGGGGTCTCCTGTGGCTTGTATTAGTTACAATGCAGAGGCAATAGTCTTCTACTTTCCTGGTGTGTCCAATGAGGCCCTCAGGACAGGGCATGAAGCAGGGGCAGTGTCAAGGCAGGTAACTCACAAGGCTAGTTACAGGGAGGTCAAACAGTACTGTCTAGTTGGCTCATCCCAAATTCTGATTATAGACATAAGTCTAACCTTGCTCTTTGTGCCCATCCTGTCTCCCAGAGTACCTACTGCTCATATGAATTGGTAGGAGAGCAAGTTTATGTTATATGACGTCCACAAGCCTAAGCTGATGATCTAGGTGTAGGGATCCAAATGTAATCTTTTGAATCTAATGCTTCAACTGTAGCTGCACATTAGTATAGCTTTGAAAAAAATCCTACAAACATTTTAATTATTTAAAAAATCTGATATGAAAAAATTGAAACCCTGAAAACAGAGTAGCAATGAACTCTAATATATGTATCACCTGGATTCAACGATTCTCAAAGTTGTCATTTTTGTTTCATGTATTCTTTCATCCTTCTACCTTTTATACTTTTTCTCTTAAAAAAAGTGCTTCTTCTTATGTAACTACAATACTATTATCATACTTATCAAATTCTTTGGGTATCAGCTAAAATACTTGGGGAAACTTAATAAAATGTGGTGCTTGATGAAGCCAGAATCTTTGATGGGGGGCGGGGGGGGTGTCCAACCACCAGCAGCGTTCCTGAGCTTCCCTGCTCTGTGCCTCCAGTATGCCACCAGAGTTGAGAACCATATTCCTATCAATCTAGGATCTTGCAGTGGGATCTGTGAATGTCCCCTAGTCCCTCTAATCACAGAAGGCACACAGGCCTTGTGGCGGGCAGGAGAGAGGGAA
The DNA here is from genome assembly GCF_024711535.1 of Dipodomys merriami. Taxonomy (NCBI): domain Eukaryota; kingdom Metazoa; phylum Chordata; class Mammalia; order Rodentia; family Heteromyidae; genus Dipodomys; species Dipodomys merriami. The sequence goes on along the minus strand of NW_027206068.1, from coordinate 59,395,254 downwards.
GCAGAAGAGGGAGGGAGAAACATGGCAAGTAACAGAGAGGAGGAAAGAAGAGAAGCACAAGCACAAAAAGCCAGCAAAGCACAGAATGGATTCTGCTCAGGAGTCAAGCCCCACTCGTTAGATGCATCAGATCCGTGCAAGGCCTGAGTGGCCTGTAAGGAGGGTGGATCCTAGCTGCCCACGCTGCCTGCAGAGCCCTCAGCACCTCTACACGAGACCAGCACATTATTCCTAGCCCTTTTTGCTTCTGTACATGCTGTCTCTTGGGCCTAATATTCTGGTAAACTCAGCCTCAGCACCTGGATTCCAAGGAGGCTTAATTACAGTGAGGGGATGCACCAAAACTTCTTGGAGTGTAAGTACTATAGTGTTCAATTTTACTTATTTCATTTAAGAAAATAACTAAACAAAACATCCTGCAAAAAGATGAGGCTGTATCACTGCAGCTAAAAATACCTCTACTGAGGGCGTCCGCTTACCAGCTCCTCAATTAGGGATGCTACAGGGCCCTTTGTGAGCTGTACAGTGTTGGCAGCTCCATGGGGGCTCTGGGCGGCTGGGGACAATTCTGGAGCAGTGACTTGTTATTGCTGGGTACAGGGAGGCTGGCAAACAGACACTGAGCCAACTCCGAGACCTATATACTACAGGTAACTTCTGTAGCCCTCTTCCCTTATGGGCCCTGGACCTAAGTCAACAACAGGTTAAACTGGTATCTGTGAGGATGACCCAAAGGAATTAAGGATTGATTGTTCTTGATTTTTCTGAGATTCACAAAGTAGTATAACCACAAGAGGTGCAATGCCAACCAGCCTGGTTCAGGGTGTGTATGGTGCTGGGCAGCAACATGTAGGTATGAATTGGTGATAAGTAGACCCTGGTGGCATGCAGGCTAAGGCTGCTCACAGTGCAGGCTGACACCAGAAAGGGAACAACGGGAGACATTACAGAATCACAGGGCTTCACTGGTCTTCCTTGGCATCTCATTACTACACTGTATCAGGGCATGTAGGTCATTTAGTCCAATACACTTCTTCTTTTTTTCTTTTTTAATTGGGAAAGATGAAGCCTCACAGAGGTAAAACAACAAAACAACAAAAGATTTTTTTCAAGGTCATAGAGTTGGTGAGTGAATTGTAGAAATGGGATTTCTGGGGTTGGAGATGTAGTTAAGAGGTGAAGTGCCAGCCTAACAAGAGCAAGACCCCCAAGTTCAAGGATTTTCAATAAATAACTAAATAAACACAAAACAGGATTTGACAGTCAGTGCAGTACTTTGTTTCAATATAATACATTTTCCTAATGAATGGGTTCACTCCATGTTCAACATGTGTCAAAAGATTTATGAGATCTATGGGAGTGAAGGCACACCTCTAACTGGGAGGAAAAGAAGGCCAGGAGAGTTTAACTTTGAGGCTAGTTTCGGCAAGGTTTGCAAGACCCTCAAAGTGTGTGGCTCAAGTGGCAACATTTATGCTAGAAACACTGGGTTCAATTCCAGAGGAAGGGAGTTAGCAAGGGAGAATGGGCTGGCTATGGGAAAAGCTATCTTTAAATCAATGCCAAAGGGACTAAAGAACGTGAGGAGAGAGTTCCCTGGATGACTTAGGAATAACCTTGTAATCCTCTTGGGTTCTGGGGAATGCATGGGTCAGACATGGCAATGGAATCTGATGTCCCATGGTAACAGTGACAATTTCACAATCTGTGGTCTCCAGCCAGAGATCTAAAGCCAGTTCTTGTTTTCTGCCTGATAGAGGAGGCAACACTTATGAACTTAAGTAGGGCCTGTCAGGAAATAATGCACATCCAAAGCTAATCTGATTTAGGAATTTACTATTTCTCAGCATGGAATTTGGAAGATATAAGGTAAGAGTATTAAGAGTGAGGTTAAAAAAAAACCATATACACACACAAAAAAGTATTGAGGAAACATAACTGAGGGGTATTGGTAAAGGGGCAATTTTTTCAGGAACAAGAATGCAATGTAGACCTTACATTTCCAGAATGTTAGGTTGGATCTGTACTGGTCTAAAGTTCTGAGCTGTCCAACATGGTGGACAGCTAGCCATGTATGGCTGTAGATTTAAAATTAAATCTTACTCAAGAGTCTGTTTCTCAGTGTGTCAACTACATTTCATATGTTCAATATCCAATGTGGCCAGTGGATTGGACAGCACAGATAAAGAATGTCCCCATCAATATACAAACTCTGTTTGACATCACTGCTTGACTTTGGTCATTTCTCATCACTTGATGGCTATGGCTATGAGAAGTTTCTGAAACCCCTATGCAGAAGCTAGAGGCTTCCATGATTCACTCTCTAGTAACCTACTAAGCCTGGTGTTTTAAGGAAGGCAGGAGCCATGGGACACATGCATCTACCAGTGTAGTAAGTTCTCCAAGTCCTAACCCCCTCCCATCCCATCCCCAGCGCTTGTCTACATGCTCACAGTCACTTTGGCCTTTGCATATTTTAATTCAGTTTCTATTTTACACTGTTTTAATTGATGTTTAATATAGCTTAACTCTGCATGGTATTCCAAGCCCCTCACCAGGGGGCCGCTCACAGGCAGAACAACTACTAATAGCAATCCCCAGAAAATTATGCCCTGTATTAAAGCTGTCATTGCACCATATAAATGCTTATTATTACTATTGAATTCTCTAGCCCTGACACCCCCCTGTGTTTACTAGGTAGCAGATAAACCTTTATATGTCTGTGCCTTCTCTACTCTACCACACCACCAGGTCTAATTATAGCCTCATGTGTATGTTCAGCTCCATGCAACTATGCTTTGAAAAAAGCAGGGGAGGGGGGAGAATCATGTAATAAAATTAAATTGCTGAAAAATGTGATTTTACCACCCCTGAAAAGACAAACTTATGTCACTGCTAACAAGATGGGGACCCCATCTCAACTACAGGGTGGGGAAAGTTTCCCATCAGCCTGCTCTCAGGAGATAGGATGCAGGTCCCCAAGCACAGAATGCTAGGGACAATGATGATAGCACAGGCGAACCCCATGCCATCCCAGGGAGGGAATCCCAGCTAGTAAATTTCACCTTCCCTCAACTGTCAATGAAAAATCCAAACAATGTAACCCTTCACCCCTAAAAGAAGAGAAATAGAAAGAGAGAGTGTGAGTGTGTGTGTGTGTGTGTGTGTGTGTGTGTGAGAGAGAGAGAGAGAGAGAGAGAGAGAGAGAGAGAGAGAGAGAGAGAGAGAGAGAGAGAGAGAGAGAGAAAGAAAACGCTCTCAACTTATAACAGTTTTCTCCGTGGTTGTGTTTCCTTTGTGCTTCTGTAAAGTGTAGTTTCTGGCATGAATAGCAGCTTTTCTACAACTGCCTATCAGGGGAAATGATGGAAAATTCCAGGCCTCTCAGACACCTGTGCTCCCGGCTCTGGTATGCATTTTGACCTTATGTGTTGTGATGTCTGTGTGGACAGAATCTCCTAGAGAATGCTGAAGCTCTGCTGACTTCCTTAGACTTGGCCTCCAGTCCTTTTCCCACTAGAATAGTACAATCTGTAGAGAATCCACTTGTTTTCCTCTTCTTCCTGCTTTGGTCACATACACTCACCCACTCTCTTGTAGACACCACTGTCATATTCTCACATTGTACTAAACTACATAATTAGGTGGCAGCGGCGGCTGCTGTCTGAGATATACTGTAGAGGTAAAAGTAAGAGGCACACATCAAGAATGTGGAGACTTGAGCTCTACCTTGAATTTACTATGTGATATGCCCAAGTGATTAACTTCTTCATGCCTCAGTTGTCTCAATTGCTGCAGAATGTTTGGCTTTGACTATATAACCTCTGGAGTCACTTGAGCTATAAAGGCTCTAACTCAGTATTATGAAAACATATGTTTAAGTTCTTGGAACTAAAAGGGTCATTCTTACTTCTATTTATAACCTGTTTATTTTTTTATTTTTACAGTCAATGAACTGTAGATTTCTATTTTAAATTCTTTTAGTTAACCAGGAAAAACTCTACTTGAGTTTATTTGACAGGGAGATGTTTATAACAAGACTAAGTTTTCTCTATCGTTTTGCCCTCTTCCATCTTGGTCTAAAACAAGGAGTTTCTAAAACACCAGAAATGGTTTCTGTATTCAAGCATAGCAGGAACGAGGCTGCCTTGGCTGGCGGAAGAAGATGGTTCGAGTCTCAAGCCCCAGTGGAGCATGACTATTTGCCATCTGCTGCACTAGTTGTCTCCAAATCAGGCCAGGTCTATAGTGTGCTGCAAATATTAGAGGCTGTGCCACTAGCATGTCTCACTCAGGGCAAGCCTTGAACCTTTCATAGTGTGGCTGCCAATGTGATGTGAATGCAAGGGGCCACTTTACAGCATAGGAGTAAAATATGCACACCACACAGAAATGGTCCTTTTTTTTTTCCTTCTCGTTATCCTCAGCCATTTTAAAGTTCAAATTCAAAAGTTGTCTACCCATGCTGAGGAAGACGATGGAATTGTCATTTCCTTTGCCCTACCCATGCCAAGACAGAACAGTTTCTTAATGATCCATGGGAAAAGAACAGTTACTCTATTGGCAGCTTCACTTGTAATTAACCAGCTTCACAGAAAGCTGGCTGCCGCCCTCAGATCTAGTACTCACAGACCATGGAGCTACCTGACATAGTGACACAGGGTTTCTAGTGAAATCTCCCAACTGGGATAGGGACTCTCAAAATAATGACCTCAACTGACTGGGCACTCGGAAAACATGGCGAGATGGCAGTGCTTCTGGCTCCGCACTTGGGCTGCTGTGGAAGACCGATGGCAATGACCAGCTCTGGGAAGCACTTTCCCACTGATCACCACTAATAGCACACTCAGGTAAGTGTGTGACTGAGTAGGGTTATCTTCTAGGAAGCCCTGCAAATAAATACTCCTCTAGCACAACTCTACATAGGCAGACATTTCTGGAACTGGCTTACTGTGCCTCATGTCAGAAGCACTAACAGAGGGGAAGGGAGAGTTTAAGGACCATGTTGGGTATGGTAGGCATTGTGTTACTTTTGGGTAAGAAGCAACGTACCCAAGTTTTGATACTTAAAAACAAACCAGCATCAGCCAGGTTATCCAGATTCTGGCTTTGTAGTCACATCTCCTCAAGAGTATCAGAATTCAGCAGGCTGGTTTTGGTAGTTCATGCCTGTAATCCAGCTACTTGGATAGTAGAGATGGGAAAGGATTGTATTTTGATTGCCTGATCTACCAAAGAAGCTGGTGATGCATACCTGTGAAGGTATTTGAGAGGTATAGGTAGAAGGATCACTAGTCAGGGCAAAAAGTGTGTGAACCTACCTGAAAAATAATGGAAGCAAAAGAATTGGGAGTGTGGCTTGCTCAAGTGGTAGGGCGCCTGCCTAATACAAACAAGTCCTGAATTAAAAAAAAAAAAAATCCCAAACTGTCACACATGGTGGCTAAAGCTGTAATCTTAACTCCTTAAGAGGCAGAGGTTGGAGGACAGTTGGGCATAGAAATTTGACAGACCATCTGAGCCAATGGCTGGTATGGTGGGAAATTTCTGTTATACCAATTTGGGAAAAACACAATGGCTGCACACAGTAGCAAGCACCTGTCATCCCCAGTGAGTCAAGGAAGCACAAGAAGGATCATAGCTCAAACCAGCCTGGACATAAAGTGAAATCCTACCTCAAAAATAACTAAGGTATGCTCAAGTGACAGGACACCAGTTTTAGCAAGTGAGAGGCCTTGATTTCAATCCCTAGTATTTTCCCCAAAACAAAAAAGGAAAAAACAAACAGTCCTGGGATTCAAACAACTGTGGTCTCTCCCTGGTGAGCTAACTGATAAACTGTTCGCCATTTGTAATGCTGAGCTTTAAAGGTGAGCACTTTTAGCAGGTGCCAACTGAAATGACATCTTAACAATGAATGAAAAGGTATTCTCAGTATGCATGAATCTCCTCCCCCCCACGACATACCACACACCCTTCCTTTAAGGGTACATGTAAGAACCATCTCCACGGTTCATCCCCAAGTGGACACAGAGCCATCCCCCCCTACTCATCCCCCCCCCCCCCGCTCCCATCTCCACTTCTGCTCAAGCATAAGAACCTTTCCTTCATGCCCCAAACCCACATAGGCCCAACTCTGACTCCTTGAATTCTCCCAGAGTGAGGCAGTTACTACTGGTAGAACACAGATGAAGGAGAAATCTTCCTACCTTCAGTAACAATGGAGTCAGTTCACAGGGTACATGGCCTGTTCATTCACCATGCTAATTTATGTAAAATAGATAATGAAGGAATTCTGTGCCCTTTGGAAAACTGGGGGAGGGAGTGCTACTGGGTATGGATCACTGTCCATCAATTGGTGTAACACTGCTGCTCCTGGATGGTACAACACGTGGCAAGCTCCCAGATAAGCCACATGAGCTAAAAAAACAGGCTTTACAGCAATTTTCTTTTCTTCTCTTTTTTAATCATCCTCTTCTTTGCCAACTTTTGATTACAAGAGCCAAACACAGTGGTTCTCACATTAAGACAGTTTGGAAAGTTGTACATGGTGGATCACACCTGCAATGTTGGCTACTCAGGAAATAGAGATCAAGAGGATTCTAGTCCAGGTTGGCTCATAAATAAAAGCCAGATCTTATTCAAAAAATAATGAAAGCAAAAATAGGCTGCTGGCAGCATTGCTCGGGTGGTAGATTTCCTACTTCACAAGTATAAGGCCCACTACAGGAATTAAAAATTAAAAAAAGAAGTCTGGGACTATGAATAATCCCAACTGCGGATTGGTAACTCACAGGCAGCTCAGTAGGAAATGGGTCGCTCATGACAAATGAATTGGTATTGCCTGCCATTTTTCCTTGCCGTCACTTTAATCAATAAGGGAAAAGGTGAATTGTTATTGATCTTCCAACATCTCTGAACGATACTGTACAAATTACTGAAACACACTGGTGTGTGTGTGTGTGTAGAGGAGAATGAAAAGAGGAAGAAAGTATGAGCAGTATGAGGCTGCAGTATTTCCTTAGAGATGGTGTTAGACTGATTGAGTACTTTTCCGAAGGAGTCATGAGGAGACCTCACTCACCTCCAAGGCTGTCCATGGAAGGCCTCTCAATACCTTATTAAACGCTCCAATGCTTCATCAGGGTTAAAGGGCACAGGAGGCCATAGGCTGCCCTTGATGCAAGCCTAGATGCCTACACAATGAGACATGCTAGGGATCTCAAGGCCTCATGATTTTCTTAGGCTGTCCTACTTTAGTGGTATCATCTTAACCCAGATAGGAATTATAGTTCTTGATGGACAAGCAAAAAAGTTTTAAGGGCAACCTCTAGCAATACCTTACTAACCCACTTCTGGGTCACATGCTAAGAGCACATAGATAGGCAGCAGATGAGGTAAAACTAGCCTTATAGTTGATAATAACATTGACTATGGCTTCATGAATTCAGGCCTATCCTTCAAAACTTTGCATCGAACAATAAAATATAAAGATCAAAAGTCTTGGGTGAAATGTTAGAGGACTGGTCTTAATCCTAGGGCAAAAGGGATACTCATCACACAAACGATATGCAAACATAGTCTTATCTAGACAATAAGGAAATGGGAGATAGTATTAGGACAGATGTGCTAGTATTAGAATAGATGGTCATAGCACAGCATTTAGTGTCTTACTTGGATCTTCAACCAGTTGGCTACAAGACAGACTGAGAGAATCCTTAACTCCTCTGGAACAGATTCTGCTTAGGATTTGCTGAACCGGTCTGTGTCCTGTTTATGTAAAGGCAATTTGCCAAATAGATTTGATAGCAGGAAGAAAGGGACTACTGACCAAAGCTTAAAATTCTGTACTCTTCAGAAAATTGAGGGAAGGAGTGCTATTGGGTATGGATCACTATCCATCAACGGATGCTACACGGCCATTAATTGGGTCTAATTATTCAGATGTTGGTGAGAGGGGGAAAATAGTAAAAATGACAAGCTTTCTGCCCAGAAATCCCCCTCAAGGCCATACAACATGCCCAGTGCCTCTGTGGGGCCTGGCTCTCCTCAGTAACCTCTCCACCTTGCCTGAATTTTTAATTCTCTTTAGTTACTCCTGTTTTGCAGATGGCAAAACCAGGGAGATGGTCGCATCTCCAACATGAAATTGAATCCAGCCTTCAAAACTAGTGTGTGGAAGTAGCAGAGACTTCTAGGATGCTCTTGACACTCTTGACTAAATGATTACCCAGAGACTAGGATTCAGGGCATAATTGTCTAATTCTGAAATCAGCGACACCACAGTTCACCAGTTTCCCCACCTTCCTCTCACAAATACCTGAAGGACCAAAACCTACAGCCAAATAAAAAGCAAGTTACAAACCTGCTGAGGTGTGGAGAGTGGAAGTGCTGAGATTAGAAGGAGGAAGTACTTAAGTGCACCCTGGGCATTAGGAAAAGGCCATGTCTGCACTCCTGGAAGCTGATGGAAGAGCTCTGGCACTCTCTGCCAAGCAGGCCAGGAGACTGCCCTCCAGTCAGGAGGTGGGGTACATGGCTATGGGAGGGTATGATGATAAGAAACAACAATTTAGCAAGTACCAGTTCCCTCCTACAAGGGATCTTCCAGTTCTGAAAGTGACCCTATTCTAAAATTACCAAGTGGCAGGTGGCCAGGCTAAAAATCCATATCCAATCAGCAGTAATGGACTATTTGTTGCATTTCCTCATATAAGGTTGCACTATTGCTATAAAAACCCTGGGTCAGTGGTTTTAGACTTATTTAACTGGAGAGGTAACAGCACCTTAGTACTGTAAACACTACAGGGAACTGTGAAGTGCAGTGGCAGAGGCAGCTGTCCTGGAAGGGATAGAGGGAGGGACTAGGAGTTTCAGCTGCATGATCTTCCATCTCTAGTTGTACATTCTATGCCAAGATCCTCTGGTAACCACTATAAAGCATTTGACTGCAATAAAAGATGAGAAAAGAAGAAGAAAACAGCATGCTAACCTGGGAAGAAGGGCACATCGAAACAGCTTCCAGTTGAATCTTTCATTCTGAGTACAACAGACAGCCGTTTTTCCTGCAGTAACTTTCTAAATAATTCTACTTGGGGCTCTTTTCCTGTCTCTTTTCTGTCCTGGTTAACACCTAGAAATTTTGTAGGGCTCCTCCTGGCACTCTGCTAGTTTCTGACTCTGGCAATTTAATGCAGATGAAGGATAAACAAATAACAATCTATGGTTGTGGATTGGCAGGGTAGGACAGAAAAGAGCACTGCTATTCCATCAAGAACAAGGAGGCACAGGCGATCTAGAAGGCTACCACTGTATCCCTCATTTGAAAGTGGGTGTGACACTGGGAAACAAGCAAGCTCAGAAGTCTATGTAAATGGTGAAAAGCAGAGACCCCCCAGAGATGTTCAGACATGAAGAAGATATTCCAGTGCTTCTACCTCCTTGCTCTCATGGTGATGGTTGTCTCTTATCAGTCTGTAGACTGAAAATCCAGAAAAGACTTCTTACAAAGTTTAGAACTTGCAGGCATAATCTTGGTTAGATCTTTGCTTTCCCAAATGAACATGACACTGGGTAGAAAGAAGTGGTTTCACTATGAAGGACCATGCAGAATCAGAGGCAAGGAGATGCTGTCTAGAATAACCCTGACCGACATCAAAGATATTTAAAGAAATACTCTTTTGAGAACTTAAAACAAGGTTTCTAAACAAATTGGTCCCTAACCAAATGCCAAATCTATTCAATTGGTAGTAGTTTTGAGGAGCCCTAAGAGAGATCTGCATCCCAAGCCAGCACAATAATGCTAAGACCGACGGGGAGTGTCAGCTACAGGTACAAGATAGAATGAAGAGTAAGAATGGGAGAATATTTGCATTTGTCATCTTTGGCTCAAATAGGCTTGGGGAGTGAAGGGTGCTACAGAAAGAAGTCTAAGTACTGCTTTTTGTTAATTCCAATATGAATATTAATTCACAGCATACATACTACCTATGTATCCAGCCTACCATCCTACTCTGGGTATGGTGTTTTTTCTCCATTAAACTTTGATTCCTACTTAGCAAAGCCATTAGAAAATTTCTATTGATAATGAAAATGGGTGCAAGCTGCTTTTCACCAAGTGCTTAATATTTACCAAGTAGGTCATGAATCTAAGAACACACAAGAAATGGCAAGGTTGGAATGTGAAGCCAGGTCTGACTCTTCACATGTTATTAAGAGTTTTATTATGAGACCTAGGAGAAATGATGCTCTTAAAGGTTCTGAAGATAAGCCTAAAAATGAGCTATTCCTTTCTGACTATGAGACACATGTTTTTTTTGGGCCAGGTAAGGGTATTTCTGTTGTTAATTCTCCACCTTGCTCATAATCTTATTTCATGCACCAAAGCATTTCATAACAGGCCATTGGTCACTTTCATTTTCAAAATCCATTTAAGCTTAGCTGACCAGAAACTGTCACGGGTGGAGTAGCAAGTGGGAAGTTCATCAATAGAGCCAGGTTTGGAAAACCAAAGCAACAGATAGGGAGTAGGCATGCTAATGGCAAGAACAGGGCAGAATTAACGTCAGCTCATTCATCAGGCACATCTCTCCTTGAGTCACACATGGAACATAGGAATGTTAGTATTACCTGGAGAGCAAACACAATCTTCAACCTGCTTATTCTTTGCTGGTGGCTCAGGCAGCCTTGCTCTCATATATACTATGAGCGATGTTCTAAAAAGGTATCACTTGAATTATGTAACACCAAAGGGAAAATTCAGGCAGTGGGTGTAGCTTAGGATGTTTGGGACAAACAGAACAAGGAGGTGCCAGGACTGAAGAGATTACAAACATATCAGCATGTTCAACTCACACTCAAGTTTATGTGGGTGTTGGCTAACATGTTTGGGTCCTGAAGCTAAAATCAGGTAGTGGGCAGGCCTATATGAGGTCATGTATAGTTGCAGAGGCTTGTCAGGAGATATTAAATGAAATAGAGATCGACTTTCCAAACTAGGCTTTCAGAAAGAAGGGTATGGACTTCATAATAAGGCATTCCACCTGAGAAATGAAAATTCCAAGCTGCTTTCCTTCAGCACTTTATTATTATATTAAGAATATTAGATGCCTCTGCCTACCTTTTAAGAGAATCCTCACCAAAGCTCCGGAAGCAGTGAATATTCAGGATGATTGAAGAGGAAAGAGAAACCAAAATTGCTGTTTCAGGAACATCTAATACACCTATATTAAAATAAATGGCAACTAGCTCTCCTAGCATAAACCTTACCTAGCTCTGAGGGAGTCCAGCAGTCTTTTCCCTTGGTAACATTTCTCTATTTGTTCTGGGTCATAAGCCCTACACAGCTCCTGGTAGACCAGGAAGCTAAGCATTGTGGGGCTTCTCTGTCTTCCATGGGGATGGCTCGTAAGGAACATCATTTCACATCAGACGGTAGAAAAAAAAAAATCAAACACCATTAGCGGCAGGGTTCAGCTGGCCAAGGCTCTGTCTAAAGGATTTTCATGTTTTTTTCTTTGTAATAATCTTAAAAGTCAAACAGTATATGCACTCAATCTCTGCCCAGCCTCTTCACCCATAGGCCTTACTTTAGATGAGATTGAAATAAGCAGCAGGAGGAAAAAAATGGTTGAGCTTTTCCATCTTTATTCTGGAGTTATATGGGTCAGAATTAAAGATGGAGAGGAAGAATTAGTGCCAGGATTGTCTTGGCATTGCCAAGGGTTCTGCTGATTCTACTTGGGGAAAGAAGGTACAATAGTCAGGTCCAAATGTTTCTTACTTCATTTTTTGGATAGGAATAGCGGCTAGACAGACAAAATGACCTGGTAGAGGAACATAAAAGTTTCTCAAAGAAAAATTTACAAACAGTAGGGTCCAATTCTGGGGGAAAGGCAAACAATTCTTTTGCTAAAAAGGATTTTCTTCCCAGGGTTAGAATCTCATCCTTGAGACCTTAAGTGTCTCAAGGAGGCATTTTTTTTTTTATGGGCGTGTCCTACCTCCAATTCTAACAGCAGCCTGGGGTGTGAAAAGCAGCCTTTGGAGGGCAGTGAGGCCTATCAAACTTACACCAGTCAGTCCTTATGACATGATTACAGGTAACGGAATCTTGGCCAAGCCAATGACAAATTAGGCTCAGCAGCTATTTCAGAAGAATGGATGCAATTCTATGCTTGACTGGCTGTGAAAGTTCTAAGCTGAAGAGGGAAACAGCTGAGCTGAGCCAGCAGCTTTGCAGAAAGGAATCCCACTGGAGCCAGTACATGCGCTGAGCTTGCTTGAGTTGGCCCACTGGTGACTGGAGACTAAGCTACCTTAGGAGTTTGAAAGCTGACAGGGGAAATACAACAACTAGGAGAAGAGGAAGAAATGGGCAATGTGACAGCACCTCTCAACTGAACTTTTTACCTTACTTCTTGTTGTGATGCTATTTTCATTTGTGGTCTACAAATGTGCAGATAATACTTTGATATTCACAGAAAGCTTACAATCTATCTGTGGACTAGTTGTGGGCCTGAAGATAAAAAAAAAAATCCCTTCACCTAACAGTTTTAGCAGAAGATGGCAACATACAAGGGACAGAGAAGAGAGAGAGAGAGAGAGAGAGAGAGAGAGAGAGAGAGAGAGAGAGAGAGAGAGAGTGAGTGAGCTTGCAAAAACTTACCTGAAGAAACATGAATGCCAATAGAAGCTGGGTGCCAGTGGTTCATAATTGTAACCCTCACTACTGAAATCTAAGGATTGTGGTTTGAAGCCAGCCGGGGCAGAAAATCCATGTTACTCTTACCTCCAATTAACCACCAAATATCTTTAAGTAGAACTGTGGCTTAAGTGGCAGAATACCAGCCTTGAGCAAAAAGGCTAAGGGAAAGCCCAGGCCTCAAGTTCAAACCCCAGGACTGGGAGCATGAATGCATGCACATATGCTTGTACAGACCCGCACCCACACCCACAGCCCAAATAAGAAGAGGTCTTCTTCTCAAACACTACAGTTACTGGGAACCTTGATTAAACAAATACCTAAGTATATCTTAGCTGTCGATCTATGGGAAACTTCAAGTATAACAGGTCCATTCTAATAGGATGAAATTTATTAAGTGACTGGTGGTGAGACTCCAAGGTGGGGAAGTAACTAGGAATATGTGTAAAATAAGGACATAAGATTTTATCTCAGAGGCAGTGGAGTCACAGCTTTTAAACCAATGTATAAATATACTCAGATCTGTCTCCTTAGGGAGGTTAGGAAAAGGAACATGGTCATCTATTTTCAAAAGTATATGAAGCAATCATTATATAAAAAGTAAGACTCTGAAAAATAAAACCAACAGATGATCCGGCTTCAGGAACTACACAAATTCAGAGAAGACACTTAGGTGAGGTAGGGCCATTCCACATCCTGCAGGTTTCCCTGAAGTCTTGCAAGCACTCAGAATCAGAATAGAAGGCTTCATGGGAGAAAATCCACCCATGTTGTACCTTTGGGAAAGTCCGTAATCTCAGATATAATGCCACTGAAAAATAATGCTATACAGCCTCAAAAAAAGCACCTTCTGATAGCAAAATTGGCAAAATCTGGGGCAGAAAAAGGACTTAAATAGGAATGTAAATATTTGAATATTAGTAATTGTTTTATAACCAGCTGTGAAGAAAGGTAGTTGCACTGAGTTTCTTGAACTATAAAGTTAAGTTTTCATCACTAGAAAGGCAGGTGATTTTTACCTGAGTCCTGTTTTGAAGAAAATAGTCTTGGCCCAGAACACACTGAACTTGAAGGCCATGGATGAGCTGTTAATGAGGGTGGATGGGGAGATAAGAAAAGCCTTAGCCCCGAACCAGTGTTTAAGATCTTGTGGGAGAAGGGAACTGTGTATTCCCTTTCTCATAGATGGTGGCTGAGATAATCTTGAGTAAGTGTTTGGGGCAAGTAGGTGGCACATGACTGGCTTACTTTACCAGCAGGTAATTATTAGTGGCTCATTGAGCCGGTTTTAGTGGCATTATCTAGGCCAGATGTCCTGGACCATTTGGACTTTCCAGTATTGAACTATCTTCCGATGATCCAGAGCTAGTACTGTGCTTTTTCTCCTTCCATGATGTTCCCTGGAGGGGAATGGGCCACATAAGCAGGTAGAATAGGAAGCTGGGAACTTGAGGGACATTGTGGGGAAAAGCTAGAGGGTATCAATGTGAAAGACACAGGTTTAGATCAACTTTCAACCTTGAACTTTCAGACAGAATACAGTACAACTACAATCTAAGAGATGGACTTGCTTTTTCTTTTATGCTAAGCTTTTTTTCTCAGACATTGAACCTTGAATAAATAAGTGGTTTGTGTGTGTATATATGTGCACATTCCCTGAAATGCAGACGTTTTCTCAAATGGCAACAATTGCTTATAATACTTTTATGTGCATTTGCTTTTTAAAAATGCAGGGAAGGGTGACAGGAAAACCAGGCTGTGCCAGTGCTACTATGGCTCACAGAATGGGCTCCCCGGGGGACATCCTCCCTTTTGATGCTAGCAGTAAGAGGGGAAATAGGTCAGGGCAGCAGCCGAGTTTTCAGCTGGGCTGTCCAGCATGAGGACTTATTTTTCCAGGCAGCAGCAAGGATCTGGACTGTCTGACAGAGGACAAAAGGGGTGGTGAGGAAGGGCTTGGAAGTGATCACGAACTCCTGGAGATTCTCCCTCGTCTGCTGCAAACCATACCTTTTAAAGTTTGGAGCTGAAATGAGTTACAATTTGACTTTGACACTTGGGAATGGAGGCAGGAGGATCAAAGTTCCAATTCAGCCTGGACAACATAATGCGACCCTATCTCTAAAAAAAAAGGTGTGACACTGGTCTGATCTCTTCTGATAATACCTTACGGATCTTTTTTTTTTTTTTTTTAAAGTTCAGGTTTCCCCAATATTGCTACAATTAGAGCAATGGCAGGCAGGGATATGTGGGTAAGTAGATAGTGACTAGCTAGCCTGCTGGAAGGCAGTGTCAAGACATTCACCTGTTGTATTCACACAGGCCTCAGAAGGAAGATGATGGTTGCATTGCCAGCTCAGTCTTTTAGACAGAAATACCAAGGCAGGAAAGAATCCCACACCCAGGGCCACAGGATAACTGGAGTGTGAAAACCTAGGAGTTTGCACTTTTAAGCTAGTTATCTACCCATTAGCTAAAGCTATCGTTCATCACTACTGGAAAGATGATAGCAACGAGCACAACTCCCCATCTGGGAAATTACTCCAGATCTTCCTGTCCCTGGCAGTGTAACAGGGGATTGCCTTAAATAGACATCTGTATGGGGGTGAGGAGGTATCACCAAGCATATGCTCTCCAATGGGACACAGTAAACAGCTCAGTCATCGCTATAGCAGATCAATATATAAGCATTTCCAGTTATATGGTTCAGATGCAGCCCAGATTCAAGGATGGGGACAAGACAGCCAACCCACTCTTTCTGGGTGATCACAAACACAGTTCATCATACTCTACTCCATGGGGAACATTAGCAAACTTGACTAAATATGTTTTGAAGACCATGTAACTTTAGACATAATTATTAAACCTAGTTGCATTAAGTGTTAGTGTGATCACTCCCATAAAGACAATACATAAAGAATAGTATGACAGTTTTTCAGCAAAATTTTGTGAAGACTGGCAGCGGGGCTAGAATTGCTCATTCCTGCCACCCAATTGGGCCAGGCTGGAAGAGATGTGAAGTCTTTGGGTGTCCTTTGAGTAAGAGGTAAGTCCTCTAAGAGGTCCTTGGCTGCTCTAGGCTCCAGGATCACGAAGAAAATTACGTGCATAACTTCTGGTTCTTTCAGCTCTAAGGGTAGCCATATCATATGCATACTAGACCTCAGCCCTGACCAGACTTCTTCCTGACTCAGGGAGAAGAGCCAAAGCCAACAGGAACCAATGACTTGGAAGAAGCACCTTATAGATGAAAAAAAATAAGTGGAACAATGAAATGGGGGAAAGACACTGTGGGCTGGGAGGTGGCTGGAAATGATAGTGGCTCTAGACTAAGTAGTGGCATCAAAGCACACATGTAAGGAAAGTGTGATGATCAGGACTTGAGTTAAAGGAGGACAAGTGGAAACTTAGGCCTTGGCTGAACTTCATAGATGTGAGGAATGGGTATAAAAAGACTATAATTTTTGGGGCTGGGAAGGTGGCTCAGTGGTAGAGCATTTGCCTTGCATGCTCGAGGCCCTGGGATTGATTCCTCAGCACCACATAAGAAAAAAGCTGGAAGTGGCGCTGTGGCTCAAATAGTAGAGTGCTAGCCTTGAGCTGAAGAGCTGAGGGACAGCGCCCAGGCCCAGAGTTCAGGCCCACCACCGGACCCCCCCCCCAAAAAAAAAAGACTATAATTTTTTATTCAAAACAGAGAAACAGGGAAGGATTGCTGCTTAGCCAACTCTTAAACAGGACAATATACTTCATTAAACAAGGTGCCATCTTTCACTGCCTAGTACCTTGCAAGCTAACTTCTTGTTACCTCCTTGGCAGAAGTCTGGCCTTGTGGCAGTAACCCACTACATAGTCCTTTCCACAATCTTGATTCTTCTCCAGTCAGTTTATGCTTTCATACATGGTAGTGAATTGGAAGACTATGCAGCTATAGTATCATACAGAGGGCTGAAGAAGTGCTCTAAAATATAAAATCTGTGTGCTTCTCTTTTCCTTTAATAATGTCTATGTGCAGTAACTGCGGAGAGCATGCAGAGGGCAAAGAAATTTGGGTTTCAGATGAAATAATATGGACAAATGTTTAAAAAATTACATGGAAGGATGGGGCAGAGCCAAGGATAGTCACATTTTCAATATACCTGGTGACGTTTGGTTATCAAGAGAATAGGACAAGGCACAAACAATCAGTTCAATTTCAGCCATCCAGAAATAGCTTGACCCAAGAGAGTTCCTGAAGGGCAATATGTCACAGTGGAGGCTGCGGGCTCACCCACTGGCCTCCATACCATGGCCTGTTTTTTCTTCCTGGAGTCCATAGGAAGGAACTCTGTTTCCAGGGGCAATGATGCATGGATTCTCTCCTTTGCTAGATCTTTAGGGGGAGAGTGGAAGGGTAAAAAAAACACTGTGCGACAAGACAACTTATGAAACAGGTAAAGGTACCACCCAGGAAAAAGTAAATAAATGGTACTCATACAAAACAAAACCTTTTCTTCATTCCTTCAACCATTCAGAAAACAGTTTTTGTACATCCTATGATGGAAGTGCTCAAGAAAGTTGGCTGAAACTGGTTCCTTCAGTCAACATCTTTAATTATTTGTAGTCTAGGTATTATTCTGATTTCCTCTGGATAATAATCTTTCAAAACAGCCTGCCCAAATAATCATAAAAGCAGTTAGGAAAATGCAGAAAGGTTCTTTATTGAGAGACCTTCAGCATAGGGCTATGAAAGACTTGGCCACTATAATCAAGATAAATAAATACCAATTTTGGATGAGACTAAAGATCTGTAAACTCATATGGCAGGGGCATTAAAGGTGGAGAAAAACTTTGACTCTTTAACCAGGAAACATTAACAGATAAACAGACCATGGGAAAATCACAAGAAGCATAAGACAGTAAAGAGTGCTCGGCCACTCATTCCTTTCTTCTTCTTCTTCTTCTTTTTTTTTTGGTCGGTTGTGGGGCCTGAACTCTTGGCCTAGGTGAACTCATTCCTTTTAGTAGTCAGTATTTTTGCTGAACTCCTTGTACTTTGAATATGACCAGTGAGCTGGGTATATAACTAGGAAGAAAAGTGGCTGAGAAAATCAAGAATTAAAAAATAAAGAAGGAACTTGAGGAGATGTGAAACAATAGAGCGATCACTCTGGTGAGAAACTGACATAGAAGTAAGTGATGATAAATGAGACTGTGCCAGCAGGTGTCTCTGGCAATCCAATAAGGGGTTTCCTCCCCTATCCAAAGCACAAGAAACAAACAAAGGATCTGCTGCTGCTTCCCTCAGAAGGTCATACATTTCAATGCACTAATGAAAGTCAGAGGGGAATTCTACAGTATTTTTCCCTTCCACCTAATCTCTGGGCCTTTTTAAAATCTGCAATGTGGCCTGGTAGACAGTAATCAGAGTGGATTCTGTGTCTTTTGGGGGGGAGGGGAGAAGGAACAAGGCTTGAACTCAGGGCCTAGGTACTGTTCCTGAGCTTCTATGCTTAAGGCTGGCACTCTACCACTTGAGCCACAGCTCCACTTTCAGTTTTTTAGTGGTTAATTAGAGGTAAGAGTCTCATGGACTTTCCAGTTGGCTTCACATTGTAATCTTAGATCTCAGCTTCCAGAGTAGCTAGGATTACAGGCATGAGGCACTAGTACCAAGCTCTAAGAGTGGATTCTTGAAACATTTCTGTAGCAGAGGGTGGGGGCTATCCTTAATTGATAAAAATTCAAGCTACAGTGTGAATTACAAAATGGGGAGTAGGAATGCCAATGTAAAGGCATTCTACTTCACAAGTAAATATATCTCATTACAAAAACAAAACAGAGCAATGTGAATCTGATGGCGTGATTAAATAGGGCACTAATATTAACATGGCCTACACGTCAGATACATTACTACCCAGGTTGTTGTGCATGACGTTTGGGAAATGAAGCACGAATCTCTTGAATTAAGAATTCAGGATCTCTTTTGCCAAATTTATTTCTTTCACAAAAATGAAAAGGCAGTGACAGAGAAATCTCAAAGAGGGGGCAGCCACCAACAGCAAAAACATCATTTAGTCAGAAGTCAAAGAGTTGGGTCTCTTGAAGCCAGGGGAGCCCAAGATAAGCTCCTCAGGCTGGCCTGTTCTCTCCTGCCTCTCACATCTAATTTATTTTCTGGTTGTTCAAATCAAAATGAGATGCTGAAGCTTCTACACAGGTATCTGTTATCACTGAACATCCTAAAGAAGCCTATACATCTGCTCTCAAGTATCTGGAAAGACCAATGGGAGAGAAAATGTCTAGGAATACATAATCCTATAGCTCTGTGTAAATTCTGGTATTGAAAAAGGCTGGAGGAACCTGATAGATTAGATTGTAAAAGAGGGATAAAAGCAGGTCTCAATCTAAGTCTGAGCCCGGCACACTTCCCCGCTGTTCTTTTCTTGTGCCCACCTAACAGGATGAATGGCTGGCATACTCCTAGAAAGAAGATGGATCTGTTGATGATGACTTGAGCAAAATTAGCAGGTAGAAGGGCCCCACAGCAGCTGAGAGCCTAACTCCTGCTTGCAAGAGCCAGCCCAACAGGCAGAAGCAGAAATACAATTAAATTAAGTCAGAAAACCCGCTACAGAAAATGCAATTACTCAAAGATACAAATAAATGTTCAAAGAAAATTGGCCCCTGACAGGGTTAGTCAAGCTTCTAAATCCAGCTGGAGGCAGGCAGCTCAGGCTAATTCGCCAAACAGGAGGACTGCAAAGCTGTAAGCTCTCTGCATTAGTATCCTGGCTGGCCTCACCTGGCCTGGTGTGTATCACACATTCCAAGTCACCAGTGGGGAGAAGCAACTTAGAGGTGGTTGGTCAGTGATGTAGGGCTCAAGAAAATAAGGGGCAGGTAGGCATAGAATGGCTCAAGGACGTTCACGAACATGAGCAGTAGAAAAGGGAACAGACTGATTTCTGACATGGCAGGAAAATGACACCAAGGAAACCCCTAGGCCCTGGGCCCTTCCATTCAGGAAGACACGCGGTAAAGCCCTACCTCTCGCTGCAGCACCAGCTCCTTGGTGAAAAGCGTGGCTTCCTCGCTGAATGGCTCTCCTTCCTGCACCAAACCCGGGAGGTTTCGGGCTCCTCGGGGACATTCAATGCCTGTGTCAAGAAAAAAGGAAAATTTGTGGTGAAATGTTCTAGTCTTTTGGCTTGAGCCATGAATGGCTCTTTCACCTATGTTATACTGCCAGCCCAGCTACTGGGCAGCTGACTCCCAGACATTTTCTCCTTATTATTACACTTCAAATCAAATTCCAAAGTGTTAATTCAGTGTCATTTTGCCTTCTGTCCTTAGGCTATATTTTGGATACTAGTACTACTGGTTTTCATTTGGAATGAGACAGAAGGGGTGGGGTGGGGAAGGAAGGGAAGAACCCAGAATACTGATCAAGTATTAGGTGTCTGTAGTCAGGGAGACCCAGAATTAGATCTAATCTATCACTTATTAGCTTCATGACCTTGACCAAATTACTGAACACTGTCTCAGTTTTCTATTTATAAGACAGATATAATTTATTTACTTCTTGAGCTGGCTGTGTGAACTTGCTTGGGAAGAGATTACTTATGTAAAACGTATTTAGAACAATGTCTGCCACATGGAAAGGTTCCCTATACTTGGCTACTATCAACATCCTCTTTATCATCATTAGCATTATTGCTCTTAGCAATTCCCATGCTTAAAAATCTCAGTGTTCCTGACCTTATGGCTAGCCTCTAAGACCCCTGAGGACAGAAACCTATCCTTTTCTTGTTTGTATCCAATGACTACACAAAAGAAGTGCTCACTAACTCACTCTGCCTGCCTTTTCTTTCTTTGATTCAATCACTCATTTTGAAGATATATTTATCACCAACAGTGGTCGTTTCTGACAGACCATGAAATATGTTGCATTTTGATATCTGGGTAAGACATAAATATTTCAAAGTAATTCATACTGCAACTGTAATTATGAAGCAAAAAGTTGAACTAGGCTAGAGAGACAGGAAAAGAAAATGACAATTCAGGAGAGAAGGCTTTTGTCTATGTGTCTAAACAGCTGGTGGTCCCTCTTGCTGCACTAATGCAGAGCTAGGAATGCTACCATAACCATGAATAGACAAGTGAAAGGACCAGAAGCTTGGCCTGGGGAAGCGGAAGCAGAGCATCTACACAGCTGCACACATCTGATGGATGCCTTAGGGAGAAGGGGTCACACCACTGCCTCCACAGAAGGCACACTTTTTTAAATGGGTAAAGCTGGGTGGCTATTCATGTTTCTGATATGGATTAAAGATCACCAAAGCCTAGAAGAAAGGAAGTAGCTTACATGTTGGTTCTCAGCAGGCACAAATCAGAAAGCATTCTCTCTGAGCCCCCAGGTCTCACCAATGGGCCAGATCACGTGAGGTGAAGTGTGAGGTAGGGTGGGTAGTATTGGCAGGGACGGGAGGGGGAATGGGTGAGACTTGAGCTGGTATCAGTGAGCATTCGCCCATATCTTGAAAGAAAGGGCCAGTTGAAGGTCCTACCCAAATGTCACCGGGTTGAGAAAATAACCAGAGCTGCCTCATTCTCTGTACTTCAGAGCCAGGTGGCTGGAGGTGTGGACTTGTTATAAAAAAAGAACCATAGGAGCCAAAAAACCTGAGATTAACCCCAAAGGGAGAGAGAGAAAGAGAGCTAGAGTAAATGGAATGAAATATAACCCATGTTTTCCACAACATCAATAGCCAAAAACACTTTTCATTTTATATCTGCAAACTAAGCAAGAGCAGAATTGCCAGAGAGAAAAATAAATGATTCTGTTGAACTATTTTGCCACAAACGCGTAGATAAAGCATTGCTGCAGAAACAAGAGTAATACAAGGGCAAGTGTTCAGTCTGTTCCATACCTCAAAGCAGAGCTGGGGTGCAGTGGGGTAGGGCTGGAACAAGATCAGGCAATACTGGGGCAGCAGAAGCTAGGGGAAAGGCTTTTGTCTAGAAAGGCATGGCTCTTCTCAGCTGTCACTTTACTCTTTGTATTCTGGAGACCCTCAGGTGATGAAGTGGAGAAAAGATGAGGCTCAATAGGCCCAGGGAGTTAAACAAATCAAGCAGAAACACATTCAAAACATTTTCAACAGAGGGTCCTTTGGGCCTGTAGAAACCAAACCCACCCACTGTATGTAGATGAAAAGGAAAGAAGCCTTTGTTATGTTGCTTTTCTGCACCCCAGCAGCTGGGTTCCAGCTTGTCAAGAGGAAGAAGCTGGAGCAGGTTGTTTAAAGTGGAAATAAGTAAACATCCATTCACATCTATTCCAGACATAGCCAAAAAATTTCTCTTAGACACGTCGCCTCTGAAGTGACCCCTTATCAAGGGATAAGGAGGCTCTAGATGGGATGCTTTAAAGAGGGAGCAGGACCTATGACCAAACCTCAAAGCCAGAAGAGCAGGAAGGATTTTAATGTATTTGAATGTCTGAGTGATTTACATTTGCTCAACCCAATTACACCTGCAGATAAAAGATAGTGTGAGGGTGTTCCAGAATTTTAATGTTTTTAAATTATCGATTACATATGCATTTCTATGGGCATGTATGCTTTAATTAATCTTGACTAAATGTGATATATGATAGCCTGTCTTCTACTCTATTTTATTAAAGAAAAAAATCAAGATGGCTTTAACAATGAAATGGAAGACTAGTGGGGTGCAACACACAGCACGAGAAGCACTGGAAGAGATTGAGGTACAAAACAGAAGGCTAAAAGGTTGGGCAGAGCTCTGAGTCTTTGCTGCATTGTTTGAAAGCTGTTCGGCCTCGGGGTTTATCAGTTCCAAACTTGTTTTGTGTCCTAAGGGATCAAGAGACAGTAAGGGATTCACTGTCCAGAGACCATGCAAATGTTAACCTCCTGCTGGAAAGGCAGTCACTGCTATTACATTCCAGGCAAACATGTGCAGCCCCCCTCTTCCCTCCTATCCCCCCAGCTCTTCCCAGGGACTGGGGAGCAAGTCAACCTAGAGTATGCTGCCCCTTCCTTCAAATGAGGCCTGTATTGCTGACTGCTGGCTGGGTTGTGCTGTTGCCTCATCCGATAAAATGGACTTAAAAAAATCAACAAAGATAAAGAAAGTAAGCAGAGGGGAAGAAAGGTAGATTCTCAGAAAACAGCCCAAGGCTGCTGCAGCTGGGCTAGGCAGACTGACAAGCAGTGATGGAGAGCTCCCAAGGCACGAAGGGCTTTGGACTGAAAAGACATCACTGGAATTCCCAAAGTTCTCCCCAGCCAGTGAGGAAAACGCGTAATTCTAGACCCTACATATCATCACTAATAGCTGTCCTTTCCAATAATGCGCTGGCATGGTGCTGCCTGTGGTCAGGATATGCCGACTCAGCTGTGTGCCCAGCACTTACAGGTGTGCTGTAGGTACCTGGCTCACCCTTGACACTGATAAACTACTCAAAAGCAGAAATACTTAATTTAAAAAATGCCATGCCTAAAAAAAACCATAAACATTCTTGAGCACTTTTCTTATCTTTGATGAGCTGTGTCAGAATGAAAAGAAAGACCCAGGGGGGCCACAAGCAGATACAGAAGAAGCAGGTGAGTCCCATATTCTTCCTCCAGCTCCAATGTTAGGGAGCTCCCTAACCTCAAACCACACAGATCATCTTGCCTAAAGGTAAACAAATTTTTATACTTTTTCTAGGTTTTCCAGCATATGAATGGTTAACTAAGATTGCTTAAAATGAAGCACAATAAGAAAGGATATTTTGTCTGATTTGTGTAGGGTACAGGAAGAAATATTCCATTGTTAGCCATCAGTACATCACGGTTCTGGTTCCTGTTCAGCCACTGAAAACTAGTCAACTTTTCCAGGCTCACAGTCTGTCTATAAAATGAAGAATCTGCAAAGTCTTGCCTTGCAATAAAATCCTACCATTTTGCTCATGTGTCCTTTGTGTTTCTTTGCCTAATTGTTGACTCCTAGAGTACAGGATGCCTTCTTTCAAACTTAAAATGTTGGACAATGGAGTAATAATCATCCTTATTAAAAAAATTATACATTTAGAGACATTGACTAACTAGGTCAATTAATGCAAACACTTTGGTCATTCTGCTTTAGAGCAAGAAGAAAAACTTGCTAATGACAAGATAATAGCTATATAAGAGATTCCATTGATGGTGATGTGAAGGTTATGTATCACTCTGAATATTTTACACTGTATGTTGAGTTTTATGATAATTAAGCCTCCATACAGTGTATCTGTATTTTCTTCAATTGGGCAGTGGGAGCTAAGAGGAAGCATGGCAGATCTGCCCTGGCTAGAGTTAACATGAAAGCTTCCCAAAGACACTTAGTAGTCCAGCAAACAAGAGGCTAGGCACTAACAAAGGAAAGACAATTAGTGGAAAGAAACTACTTTGAATGATGCATGCCCACCATGTCTTACTGCTACATGGAAGGGACAGGAGGCATGAAGCAGAACACTCCTCTCTGCTCACTTGGGGCCTTTAAAACCACACTACCTAGATTGCCTTCCCTTCCCCTATTTCACAAATACATCTGTCTCCTCTGGGCCAAGCAGTGGCTGAAAAAGACCTTGTTCTAGAAAAGATAATTTTCCTCTACCACTGAATAAGGTATGTTCCCAAATTTGCCATTTGGTCTAGGTTGCAGGGTGTTAACATATGTAAATAACTGGGTTGTATGAGATGTAAGTCTTTCTGGGAGACTATGGGTGAAACGCAGTGGGAGTGAATCATGGGGCTCACTAGGCCGCATTCCTTGCTTCGGGCAGCTATGTTCACCACCACACGATGTTGGCCTGTTCTCTCCCTTTTCCACAAATGGAAATGGGAAACAGGAGCAGTAGGTGGAGGATGACAGAGAAGGGTTGGACAGATGCTTCTGAGCTAGATTCAAATAAGGCCAATCTGCAGTCAGGCCAGCAAGAAGAAAGAAGCTGTTTTAACCAAACTGGTAGGTATCAAGTGAGCCAAGACAAGTACCCTTCTGGAATTGGAACTGGGCATAGGAGCCAGAGGAAGGAGGAAATAAATAGCAAACTAACTTGAATTAAACACTGAAGATTTTCAGGACAATCTGAGACCCAGAATCATCCTCCAGTTCTAGGACCTAAGAGACCTAATCCTACCTAGGATGATTCTGTTAGATTTCCCTAGATGCCCCTGTAAGTCAGCTCTCTCCTCATTACCACCACGAACTGTGAGAGTCTCATGTTTGTAACTGAAATAAAACTCTTAACGGAAATTGCTTTTCAGGGCAGGCACTGTGTCATTTTCAGATTTTATTCTTGCTTATGTATAATACCTGTGTGACAACATAGGAGATCCTCAAAAGGAGTTGAATGAATAAACCTTTTAAAAACTACTTTGGAAGAGAAGTAAAAACACAGAGAGGGGAAAAAAAAAAGAAACAATGAATTGATTTACCAGAGTTGAGGACTCTAAGATCTAGAGTGATCCATTTCAAGCACAGAAGTGTTTCATGCAAACATCAGGAAAGGGGTTTAACTACAGCCTACCCTTCCAAAGTTACATAACATGTTAACAAGGAGAACAAAGCATACCTATATGTATACCCCACTGGCCTCTCATTTGGCATACTTGGAGAACACAGTTTAAACCCAGAAATGAGGCAGTCAGTCAACATTGTGTTCAACAGGCACAGCAGACATGTTGAGCTCCCAACACAAGAGGAGGAGAAAAATGATCCTGTGTGCCCTGTCAACAGTACTAGCAGCATTGTGGCCACATGGAAATGCAGAAAACTGGAGCATGTTTAAAGAGAACAGGAGAAGATGACTCAGGGCAGGGAGGCCTGCCTTTAAAGGGAAGATAAAAGGTGCTAAATCTGTACAGCTCAGCTGAGTGGTGACTAAGAGGGTGACATGATAACAATCTGCAAATATTTGAAAGGTGTAAACACCAGAAAGGAAGGAAAATGCTTAGCCTAAAAGCAGGGGGTGTAATTATTAGGGGAAAGCAAATCTGGACAAAATATCGGAAAAACAGTGTGGGGATGACTACTGGGTTATAAATAAGTTTCCCAATAGCGTTGAAAATGCTGCCCAATCCTAAAGCTGCAAACTAGTCAGTCACTAGGTCTACCCCTCTGCTTATGGTGAAAGCAGCCCAGACAAGTGAATTGTGACTTCATTTTCTAAAAATCTTTAATAATATTCAGATGTAATTAATGCTGCGTTAAACACTGCTTCCAGGTATTTCAACACATTTTTTGTCAATCAAACCCTGGAGAAGAAAGAATAGTAGTTCTATTGAGACTTTTAGAAAAACAATAACAACAACAACAAAAAGGCTTTATCTAGATGCAACATGCCTGCTAGCTGATAAAGTGGGGCTGAGTTTAGACAGGAGGGATAGACAGCAGGGACAGGAGACCAGAGTGTTTCATGTACTGGGTCATCTTCATTTCTAGTCTCCAAGACTCTAGGCAGGAATGCTGTCAAGTTTTCAGATGGGAAACTATGGCTACCTCTCCCTTCTTTCTATATACACATCCCCTGGAGTAATTGTCAAGGACAAGGCAAGGCACCGAGAGAACACCAAAATAAGCTTCCTGTCACACTGACTGCACTCCAATACCTCTGCCTGAGTTCCTGCTGCTGTAGCTACTCAATTTATAATCCACAGGCTCTCAGCAGTGTTTTTACCCCCGGATTCAATTAGTTCCATTTCTGTACTTTCCTCGCCACCTTTCTCCCACCAACAAAGAATTAAAAATAAATAAATAAATAAAAATAAAAAAACCTCACAAGTCCCACTACACATACAAGTTACACTTAAACTGTATATGCAGGTCAAGAAAATCAGCACTTTTAATTCTGTTCAGTCTTATTTCAATAATCTTTTTGTGGTAGTATAGACACAGTTATTGCTTCCTAAACATAAAGAATAAGGACCCTTGATCATCATATGAAGGGCAGAGATAGACTAGCCATCTGCTTAATTTTAAGGAATGTGGTTATCACTTACAGCTAAATCAGTTCCAGTTGTTAGTTTTCATAACATATCTCATGTACCAAAAGCTTACTCTAAATTCCTGTTCATAGGTGTTAAAACAACCTGGAGGTTGTAAGTGCATGGATGCTGTCAATGAATCAGTTAACTGAGAACTGCAACCACCTCACTTAGCACCATGTTCTCATACTCCTAAAACGATCCAAAGAGAAAAGTCAATGGTAGACTTAGTTCCTAAGTTTGTATTAAAAGTTCAGAAATAAAATCAAGATTTTTGCATTGTTTCAAGTCTTTATTCTCTCTTCCTTGTTCTCTAAATCTCTGCTTCCTCAGGGGAGGTAGCATCTTGTGGGCCAATTCTGGAACATGCCACTGCTAAAAGGCTTTTCAATGATCAGAATAAAGGTTTAAAGGAAGAATGAAAGAATCCTAATTAAAGGGATCAAACATCTCAGGTAATTGTAGTCAAGGGAGTCAAGCAGGAACTAAGAAAGAAGCTGTTTTTAGCTCGTAGTTTTTCAGGATAGACTTTTATTAGGCTGTTCTGATTTTGTGATGTTTGATGCATTTGTTGAAAGTCCAGGGACTAAAGTTAATTGGGTGTAGGAACAATAAGACCAGGTCTTTACAACTCAATGGGAACTGCAGTTCCTTTTGAAGCAAGGAAGAGGAGTAAAGGGGAGGCATCTACAGGCAGGAACTGCAGTGGTTGGCTGTTAAACATACTTTAAGTTTCTCTGACAGAAGTCATAATAGAGGTTGTTACCCTGTTAACAGATCCCCATTTTTCAGTTAGTTGAGGAAAGGGTTATATTAGTTTTCTCTCTATCTTCAGTATTTGGCAAACAGTAGATGCCAGTAACAGGGGGGTGGAGGGTGGGGTTGGTTTAGCAGATATAGATAAAACAAATCTGTTATAACAATTTTATGTTCCTGAGTTCTGTATACGTAAGAATTAACACTTGGAGAGTTAATGAGAAATTTTAGTAACACTTATTTCCAGGACCTCAAGGCGTGTATGTGTTAAGTGCTATATATCACTGGTGACTGTGGGTGATAGAGACAAGAAGGGGATGGCTTCAAGGCCTTGAACTGGATTTCTCATTCTCAGCCTAGCCAGAACCTAGCAATGTGAATGCCTTGTTTCACAAAGCTGATTTATAGTTAGCTTTAGACACCACAGACTCACTAAAAGGGAAAAGGAGCATAGGCCAACACTGGGAAAACCTTTTCTAATTCTCTCCACTGCAGATCAAGATCTACACAATAATTTTGAATGAATGAAGCGTTCCCCTTCCTCTGGCATCCCATAAGCATAGCCATCAACAATCTAGCCAGTGTGTTTCTGCGGTGCTGCGAAAGGGGACTAAACTTCTGGCTTGCCAAAACATGTGCCCATTTGAGGGGTTTGCTATAAGGAACAGCTGCACTATCATTGTCAACTAGTAGCAGAAAAGAACTGGGCATGGGAAGAATTGGTGCTATCCAAATTTGGCTTCTCTTGAGTTATCATTCATTATCTGTTGAACAACCTCAAGTCTTCATTAACAAGCAGAAAACAAAAAAAGATTCTGAGGTGAAAAGGCTAGGGCTACAATGGCCTTCAGAATGACGAGAAGGCTCCTATATGGCTAAGAGACTTTATGTAACACAGGCTCTGGAGACAGTGTCTGACAAGCAGAAGCCCTCCATCTGAACAAGGAGGGGGAGCTGGTTTCTATGAGAACCTCAACTTTGCTTTCACTGACTTCAATTTTAAACATGGAACTTTCTCTTTGAATCAAATAAAACTTAAGAATTTCCCCCCTTTACTTTTCTGGTAGCAAAGGATTCCTTATCCTGGTCTTTTTTCTATTTCATGTTAATAGGTAAAGAGAAAAATTTGAATCTACTGTCCAGGCTCCTAGAGATTTTAAACTTCAGGATGGGAAGAAAGGCACAGGAAACACCCATTTGGTTCTTGCAAGTGCAAGCTTCCAGAAGGTATTCTGGCATACACCTGGCTGCCAAATGTAAGAGCTACTTACTTGCATAAATTTAGAATGACTTTTTCTAACCAAGCTGTGTTGTGTTATTTGAACAAAATGGTCCTGATATGTGTTCAGAGTACGTCAAAACTATTGTGTTCCTTCAGCTTTCACTCAAAGAAAATTGCTTGGCTCCTCCTCTCCTGAGGCAAGTGAATTCCAAATGTCTAGAAATTAGTACACTGAACTAGCGGGAAGTAGAAGAAAAAATATCCAGAGTCAAAATATTAAGGCCAAGAACCAAAAGAATGAATTAAAAAATCTGAGAGCAGAGAAACTCTAATAGCACTTTATCTTACAAACTTAAAAGAAGGGGGGTGGGGAGAGAAGGACAATCCCCCCCCCCAAAAAAAACACATCAGGAAGTAAAAAAGGACCTCTGAAGATCCAAGTTTCTCAGTGAGCAAAGAACAATTCTAGACACATGGTTATTACCTGCTTGATAAACAAATGGAATTTTGGGATGAAAATAAATGATAGCATTAAATTTAAAGATAGGGTCGCCTCATTATATAGCCTAAGTTGGTCTTGAAATCCTGAAATTATAGGCTGAGCTATTATCCTCAACTTTTTGTTTATTTTTGGTTATTACATCTAAAGTATGAAATAGCCTGTCACAGTTCTGAGAACTGTCAGCTCACAAGTTAAGAATGGTTTTATATTTTTGAATAGTGGAATAAAAATCCAAAGAATAAAATCAGGAGATTCAGATTCCATGGATGAGATTATACTGGAAGACAGCCATATTCCACTCATTTCAGGACAGAGTAGTAAATTGTGACAAAGACTGTACGTCTCACAAAATCTAAAGAATTTATTGTCTGACCCTTTACAGAAAGTTTACTAATTCGTGCTCTCAAGGATACTGTGTTCTAGTTAAAAAAAAATCAATACTATGTTTGTTCTCATAGATATACATATATTAATGTCTAATACATATTATATACATGTATGTGTGTTTACACAAGGCTAATAATTGAACTCTGTTCTAAGAATTAGAGTATCAGTATAACATAAGAACATGGTAAAATAAGCCAGGTGCCTTTAATCCTAGCTACTCAGGCTGGGATCTGAGGATCGCAAAGCCAGCCAGGGCAGGAAAGTTCATGAGACTCTTATCTCCATTAACCACAGAAAACCAGAAGTGAAGCCTGTGGCTCAAAGTGATAGAGTGCTAGCCTTGAGGGAAAAAGCTCAGGGACAGCACTTGGGCCCTGAGTTCGAGTCCCAGGTCTAACCAAAAACCAGCCAAACAAAGAAACAGGTAAAATATACTATCAATAAAACCACGAAAAAATATTGCATTCATAAACTGCTTTACTAAATGGAAAGTCCTTTGTACAACTACTTAAAGATAATAAAAAGAAAAAAATACTAAAAAAATCCCCTTATGATCATATAATCTTAAAAGTAAAAGGTCACAGGGCTAAGGGACATTGCTGTGGCAGGTGACATGGATGCAGTATGTGCACTCTGCTTTTCTTTCCTGCCGTCTGTTCTATGATATCCCCTTCCTGATATTTGTGTTGTACCTCTAATCTTGTTCTCCTTTACTCCCCTCCACCTCAACTCCCCAAGACCTGGATTTTCCCATAAAAAACATACTTCATAAGCTAGGATCTTGAAAACATCAGAGTTACCATCTTATTCCTCTTATTCCCCCACACCCAGCCAATCACTATCACACTGAATGTACAAAGGTCTTCAGGCCTCAGGCTTTGGACTCAGGCTATCTTTCACTAATAATATTAAGTCCTAATAGGTATCTCAATAACAAATTCAACACTGTACCATTTCCTCAGGGGGAGCTCCCTTACATTCCCTTATAGTTTTACTCTAGGTCTCTAGGCCTTGTAGGCTCTAAACACTCACTTTTCCTATACTGGTGATTACAAAGAACCACAGACTTGCAATCATCAACTATCCTCTAACTTCTAGGTCTCACCTCCAAATGTCTTACAGAGATCTCCCCTTCATTGATACCCTAGTCAAGTCTCAAATTCAATGTATGTAAGCCAAAGTCTCCTTCTTCTTCCTATATCTCCTCTTTTGGTCTCAGGACTACTGTCATCCCAGGCTGAAAACTTCATTCTTCTTTGCTTCTTTCCTTGTCCACCCACGTGAGTATGTGCACAGGATCCTGTGTACACAGGATGCAATAGAGTACCACTGCACCCTATTTATTTCCCCTGCACATCTTGGCTCAAGATTACCAACATAACTGCTTGTTTAGGTTCTTACCATTTCTGATTAAGAATCTTTTCTTCTTGCCTGCCCTCCATTTTTCCCTTACTGATTCTTCACAAACAGAGCTACCGGAATAATCTTCCTAAAGCATATGTTCTGCTCAAAACTCTTGAGTGGCTTCCTGTGCTTTCCCCAATAAAATCACAGCTCAACATTTTGACATCCTAGGTCCTCTAAGATCTGATGTAGTTCCCTGGGACCACATAAAACATCCATTACCCACCTGGACAGCCCTTCAAATATGTGAAGACACATCTATTTCTTCTCATCCTCATGTCTTATTTTCTTTGGGCTAACATTCCCAAGGCCCCCATGAGACAAGAGTTTTGATTTCCACTATCCTATTCCTTTTCCTCTTCAAGCCTACATAATATGAAGGGAGTCTTCAAACTGGAAATCTTTTGGTTGATTTAATTAAAAAGGTCTGAAGGGGGTGTATAGTGAGAAGCATTCTTTCTCTGCATTGTTAGAGTTTAGGCAGCAAAATAGGCTGTTTTAGGGGCGAATGGGAAGGAAGGGAGATGGCATAGCAGTATTCCTTACTAGTGCCCACCATGATACTGCAGTGACAGCAGGAGGACTCCATGAGGGGAAGGGAAGCCTTCCCAAGAGGTGAGGGAGGTAGGGCTGTCCTTGCAGAGGCTTCCTGCCTCCCTGGCCCCCTTTCCATTCGCTGTCTCTCAGTAGCAGCCCTTGGCACTGTGGAGATTCTGGTGGTGTTGTGACAAGCAGTCTATTCATTTCCTCTCTCAATCACTGGCTCTGGGGGATAAAAGGAATGGCAAATCCAAACCACTGCCTAGAATCCACTTTGCAGAATTCAGGGAAAGACTGTTCTACTGAAGTGATTATTTCCCCTGTTTGGGAGACCTGGGGGAGAAAGAAAAGGCTCTCTGCATCCTTTACTTTCTACTGATGCGACACTGCAGCAGAGATTATTCCAGCCTGTAGCATGGCTGGTGCTCAGGAAAAGCCCAGTGTATATATATTGAGGCTCTTTTACTCTTGTCCCAGTGTGGCAACAGAGCACACCGCAGTGCCAGGATTTGAACTGTGACACTGGATACATACAAAGCTTCAGATAGAAAGAAGAGGAGAAAAGAAGGGAAAAAGCAAGTTAGGTCCCTGATAGGCCAGCTTCCCCTTGCCTTGCAGCTGCAGCCCAGGAGAAATTAACATAAGCCATTAGGGTTGTGCTGGTTGTCCAGGGAGAGAAGGTTTAAGCATGCTTATCACTGCATGCCTAAAAGACAGCTTGGGGAAGGGGCCTGCTCCAAATTAGGATTCCTAATAAGGGGAAATGATAGTCCAGGAAAAGGTGATGGAGTGTTTAGGAGAGTGTGGGGAGAGAAATTTTCCATGCATAGTTCTTAACTGAGTACATATTCCAATCATGATAACAGGTGTTTATAGCAGCCAAAGAGTGCAGGTGTGTGTGTGTGTGCACATGTGTGTGCATGCGTGTGTGCATACTCATCCAAGGAAAGAAGGAAAAGGAGAGGAGAGAGAAAGAGGAGGGAAGGGCTTTTCTCCCAGTCACTTGGGATGACTGAGAACAGACTGTACCTACCCTACCTACTGTTCCTACTGGGCACAAACACACAGAGACAATGTCTGAAATGGGTGAAGCAAAGACAGCTGTGGTTGGATTTTTCAGTCTCATTCCCAGTGGTCTCGTCACATTCCTCCTAAGAGGGAAAGAGCCAACCCCTTCTTCAGCAAGTGAACACACCCTTTTTGTCTCTTCCAAAGCCCTTTCAAAATTGAGTAGATGCTGGCTCATGTGTGCTATCTAATGTGCCTGTGTTTCTTGTTCTCTCTCCACCATATCCACTCCTCGCTGTCAGGCCATTCTTGTCTAGTATCACAAGAGGAAAGAAAACAACATCAGCTGAAGCCTTTTGGATTGTAGTTACTGGCTCCTCAGTGATGCAGACAGAAGGAACCAATTTCTCTTTCTGACTCTGTCTCTCCCACACATACATAGGCATGCATGCAAGCACAAGCAATCCTTCTCCTGAGTGTGCGCCATCCATGTCTCCACACTATGACCAGGACTGGGGCGTTTAAATTATAAAGAAAAATGTAGGGCTGAATATCTTTGCAAGGAAGATGGACAAGTCTTGGAAGCTACATGTTTTGTGGCTGCTTATTTGATATAATAATGTATTTTTGTTTTCATAAGTTTGGCCATAAGTAATTTTATATCCTCTAAAAATAAGGCCAGGCCTATACCAGGGTTCTTCCTTTCTGGGCTCTGCTTTCTGCAATCCATCAAGTGCCTGGACACCCCATGGCCCAAATGGATCCTTCTATGTCAGAAGGCAATTAGATCACTGGATGTAAGAAATGCTCAGGCTATGCAAGTAGGAACCCGGGGGAAGGAAGTAGGCCTTTTCCTTCTCAGCCAGCCCTCCTAAGAGACAGTAGCTCCTGAATGGCAAAGAGGACAGCTGTCAGCACCAGGGTGGGTGGGGAGTGGTGAGGCAAATTTCACAGCATAACAGCCAAGAGACAAACAAAAACAAGAGAAATGTTTCATATGGAGGCTGTCTCCCCTAATGTCACTAAACTGGAAAATCCTCTGTTCTGTAATTCACCCAGGCTTAGCAGACAGCTGTCTGTGTTTGAGTCATGAGGGAAGGTGACTGCTTTATAGGGGATTTTTTCTCGCCAACCTGAAACTTCAAGAAGCCTAGTCACTAATAATGCCAGCATTCGGGGCTGCCACAGAATGTAAGCTCACTTCTCTATTTCCTACAAAGTCCACTTGTTCCTCACAACAAGAAGGTCATCACATTGCTCTTCCAGAAGGAAATCCACTAGGTATCAATAGGGCAGATGAGACTGGAAGAGTTGGGAGAAAATCTTGAGATACCAAGTTTGATAGAAATGACTGAAGTCACCTTATGTGGCTGGAGAGAGCTGAGTTTATAATTTGCTGGGACCCTAACATTTGTATTTCCCCTTTACCAATGTTCTGGAGCAGATGCTGTAATGTATTAATCTTTGCAGATGAGTGATACAGTTTAAAATACTGCAGGCTTTGGCTGCCATTCCCTCCCCTAGGGTCTCAAAATAACTCCACACAAATCATTTTTGCTAAACACTCACTCAGGCAGCTCTTCCCTGCCAGCACACACGCATCTTATGTAAGTGAAGAAGCCACCTAGCTTGCTGGAAGACAGTGGCGGTCCCTAAGAGGCCATACTGCTGGCTGCCCCTGAGATGCTGCAGAGTCGGGTGCCCAGTCTGTCCCTGTCCACGGCCAAAGAGCAGGATCAAAGAGCCTGGGGACTGGCTACATGTGTCCTTAGCCAAGTCAGACAGCATCCAAGGAGACTGAGGCAGGCAGGTTAGGGAAGGTCATCCACATCAGTGTGGTATTAGAAACGAAAGCAACTCAGCCATCTAGTGACCTAGTACCTCATAAAAGGTCTACTTGGTTAGATTTTGCTAAGTAAAGAGGAGAGGGAGTACCATGCCTCTCACAAGAGGCCACAGTTCACTGAGGGAAACAGGCACATATCTGGACATAATATATAGCTGTAGGAGGAAAATCCAAAGATTTAAGATGGGAAATGGATGGGTCTGGGAAGGTGGCTCAGTGGTAGAGTGCTTGTCTTGCATGCATGAGGCCCTTGGTTCCATTCCCCAGCACCACATAAGCAAAAAGAAAAAAGCCGGAAGTGGCGCTGTGGCTCAAGTGGTAGAGCGCTAGCCTTGAGCTGAAGAGCTGAGGGACAGCGCCCAGGCCCAGAGTTCAAGCCCCACGACTGGACCAAAAAACAAAAAAAAAAAAAAGATGGGAAATGGAGCAGTAAGTGGGGTGGCTGGGTACTCCTGAATATCTTCCCATAGGTAGCTTCAAAGCCTCTTCACATAGCTAGCAACAGAAAGGCTTGGACAAAAGCTTTTATGGCTCCTTCCTCCATTCTCAGGGGCTTGGTTTATTAACTATTTCTGCTGGGGCCCTTCCTATCTCCACTTGGGCTCTGCCTTCTCATCCTTTCTCCTGATTCTTCTAAACACTTGGAGCTTCACAGTGGTGTGTTTTGGGCTGCTTTTCATTCCAAATTCTATGCCTAGCCCTTTCAGTCCCACTATACACTGATGGATCTCAAAGTTTTAGCCTTCATTTCTATCCCTCTATTGATTTTACCTAGACCTGAAAATGTCCACAGACATCTAACATCCAATGTGTCGAAACTTTTTATTGCTTACAAGCTAGAACACTGACCTCCTCGTTTCCCCCCTCTTACCAAATGGTCAATGAAAGTCTACAGCTTTAGCCCGGCTCCAGTGGCTCACACCTGTAATCCAAGCTATGCAGAAGGCCGAGATCTGAGGATCATGGTTCAAAGGGCAGGAAAGTCTGTGAGACTCTTATCTCCAATTAGCCACCAGAAAACTGGAAGTGGTGCTATGGCTCAAAGCAGCAGAGTTCTAGCCTTGAGCAAAAAGAGCTCAGGAACATTACTCAGGCCCTGAGTTCAAGCTCTATAACCACTACACCACCATCACCACCAACAACAAAGTCTACAGATTCAAACTCTACTGGGCAATTCCCACTATGTAGCCTAAGTCAGGCTGCTATATCTCTCATCATACCAGTGACAATCATATCTCAGCCACATTTCTTTACCTTGTTTGGAGTCATTTAAAACCCAGTCTTTACATTGTAGTCAAACATGTGCCTTAAACATGCTGCCAACAGTCTATGTCTTCTGATTTTTCTTTTTTTGTTTGTTTTTTTTCCCCTTGAGACAAGGTCAAACCTTGACCTTTGACCTCAAACTCAAGATCTTCTTCCTGCCATCACCTTCCAAGTAACTGGGATTATAAGTGTATATCACCATGTCCAGCCTCAAAGAAATATTTGTAAAACATACATGTTCTGAGCACATGTGACTCATGCCTATAATCTTAGTTACTTAGGATGCTGAGACTTAAGGATTATGGTTTGAAGCCAGCTCAAGCAAGAAAAATATGAGACTCTTTTTTTTTTTTTTTTTTAGAAATTGTTAGTCATGCATGTAAACTTTTAATGTATTTAGCTGTTTGCTCATGGAATATGAGACTCTTATCTCCACCTGAGTACAAAAAAATCTGTTAGCAGAGGCTTGGCTCAAGTGGTAGAGTACCAGCCATGAGTAGATAAGCGAGAGTAGATAAGCACTTAGGATGACAGAGGTCCGAACCCTCTTTGAAAGATGAGCCAGGGCTGGGAAGGTGGCTCAGTGGTAGAGTGCTTGCCTTACATGCCTGAGGCCCTGGGTTCGATTCCTCAGCACCACATAAGCAAAAAAAAAAGCCAGAAGTGGCGCTGTGGCTCAAGTGGTAGAGCGCTAGCCTTGAGCTGAAGAGCTGAGGGACAGTGCCCAGGCCCAGAGTTCAGGCCCCACGACCAGACCCCCCCCAAAAAAAAAAAAAAAAAGAAAGATGAGCCATGAGGGGACCTGATCAGGTGCTAGAAATAGTTTACATGTTCACATGGGTAGTGGTGAGTTGGATATATGTACATATATAAACTCATAAAGTTGTACACTTAAGACATGTATGTTGTGCTCGCTTCGGCAGCACATATACTAAAAAAAAAGACATGTATGTTTTATTGTGTATTTTATAGTTGAAATTAATACAAAAATGATATGCCTCCCCGCATCTTTCTGCGCTTCCTATAATGCCCCTTAGGTGTTCCTTCCCTATAAGTCCAGGATGGGCTGGGGGGAGGGGCTAGCACCTGTGAATCTAATAAAACTGTTTAAAAACCTTCTTATGTACACAGACTGATCATTTATAGGTTAATTAATCCCTGGGAATAACCATGACTCAACATCTAGTCATCCACAACTAGTCTGTGAAGTATTTCCCAAGAATGTGACATCCGACTTTTCAAACTCACTTTGAACTACTGTTCCTTTATGCAGCAGCCAGCCAGCCATACGATTGGCCTTGTTGAGTGATAATGTTTTATTAAGGCCTTTTTTTCCACTTCTGATTATAATTCTTTTCTTTTCATATCTATCTTTCATTTTCTAGGGAGAAAGCTTAGAGCTGTCTAAGATTTGTAAACAGATTAGTGACCAAGGCAAACAGTAAAGAAACTGAGCTACAGGGCAAAGTTACAGCTAAAGAACTCAGAGCTACATTTATAACATAAAAACAAAGTTGAGTAAGATTGTTATAGGTACGTTAATCTGCACACCTAAATTCACTGTTCCTGTGATCGTGAAAGTGAGTATGTGAGGACAGTCCATATGTTGGTAAAAACTTTTCAGAGGCAAGAATTAAGAGGTCAGTCATGGTAAAACTCAAAAAGAGAGACAGCAAGTATTCAACACAAGATATGGAATGGGTGATATGGTTTCATGCAAGATCATGCACAAATGACCTAGAAAATATATTCACCTAATTACAATTCCATGACACTCAAAAACTGCAGGGAGACCTAAGGAATAAAACCACATCGCTTAGGTTTCCTAACCTAAAAAAATAAAATAAAATGAAGAAATGATACTAAAGACATCTTCACTATCACCTAAGCACTCATAGAATCACAAACTACAACTGGAAAGGACCTTAGAAATTGTTGAGTCCAAACTCCTTATTTTTACAGGAGGGAACTGGAAACTGTAGCAGTTCAATGACCTACACAAGGTCACATGGTCACATGGCAACTGACATCACAATAAAGTAGAGATTATAAAACCTATCTTTTGACAGGCAGGCGTTCTTGCCACTGTATCCTGTCAGTTCAGGTTGAATGCACGTCACCTTACTCAGGTTGTGTGGAGACCTGATTTATACCACAGAATTCTGGTTTTGGATGTCTTTTCTGAGTGAACAGATAATCGGATAAACTATGCTGGACTTCGAAAAAAACATATTAGAAAATAGTTGGTATTACTATAACTAGACTTGGTTTACAAGGACTTGAAGAGAATAAATAGAATACTCAAGAAGAAACCAGCACAATTGCTACTACAATTTCAGTGTTAACTTTTGTTGCTTTGGACACCGGATCAAGTGTTTTTTTTTGTTGTTGTTGTTTGTTTTCCATGCATCATGCTATTTAATGTTTAGAGCCATTTTAATTTACAAGTGAGTAAACCAGGGAAGAAGAGGCTAAACCAAGTACCTTGTTTTAGGTTATAGAGTTTATAAAGACAGACCTGAAGTTGAGCCTATTCTGGTGACTAAAAATCCCCATTTTATAATGTATAATATTGAATTGTCCCCTTCAAGAAAGGGATATATTATAGAATTTCCAAAATGGACTTATTAAAAGACCCTTGATTTTCTTTGTCCAACTTTTCCATTTCATACACGATGAAGTAGAACCAGAACAAGAAACGGAGCATTCTGGCCTATTATGTCATCTCTTCCTGAATCAAGTGCTTTTGCACTACTGTCAGCTGGGTCTGTCTGGCCATAAGATAGAAACTCAGCACTTAACACTCTTGCCTTGTCTGGGGCACTCAATGCCTACTTGACAAATGTTTGCTCTGTACCTATCCTCTTCCTCAGATCTTAGTAGTTGGGTACAATGATCTATTTGATGACTAACTTACCTACCAACTATACTCAGTTCCTACTATTTTCCAAGGAGTGTTAAAACTGTTACAAGGCAGGGTGCTCATGTGCATATGGAGGCAGCAGAGGATGCATGTGAGTGCAGAGGTAGAAGACTTGCAAAGGAAGAACTCTCAAGCCCAGTCAGTAAAGAATGATGCTGTCCCTGTTTCCATTGATGCTCTTCCAAAGCAAGGAAGCCTCAGAAGGAAGTTCCCTCTGAGAGCCACCAAAATAGTTCTCCATGGGAGCATGAGTGGCATTTGGGGTGGAACATTTCCTCCTTGTGGTGGATGGTCCTGTGAGTTGCAGGATATTTGGCATTTGGCCCACTCCCTCAAATGCCTGAGCATCCTTCTGCCTCCAAAGACTGAGTGCATCGATAACCACCCTCAGTTTTCCATTCCACTATCCCTGGGAGAGCA
Organism: Dipodomys merriami; assembly: GCF_024711535.1. Taxonomy (NCBI): domain Eukaryota; kingdom Metazoa; phylum Chordata; class Mammalia; order Rodentia; family Heteromyidae; genus Dipodomys; species Dipodomys merriami. The sequence continues at coordinate 59,356,265 of NW_027206068.1, read as the reverse complement.
CAGCCCAATTCTTCTGCTGTGATCTTGCTGCTAAGCCTCAGAAAATACAACTGCCCACTATGTACTTTGCTCCTAACCAATTCTGGTATCATCAAAAAATAATGATTATTCCAAATCTGTGTGTATAACCACTATTTAAATACAGCTTTTCATGTTATCAGTCAGATTTCATTTTAATTAAAATTGTGATCTATCTGAGAACCATTATCACAGCTTTCTCCTTTTCTCTATCAATGTCTAATCAAAGGGATCTAAAGAGTAAAAAGTGGGCTGTTTTAGAATTCATCTCTACTTTGAAAAAAATCTTCAACTTGTTACTACTATGAAAATGGCTTCTACTATATAACATACACCTATCAGGCAAAATGGACTGCTGTCTCCTGTTGCTGAGACACTTTTCACAAGCCAGAGTACAGTGGGTTAAAGGGAGACAGAGATAACTGATTGACAGGAGGTCACAATTCGCTGGCAGAAGAATAAAGAACTTGTCTCAATGGAAGATCGGAATTGAAAAGCTTAAAATATTCTTTTAAAAAAAGAAACATTGTTCTGAGATCCAAAGAGGACAAATCAAATTGGTCTCCTCCCTCAGTCCCTGAAAAGGAAAGGGAGGAAATGGTGGAGTAGTAAGTGCCAGTTTCATCCTTAATGAAGCTGTGTGACCTTGGCTAAGTAACGACTTTGTGGAGTCTTAGCTTTTCACTAGTTAAATGGCAGTAACAATAGTTTTTCCAAGCCCACAGCATCATAATAAGCACCCAGGAAGAAAAACACAGGGGAAAACACCCTGAAAAGTGTTCCATAAATTAATCCTTATGAAGGATAATCTTCCTGGGGAAGTTTTTGCATACTTGAAAATGGCCACACTTGGTGATGGACAGCCCATGAACTCACCCAAAGAGCTACCTCTTGGAAATACTTTTTAGGAAGTTTCTGTGCAAATGCAGAGTAACTACACTCTAATGTAAAAACAGACACTGTAAGAGAAACACTATGGCTCAGTATGAGGAGCATGGCAGGAGTAGGGATAAGGCAGTAGGGACAGGGTGCTGAACAGGAAGCAGGTGTCTGCATCTCTTGGATTCCAGGATGTGTTCCTGGCTGAGGTCTATGAAGCATGAAGAACAGACAACAGCTGGGAACTCAGGAAGGGAGTGAATCAAGCTGCAGTTATTCATGCTTCCGGAAAGATACAGCCCGGATGGCAACAAGTGACAGTTACATGAAAGCAGAAATTACATTCCTTAATGATTTTCTCCATCGTGACTTCAGCAAACAGGCTTTTTTTTCACCCACTACTCCCATTCCTGGCATTAACTTGTACATGAAGTATCAAGGTGGCATAGGATTTTTCTCCCCAGATATTCCTGTCAATGAATATTACTCCTACTGAAAGAAGAGTTCAGCTCTTCTCTCAGTGTCTACTTCCTGACTTCTCCAACACTTCTACTGCTACTAACCGACAATCCTGACTACTGTGCAACAGCACTTGATGTATGAAGCCAATGATGTATGAAGGAATGCTACTGAAGTTCCCAGTGTTTCTGATGGCAGAAGGGTGCTATGGTATATAGGAGGGGAGCCAAGATGCTAACTTGTAGGATGCATCTCACAAGGAAGAAATGCTCTCCCTCAAATGTATCAGAGGTAAGTGCCTCCTAGTTTTACTTCTTAGACTCAGACACTATCTACAGTCCATCCAACTTAGACCACTTGCTGCCCAATTCTGTATTTTCAGCAGCTTAGAATAGAGCTGCCCCAATCTCCTTGTTCAGGTCAGAACATAATGATTTTGGCCTAAGGGTGTTTAACAATGTACAGAAAAATAGATCAAATAGAAAGCACTTGGAATAAACTAGAAAGTAATTGCTGATTTGACTTGAGGTTCTAAATAGGAAGAAAATATGTTCTGCTCCACTGTGGTGTGTGTGTGTGTGTGTGTGTGTGTGTGTGTGTGTGTGTGTGTGTGTGTGTGTGTGTGTGTGTGTGTGTGTGTGTGTGTGTGTGTGTGTGTGTGTGTGTGTGTGTGTGTGTGTGTGTGTGTGTGTGTGTGTGTGTGTGTGTGTGTGTGTGTGTGTAAAATAGATTCCAATAGAGTATGGTGTCATTTATATGTTCTGCTCCACTGTGGTGTGTGTGTGTGTGTGTGTGTGTGTGTGTGTGTGTGTAAAATAGATTCCAATAGAGTATGGTATCATTTGAACAGATACTTAAAGTAGTTGTGGCCCTGGAGCTGAGAGTTATCAGTTAACGTGTTATGCTTGAGTATAAAGCTGCAGAGCTGAGAATGTATAAGGTCCCTCTTGTGCCACTAACACAGTTTGTGCCTAAGACAATTTCACTCAGTTCATTGTGTTTGTTTCCTCATATACACACAAAAAAGACAGTTGGATAGATTTCAACACTTACACCAGAAAGGCTATCAAAGTGGCCTATTGGGTGCAGCCAGAGAATAAAAAGATTGTGCTTGATTGTTATGACCCACAGCATGACAAAATCTAAGAATTTATACAAGGTAACCAAAATAAGGACAACAAACTAAATAAACACATTCTCTCTCTTTCATTCGCTTTTTCTCATATACATACACACACACTCACATACTAATACACATATATACACAATACCAGAAATTTAGGGATCCTTAAAACTACTCAGGGCCCACCTTCTGTCCAACAAGCTTGTCTACACTTGATAGCAATTACTCGTTCCCATTTGGGAACATTTACTCTTTAGTGTTCTTCTTCATGGATACTTTTCACCAAAGAAGTCTGAGAAGAGGGAAATGCAGCAACTCTTTGCACATGTCAAGAGAAAATATACACATATATACAAAGAGTCTGGTTTTGTTAGGCTTCAACTAAGATCACATATTCTTTAGCAAACAGTTCTCTGTTTGATTTGTAGTTGGCTTGCTTACACAGCACTATTTGGGTTTCAAGGCTTAATTTATTTGATTATATTCAATCCTGTTCACCATCTTCCTTCCAACACAGCAATTCTAAGTAGTGGGAGAATCCATCCTATTTCCTTATGCAAAGAGTACTCCAATTTTATGTTACATTTCTTGGGAATTACTTTCTCTTTTCTAATAACAAGAAAAGGCATACCTTATATGTAACAATGTAGTTATCCTACCTTTAAGCCATTATGACTATCAACAAGTCATGTGACATGATAGTAGTTATATGCTTACAAGATCAGATTTCTGCCACCCACAGGATAGAAGCTCTGAAAGGGTCCCTTTGTAAGCTGCTTTCTACCTCCAAAAATGGTCAACTCTCCTTTGTAAGAGGATAGTGTCTTGTTTGTTGATTTTCATTTAGCTTGGTAAAACTGACCCCTTTGCTTCCAACTAGGTCTCAGAGGCCTGGTGGGAGACTGGGAGCTGGCATTTGTGCTGATTTATTCTGGTTCAGAAAATGGCAGAGAAGCTTGTTCTAACCCAGGCAATCTTCCTGCTTTCATAAGCCCATGAAGATACTAAAAATGAAGCATCAGAACAAACAGAAGCTGATGATGGCAATAGAAGAAAATGAGGCTGATTAGACAATCTCACATGGCAAAAGTAGTATTCAAATTTTGGTTGTTTTGGTTTTAGGTTCTGCTTTCTTTCCTTCTTTCTGGAAAATGAGGACTTCTGCATGTGCCTTTTACAGTAACAAACACTCAAATCAAGAATTTAATTTTATTTGTTTCGCTATTCTAAAGTTTCTTCTATTCTCTATTCTTGGGTTACATTTTGTTTTTCAAGTAGCCCTAAATCTAGATCCCACTTTCTTGTAACTTCATTTATAAAGAAAATGTAAATAAATACCATTCATAGTTACTATAAGAAACATACCATCCATTATTTTACAAATACTCTCAGGTAATACTGCTCTGCTCTTACCCACAGTTTTGCTTTCTATGGTTTTAGTTACCCACAAGCAACTGCAGTACAAAAATATTAAAATGTAAGATCCACAAATAAAGAATTTGTTAAGTTTTAAAGTACGTATCATTTATGGATAGTGAGAAGAATCTCCAGCAGTCTTGTTAGTCACTTAGTAGCAATTATAGTTTTCAGATAGACTGCTGTAGTACTGCAATGCTTGTGTTTAAGTAACCCTTATTTTACCTAATCAGATCTCCAAAGGGCAAGAGTATTATTGCTGCTAGCAATTTAGATTTGCTAGAGATGCTATAAAGTGCATCTCTGAAGTAAAAAGGTAAAGATACAAAGTACAGTAAGGTACTTTCACAAAAACACACACACAGAGGATAGAAGAAAGCATTTTAACACCACTTTCACATCAGTATATTCCTATAAATTTAATTTATGAAAAAAAGAGAAACATAGGGTTTTGTATTATTTCTGGTTTTAGACATCATCTAGGGCTCTTGGAACGTATCCTTCTTGGATGAGGAGGGGAAACACTGAATATTATAACTTTACCCCACTGGATTAAATAAGTAGCTTTAATATATGTATATATTTTACATTATCTTTTAAATTTAATAAGCTATCTAGATAAAATGCTACTGTATGTTGAAAAACCCAGAGGGCCTGCATGTATGTGTTTTCATGGTCCATCATAAGGAGGATACATTTAATTAATGGAAGCCTGACTGTTGCCAGAGATTTATTTATGTATCTCCCAAGTCCAACTTAAAATGAAAGGACATATTAAGAGTAGAAAACTCCCCTAGCTTCCCTTGGGACTCCCCTAAGCTGCATCCCAGAATCTCTGAATCTTTTAGAGGCTGAGTTTTCATTTCAATTTCTCTGTAACACTGCAGCATCTATACAGTCTCTTAAAGGCACTTAGAATCTGGCCCCAACCTCCCTCCTAAAGTATCATTCAGAAGAGATCTGAATATAGACAGCAACCTGGTCCTTTTTTTTTCTTTATAGATCAACAGAGGGATCATGGTGAATACAGATTTATTGTCTACTTTCTCAGTCTCTGATGCCCCTGGGCTGTAGAACATAGCTGAATTGGAAAAATTCACATAACCAGGATGACTGGACTTCATTATTAATTTATCTTTACTTAACTTCTGCTGGGGCCTTAGTGGGCCAACAAAACTTGTGCTCTCATTCCTTTCTAGATGATAGATGTCTGCGATGAAATGTTTTCTTCAATCTACTACAGAGAAGTGGTTCTCACAGAGGAGCATCAAACCCCAAAGAGCTGTAGGAGATGTGTGTATGTGTGCAAGAGCGAGTGTGTGTTTGTTTCTGGCTAATGCTAGATGCTGCTAACTACATTTGGTGAGTAGGGAATAGTCATGCTAACGCAGGCAATCCCAGGTAATGTACTGTCTTGGGTACTGCCAAGGCCTCCACTATGGCAAGGAAATCAACAAGAATCTATTCTAGAAGCCTGAGAAAAAAAGGTTTCTGTGACAGCACTGATAATATTGGCCCAATAGTGTCATATGGATCCAGAGAAGAAGTGACAGAGGTACTGTCTGCCCTAATTTGTCACCCCACCCAGGCAGTTCCAGAGCACAAATGGGTAGCGCCTAGGATAGCAAACTGATTTCTCTTTCCTTTTTCCTGTCTGTGTAAGAACATACAGATGAGTAGAGACAAGAGAAGAGATGGGGAAGGAGAGAACATAAATGGATGTGTCGGTTGTTTGATGTGTGCCAAGAAATGAAGATGGAATGAAAGCTTATACTCATTGATGTATTTTTCCAGATTCCCAAACCATAGGGGAATATGATAAATCTTAATTAAAATACATTAACCAAATATATATATCAAGTACCTACTATGTACCAAGCTTTGTTTTATTCACTGGAAATATATATGTGTGTACACACACACACACACACACACACACACACACACACACACACACACACACACACACACACACACTCCTCACCTTCTGGGAACTTAACAATCCAGTTAAGTAGAGAAAACTAGACAAACAAGTACCATCTGTACAGCATGGTAGGGGGCTGGAAGGTGGTTTTGAAATCTTACACAGGAGAACGAGGAAGGCCCTTATGGAGAAGGCAATATTTGACTAAAGGCCTGAATGAGTAGGAGGAATGAGCCACAGTATATCCAGAAGAAAGTGTAAATTGCAAAGGCTTCAACCCAGGAGGAGACTAGCCAGGCCAGAGTGAGAACCCAGCTTATTCTATGCTTTGAAATGAGGCACCAATGCTAGAACAGGATTCAAGGACAATTAAATACACAGACAGCTCTATGAGTAGGAATGTAGAGTGAAAATAATGATTGCAATGCAGTGTACAGAGACAACTTTTGTTATGGTATTCCCCAGAACCCAAGCAGATTTGGCAAGCAGACTATGGAGCCCTGGAGGCCATGGCCAGTGGATGTCTAGCTATTGTTTATTTAACTTCCTTGCACAGTGAAGACACAGGGCAAACAGCAAAGCCTAGAGAAGCTCTGGAGGGGATTGCCCCACCTTCTCCTGAACTCGTGGGCTGCTGCTATTACCAGCACCACCATCTAGGTTGGTGTTAAATTAGCCAATTTGACAACAGCAACACAAAGCCCCACACAAATGTAGCTTCCAATGGCATATTCATTTTTATTAATTGGCTAATTAAACAGTGTCTTAGAACTGTAAAAAGAGCAGCAATTGGTGAACAGGCTAGCATGCTGCACCTTCTCTCACTTTCCCTGCATTGTCTACCTCTCCTCTCAGACTGAATTCTTTTGCAACTGTAGAAAGTTTAGGGGCACAGGAGTCACTGGTTCTACTCTATCCTCATACCTAACACCTAATAATATTGTCTAGTGGCTTATTCCTCGGCAGCTCTCTCCTAGCTATTTTGCAGAGGCCAGGGGAAGGTGGAAGGCAGCTGCAGACAGGGAAAGCCCCACTGCCTCTTTCTAAATGCAGCAGGCAGAGCTCTACAGAGAAGGAGCAGCACAGATGATAATAAGGCATAAGCGTAAATCAAAGAAGGCATCCAGTGGCTACACCACCCTTTACACAGAAGCAGGGACCTCCATGGAGAATGTGGATCTCAAGCCTTTCAGTTTGGCACTCAAAGGTAGTACCCAGTGGTCAGAGTCCACCCTCATATCTCAAGGCTACCATATGTGGCTGTGTAGTACATGCCAGAAGGATTTCAGGAGTGCCATGTACACAGACAACTGGGCTGTTTCTTGCTAGTAATCCTACCTACTCAGGAGTCTGAAATCTGAGGATCATGGTTTGAAACCAGCCAATGCAAGAAAGTCCATGAGACTCTTATCTCCAGTAAAAAGCTAGAAGTAGAGCTGTGGCTCAAGTGGTAGAGACACAGCCTTGAGAGAAAGAACCAAGTAAGAGCACAAGACCCTCAGTTCAAGCCCCATATACTGACACAAACATACAAATAAATAAAATATTATAAAATGAATACAGGGCTATTGTTTATATTATGTCAGATCATTTACTGTAAAGCATATGAACAGCACTGGTGAAAAAGTACCTATTAAAGTGATCCAGAAGAGTTTTGTACTAAATTGCTGAGTGGCAAGGACCAGTGTGAATTGATCGGGATGAAGGGTCTGGGTGGGCCTTTTCTTCTGGTTTTCTTTCAGAATTGCAGGAGATTCTTTTGGGCCTTTTGGTGTACAGAATTTTCCTTGTATGTTTCTTCCCCATAGCTTCCAACACAGACCCTTGCCCCAGCTGATCAGAATTCCAGTAATTGCACACAGTATAATCATTGTAACATAATTCCTAGCCTGATCCTGAGAAATCTTGCTGTGGAAAACCCAGAACCTCTAATGCATAGTCAAGACTGCCAGGGACACACATCCACATCCATCTTGGTGCTGTTTCAAAAGTCCAGGTGCCACAGAAACAACAATCTCCCCTAAACAACAGAAACTAAGGAGGTCATGTGATCAGTGTCTGCTTTGAATCCACAGGTGGTAGTTGTGGCATCCAAAGGATAAGATGAGGAACGAGTCTCAGTTCATCACAGACACTCTTCAATAATAGAGCCACCTAACAGGCTACTAGTCCCACAGGGCTGGGATGGGTTTTGTCATGATGTACAGGTCTTCTGCAAGAGAAGACAGGAGTTTGTGAACTAGCCAGTACCAAGGGTGGTTCTGTTGGTTCCACTAGATGACCACATATATGGTCATTAGGCTTCTCTGTTCCTATGGCTCAAAACAACAGGGATAATATGGCACGATGCCTCTGGACTAACTTTCTTTCTTTTTTGGTCGGTCATGGGGCTTGAACTCTGGGCCTGGGTGCTGTCCCTGAGCTCTTCAGCTCAAAGAAAGCGCTCTATCACTTGAGCCACAGCGCCACTTCTGGTTTTCTGGTGGTTAATTGGAGATAAGAGTCTGATGGACTTTCCTGACCAGGCTAGCTTTGAACTGTGATCCTCAGATCTCAGCCTCCTGAGTAGCTAGGGACTATAGGCATGAGCCACTGGCACCCAGCTGGACTGACTTTCTTGGGGAGCTAGGAATAGAACTATAAGATCACGCATTTCATTTTTTTGTTGCCCCACAGCCACAGACCACTGAAGAGCAGACTGGTGAATGCTAGGTTTCCCTAAAGTCTCTCAGGATTAAATGCTCATGATGAACTAGGCAATGCTTGAGGCACATATGACAGGGCATGGAATGACACGAGTCCTTGCCTCCATGGACCCCACATGCTGAGGAAGAAGATAACAACTGATGTATAGTAAAATAAAAAAAGGAGGACAGTGTCAGAAAAGTGGCAAACAACAACAACAAAAATATATGTATGCTCACTGATGTGCATACATCCATCAAACTGCCCGAACTGCAGTACTCAGGCCCAGGATGATGAGGAGATAACTTGTCTTAAACTGAAGTTTGTTCCTAACCTTGGAAATCAGCAGCAGGCCAGTAATAACTGCTGACAGACCTGAAAACAGCCCTTAGGGCTCTGCGGAAGCTCTAGGCCCTCCAAGGAGCCTTTCCTGACCATTTTAACCCCATCACCTCTATTTCAAATGAAATTCCAGAATTGTTCCGTATATAACCTCACCTTCCCTTTAGTCAGCTTGCTCACTGCTTAGACTACTGATTTTGCAAGTGCTTGTCCCTACAGATAAGGTATCCATCCACCATCCATCTTGCTGTCTCAGAGAGCTTTTTTTTTTCTCTTTTGGCTAGCTCTGGGGCTTGAGCTCAGGGACCCTGTGCTTGCTCAAGGCTGTCACTTTACCACTTGAATTATATTTTCAGCCTGGCTTTTTACTGGTTAACTGGAGATGCAGTCTCATGAACTCTTCTGCTTGGGCTGACTTTGACCTAGCTTCCTCAGATCTCACCCTCGTACAGGATTATAGGTGTGAGCCACTGGTATCTGGCTTCTTGGTTTATCATATTACACACAAAGGGGGATACCTAAGCTCTGGATTTCAGGAAGCATACAGTCATGAAGAACAGAAAGAGGAGCAGAGACTTGGCAGGGGATTGCTATATGGACTCACTGCTTAGCATTCACAGATGCAATACTTGGTATGTGACATACATTGGACCAAAGACTGGACACACTGGGGCCAGTGAAGTGACAGACTTGTCAACAGATGATTCTGTGCAAATACCTATGCCAGAATCCCTAGGTGATGAGGGACAGAAGGAAACTGCAGAACTAGCAGAAAGTGACAAGCCTGAGGTCAGCACAACTGGTTCTGTTACCTCCTGGGGCTTCTGCTCAGGAAGAGGGCTTGGGTAGGGGAGTGGGACAAGGCTACAAGTTGACCAGCGTATGGATCATGGGCCATGAGTGTTCATTTTGAAGGCAAAGGAATGCCCGAGAAGTGTGACACGGGGGGATGGCACAAGCAATGTTACAGTCATTCTTCCTACCCTCATCTCTTGAGTACTAATGGCACTTTAGAATGGTTTCCCTTGCCCAAAGAAGACAGATCAGAAGGGTGCTGAGGATAGAAGCAGGAAGACTAGCTCCTCACTGAGGAGGAGGGCTGCAATAAACAGAGTCTGTGAACCCATGGATTCCTGCCAGGAAGCCTGAGGATGGGGAGGATATGCCCAGAGGCAGGTCAAACAGCACCCCAAGTAGAGCTAATTAGGAACGACAGTTTTCAATTTTACCACCAAAGCTTCTTTGTATATACAAACTGGTGTTGCCTCCCCCCACAAGCCCTTGCTTAGAAAGCAAAGTGGCTCCTCACACTGACAGTCCGGGTGCCCGGTGGGATGAGTTATGGGAGCATTCTCATCTCTCTCTCTCTCAAGATAAGGTGCAGCTCTCCAAGGGAGATGCAGGCAGATATAAATCAGTGCCCTAAGCAACAGAGATAAATGTCATAACTCCAGCCCCTGTCCATAAATACATGGCGGCGGGAACAACCTTAAACAGCCCACTGTGCCCAGAAGAGGCAGGATTTAGTGGGCTTCGTTACTTGCTCATGTGCTGAAAAGCATTTTTAGGAGGGTGTTAAATAGGCACATTACGCAAGCTCATGGACCCAAAATAAATAAGGCAACCTCCTTCTGTGGATGCTGCACACACACACACACACACACACACACACACACACACACACACACACACACACACACACAAGCTATGTGGGCCCTACTCAACCAGACACACACACACACACACACACACACACACACACACGCACACAGAAGCTATGTGGGCCCTACTCAACCAGACACACACACACACACAGAGAAGCTATGTGGGTCCTACTCAAGACACACACACACACACACACACACACACACACACACACAGAAGCTATGTGGGTCCTACTGAACCAGACACACACACACACACGCACACACACACGCGCACACACACACACGCGCGCGCGCACACACACGCGCGCGCACACACACACGCGCACACACACACACACGCGCGCGCACACACACACACACACACACACACACAGAAGCTATGTGGGCCCTACTCAACCAGAAAGGAAAGAACAGACTTCACAGAGCTGCCAGAACCAGCTCTTGAGACTCTGGCCTTCAAAACAGTGCCAGCAGTGGTAGGAGGAGGTCAGAGGAGATTCTCCATGGCTTTCCTTCTGCAGAGTCTAAAACAAGACTCTGAACAAGGGACATGCTGCCTGTCTCCCAGCCTGCCTCCTGGTATCTCCTAGAGATTTGTAATTCCTTCTTCTCCCCTTCCTTCCTTTTTTTTTTGTCCTGGGCTGAGCAAACACTCTACCACTTTAGCCAAGCCTCCAACCTTTTTTGCTTTAGTTTATTTTCCAGAGAGGGTTTTCATTTTTGAAGATCGTGATCCTCCTCCTTATGCTTTCCAAGTAGCTGGGAACTCTTGCTAACTTTTGGCCCAGCTGGCCTTGAACAGTCATTCTCCATACCTTCATATCTGGAGTAGCTGGAATTAAGAGGTATAAGCCACTACTCCTAGCCTAAGATCTGTAAGTTTTGAGGTGTGAACAATGGGGCATTCCTTGGAGCAACATCCGTAATAGCTAACGATATTGTTCTCCACTTCCTCTGGTCTTTAGGTATATGCCATCAGTTTGGTTTTTTTCATACCAAGTTCTGCTCCTAAAGAAGGAAAGAGCTCATCTCTCCAAATCAATGAAGCTCTCCAGCTCCCTGGAGAGGGATATATTAAGTATCCATCATGCATATTATTTTACAATATAATTACTTTGGCAATTAATCCTCAAGAAATATTGCTCTCCAGATCCTAACTTCTGCCAACACAAACACAAAGCTCTGGGAAAATGGTCACATGGAAGAAGACGTTCAGGGGGAAAGCAAGGCTGAAGACTTAGGAGAATACGGAGCAGATGGTCTGTCCTGAGTCTCTATCAACCAAGCTTCAAGAAATCAATAGAGCTGTGTTTAATCAGAGAAGTACAGAAACAGGGAAGGCACTGCCATTATACCTGAGCAGGTAACACGAAGGGCTCTAACTCTCACTGTCAGAAGACAGTTGGGAAAACTGAAGATTCACTCTTCCTGAGAAAAGATTTGTATACAACCCCACCAATAGCTTCCTGAAGGTGCTGGCTTCTCAGCTTAACCTCCAGAACAGTGTACACTCAATAAGTACTGCTAATGAACCAGGAGGAAGGGAAGTATGCTCTCCTGGGCTCATTTCCCTGTGGGGTACTCGCCTAATAACTTTCAAAAATGTTTTATTTTATTTTTGAAAACAAGGTGCTGTTATTTAGTCTAGGTTGGCCTTGGACTTCTGAGCTCTTCCTGTCTCTGCTTCCCAAGCATGGGGATTAGAAGTATGCGCCAACAAACCTGGCTAAATCCAGAGCCTCACACATGCTTCCTACTCTACAACTGAATTCCATTCCTAGACAGCATCCCCCCCCCCCACTCCCCACAAAGCCAATACTATTTCCCAAATAAGTAAGTGCTACCCATTCCAAACTTACAGATTGCCTCCCAACTATCTGCTGATACAATTTAAAAGACAAGTACCAACCAAGTACTAGTGGCTCATGCCTATAATCCTGCTATTCAGGAGGCTGAGATCTGAGGATCTCAGTTCAAAACCAACCCAGGCATGAAGTCTGTGAGACTCCTATCTCTAATTAACCACCAGAAAACTGGAAGTGGAGCTGTGGCTCAAAGTGGCAGAGGAACTAATTTTGAAAAAAACAGCTCAGGGACAGTGCCCAAGCACTGTCAAGACAGTTCAAGCTCCAAAACCAACCCCCCACACCCCACCAAAAAAATAAAAATAAACAAACAAATAAATAAAAGTAGCTTAGTAATAGTATTTAATTTTTTTGGCAATACTAGGATTTGAACTCAGGACATACTACTTGCTAGGCTAGAATTCTACCTCTTGAGCCATGCCCCTAACCTGAGCCACAATTCATGTACTGTAGGCTTCTCGTTTTGGCTGGTATTACAAGTACATACCACTGTGTACAGCTTTCCCCTTGTAAAAATCTGTCTTTTATGTGGTTTGGGATGACCTACGAGTACTAGTGTCCAGCTATGGGCTGAGAAGGGGTCTTGTGAACTTTTTAGCCCATGAACCTCCCATTCTCAGCTTCCCAAATAGCTTGGATTACAGGCACAAGCCACCAGTGTCTAGCTTACTATTTAAATTTTATTTCCTTCTCCCTCTCCTTCCCTATAGTGGAGGAGGAACAGTGAAAAGGCTAAGATAAGAGTAGCAGCAGGAGACACCAGAGAAGGAAGTGATAATTGCCAAATTGGATAAGCAGCCACTGAATAAATGAAAATTAACAAGACTTGTTTCCCAATAGCTTCAAATCGAAGTGCAAAGAATTCACAGATGGAATAGATAAGAATTTTTTTTCCATTTTATCAAAAGCACTTTCCCTTTTCACTTGACATTTCTTTTACCACCCAATTAGTATCATGACAATAAATTAACTAAGGGGCAGAATAAGAGTGTTAAAGGAGATTAAATGGGTGACTCAGTAAACACCCTGAGACCAAAGACTGGCTCAGTCCACAGACTTGTACAGGAATATAGCTCGGTGATGGAGAGTGTGCCAAGCATGCATAAGGCTTTAAGTTTCATTTCCAGTGAAATAAGGAAGGAAGGAAGGAAGGAAGGAAGGAAGGAAGGAAGGAAGGAAGGAAGGAAGGAAGGAAGGAAGGAAGGAAGGAAGGAAGGAAGGAAGGAAGGAAGGAAGGAAGGAAGGAAGGAAGGAAGGAAGGAAGGAAGGAAGGAAGGAAGGAAGGAAGGAAGGAAGGAAGGAAGGAAGGAAGGAAGGAAGGCAGGCAGGCAGGCAGGCAGGCAGGCAGGCAGGCAGGCAGGCAGGCAGGCAGGCAGGCAGGCAGGCAGGCAGGCAGGCAGGCAGGCAGGCAGGCAGGCAGGCAGGCAGGCAGGCAGGCAGGCAGGCAGGCAGGCAGGTAGGTTGGATTTTGGTTTCTAATCCGATGACAGGAAACATAATAAGCAGGATAAATAAAGAGGCAAGAAATGAAAGCTCAGAAGAACTGGAAGAGGAATTATTATGAGAAGCAGATGGGAAGTGGCACTGTGGCTCAAGTGGTAGAGCCTTGCTTTGAGCTGAAGAGCTGAGGGCAGCACCCAGGCACAGAGTTCAAGCCCCACAACCCACAAAAAAAGAAAAAAAGAAAAAAGAGTGAGAGAGAAGAGGATGTGGGTGTTATACATGCTTGGAGGCGGGAAGGGGCCCCCAGCACTAGGCTTCTGCTTCTATTAGCAGTCCTTGGTGGATGACAGGTCAGGGAGCCAACACCTCACTCCAGGTACATTCTTTTCTACTAACAGTATGCCATTTTTATATGTACTACAGTTACCCATCCTAGGAAAAAACTGTCCAGAGTCTGTCAATAAAGACACAATGTTTTACAGGCATCTACATAAGTAAAAAATGTTCTAGCTAATTATTGGCCTCAAAATATTGGGTATCTGACACTTTCAATTTTGATAAGCAACTTCAGGAAAAAAATCTACTTTGTTGTTAAATGTCATGTCAAAAATGAGTTACTAGCACAGAAAGCCAGAGTAAACAGCTACGAAATCTAACATAGCTGCTTTCCTTGGTGGCTGACAGATCTGCTCAGTAATCTCCAGAGGCTGGTATGGCCATGGGTCCTGAAAAATACAAGAAAGCTAAGAGTTCTTAATTTCTGCCTAAAGCTAATAGTTTCTCAAAGACGTTTGCTCGCTCCTGTTCCCTAGTTGGTCCCATCAGCTTGCACCCTGTGTAACTGCAGCCTACCCTTTGGAAATCAGCAATGAACTCTATTTATGTGTGGTTTTCATTCCTGGAGGTAGAACAGACTCTCCTGAGACTCTTAGAAATGTATGCTGGTGCCAAAAATACAACTACAGAAGAAAATTTTTGAATGTAAAAGGATATGAATTAAGAATCAAGACCAAAAGCTTCTATACAATAAACTTGTAGGTAAGAATATATACATAGCTTTCTTGCTGACTAATTTATTTTTACCAGCAGTGATGCTCACTAGGCACTACATTGAAAATGAACTATACAACTTGTGGGGGAAGAGGGATTAGGAAGGAAAAAACTGGGAGAAAGAAGAGGTAATACTGTTCAAAAAGAAATGTGTGTATTACCTGACTTACATAACTGTAACCCCCTTGTACATCACCTTTACAATAAATTTTTTTAAAAAAGTGATGTAAGTGAATTTCTCTGAGCTAACAAAATATCTGAATATGACCTCATACATTTGTCTATTAAAACCTTCACATCACACACAAAAAAGAAAGAAACAACTTGCTTAAAAAGTAGGTGAGCCATATGTAGGGATATATGCTTGTTCCCCAGCACTTGGGAAGTTTTCGGAACAAGAGTGTGAGACCAGCCTGGGCAAAGCAAAATGACAAAACACAAACAAAATCACAGTAGGCAAAATTTCCACTTGTTTGGCACTGAATTATCCAGTACCTATTACCTATAAGGAACTGTTAATCCCAGAAGGTACAGATACAACAGGAGCAAGCAACACATGGAGAACTGAGAGTTCTCTGGAGGTCTATATTAAATAAGGAACATGAATGAGGTATGAGAACTCTGGGGAGATCTGGGGGAAAGATAGGGTTATTATTCTCTACAAGTTAGCAGAATACGGGGATGATGATCCTGGTGATGGTAGACCATGCCTGTAATACTAGTTACTCAAGAAGCTGAGACCTGAGGATTGTAGTTCAAAGCCAGCCTGGCCAGGAAAGTCTGTGTAACTCTGCTCTCCGATTAACCACGAAAAAGCTGGAAGTAGAGCTGTGGCTCATAGGAGCTTTTTCTTTCTATGTAGCTAGTGTGAATTTTCCAAACTGCAGACCCAAATAGGACCAGGAAAAGATCCCATTTGGTGCTTTTGCCTGGTCCAGCTTTGAGGGCACCTTTGCCTCTGGAATAGCTGAGATTACAGTTCACTTTTACACCTTTTCTCTTTTAAATATAAGACAGCACCATTTGCTAAGGTTCCCATAGTTACTACCATCAGTAGAATCATGCCTTATTTGTCCTCTGTGACTGTTTTATTTCACTAGCATAATGATCATGTTTTCTTATCCCATTCATCCCTAGCTGGACAAGTAGGTTGTTTCCATATCTCCATATCAAGAGAGCTACAATGAACACAGGAGTGTGGCTAGGAAAGGTCATGTCCTTTGGGATATGTATACCCTGACAAGGAATTGTGAGATCATATGGTACAGTTTGGTATTTTTTTAAACATTTTTGGGAAATCTCCATACAGTTTTCTACAATATTTGTGCCACTTTACAATCTTGAACAGCTCACAACTTTTCACACACTTGACAGTGTTTACTATCTTTTGTTTCTTTGATAACAGCCATCTTCATGGGTGTGAAGTTCAGATTCATTTAAGAGTCTGTAATCTTACATGACCGTAGATTCAATCAGCATCAACTAGTGCTAGGAACAACAGTTTACATGTCCTATTGGGTGGCAGGCTAATGGCCCTATTCTGCTGTATTCCAGATAACCTGACTCAAACTCCCAAGGCAGGAAGCATCCATCATAGCTCACCAAGACTTGGCTGCAATGACAGATCAGCCTAGAATGCTTCAGGAAGAGCACTGCACATCTGGCCTCAGCACACGGAAGGGATACCTGGGGCAGGAGTAAGGGAACTGAAATCACTTGAAGACAGTGATTTGCTTTTCATGGGCAGGACAAGAGGAGATCACATACAAAGGCCAGTTCAAAGACAGGCTATAAAATGTCAAAGCCTGGGGTCCTCCTACAACATGGCATTCTTGCAGACAGGATTCAAATCATGTATCAAGTTTTTGCTCAGAAGGACCAGTTAGGGCTTTCCTGTATCGTACAAATGTGCCACAGGTTTATAGGCACCTCACAGGGATGATTTACTGATCATAAGGACACACTATCATCATCACTTCTTGAGTATGAAACTGAGGCAAGTGCCTAAATACAAGACTAAGGGGGGAAAAAAAGGAACTCTCAAGGGAAGTCTAGACCCTTTCTACTCAAGAGTGTTCTGTGAGTCTCTGGTGTCATCCTTGGAAACTCCTTAGAAATGCCCTGCTCTGGACCCACAGGAGACAAGTTAGAGAAGCCCCAAGATAGAGGAGCTCATGAGTTTCCTAGAGGAGGGGGAGAGCAAGGGCTTGGGGGGCTGGTGACCATAGTCCCTTTCCAGATGCTACTCTGAAGTGCAAGTCAAGAACTTCTACCTCAGCATTCCATTTGTCTTTTGAGTACAACTAGAGGAGGAAAGCTAAGAGGGAGGGGGGAACCCTCATTATCTTCTATTCAGCATAAAAGGGGCCCCATCAAATAACAAGGGAAAGAAAAATAAATCAAGTGATGGAGCACTAAACACAGCTGGCATTAGCGCTGACAAAGGCTGAGGGAAGCACCTTTTCCTCCTTAGGAGATGTAACCTGCATTTAACCCTGTGCTGGGGCCCTGTCCTGAGTGGGGCGGGAGCTTGGAAGAGGGGGAAGGAGGTGGGTGTCCAAATGCAAATAGCTTCAGTCCACAACAAGTACAGATGACTTCTGAACTACTGAGTAATTGGCGTGTTTTTCTAATTCAAGATTCCACATACAGGCACATGCTGCCATCAGATGCTTTTTTGCACTGCCCCCCCCATTTTGCTCCCCAAAACAAAACAGCAACAAAAAAAGAAACACACTCAGTTTTTTTGTTGTTTTTTGTTGTTGTTCCTAAATGTTACTGGGATAGTGATTCAGTTTTGAATGTAATAGTTAGGGCTGGCTGTAAACTTACTTTCTCACTGTGTATGCACATCTCATGTCCTTCCAAACACTAAGAGATTAAAATCCACCTCCTTTAAACTTGGCTCATTAAAGGCAAGCTTCTAGCAAAGTATTGAACTTGAACTGCTTTTAAGTTTGATGCAAATAAAGGTCAAACTGTTTTACTTACTTAGAAGAAACAAACTATCATGAGGGTACAAGAAAGGAAAAACTGAATGGGTACCAAGAATTTACCATTCAAAGTGATTTAAGAAATAAATGAAAAAGGGTTTCATTTATTTGCCGGCTCCTTGTCTTTTCATCCCTCTGCTTCCAGTCTTCATATCTGCATTGGTCATATAAAATGAGTCAAAAAGTTAAGGTTCTCATGGCAACTGTTAACAATTCCACAGCATACATGGTAATACTGGCAATTACTAATTGGGCTGTTGTTAAAGGTGAACCCTTAATATGCCACATGTGTGAAATGGGCGAACTAAAATTTAATGGAATTTTAAACTTATGTGTATTTCAGCTCATATGTTTAAATCCGTAGTCTTAAAGATGGGTCCCAGCAAAGAAAAATAAAATTCAGATAAAGCCAATAGTAAGTGCAACAAATCTAGCAACCCAAGAACTGGGCACCTTAAAGACCTAGAGTATGAAGGGACCCAGGTTCCACATGAACTACTGGGAGACATGAACAAAAGATGAAACTCTAACAAGCAGCCTGTCTCTGAAATGCTGAGAAGACAGTTCAACACAGTGTTTCCACTTCTCTCTGGTGCCATTCCAGACACTCAGGGTCCTCATCTCATTAGGGCCCTAATTGCTCTTCTGAAAACGGATCGATGGCATCAGCATTAGCCCTTGGCTAGCTCACCTTTGAGCTCAGGACACTTTAAAACGAAGCTCTGTCATTCAATAGAGCGTTCATCTGATGAACTGAGGGAGGACAGGGGCTGTCTTCTAAACTGTCATCACCAACTCATACAGATTACATTTATGCTAGGGTGAAAATGTAATCAACTCAATTTGCTGATCAGCTGACTTGATTTCAAACTCAAAAATATAAGAGTAAGAAGAAGAGTTCATAAGATCATGGCCTTGAAAGAATATCAGCTACCACTTAATTTAATCCAGAATGACAGAGCTAGGGTTATTAGCTGTACTCAGTGAAATTTGAGGGTACAATATACAAAAATGAAGACAATGTGAATCAGAGAAGATGAAAATACATGCACATGCCCCTTTAAGGCCACCAGAAAGCAGCAGAATCTGGATGAGAAGCCGTCTTATTTCTTTTTCTTTTTAGTTTAGGGACTGGGTCTTGAACTCAGAACTTGCGCACTGTCACTTCGCTTTTTTGCTTAAGGCTGGCACTCTACCACTTGAGCCACACTTCTACTTCTGGCTTTTTGGTGGTTAAGTGGAGATAAGACTTGCCTCCCTGAGCTGCTTCAAGCCACAATCCTCAGATCTCAGCCTTCCAGGTCTCAGCATCCTTTGTAGCTAGGATTACAGGTATGAGCCACTGGTAATTATATAACCACTGAACTTTCTATTGTGACCTTTCTGTTAAAATATCTTTAACTTATTCCTCATTTATTTTATTTCTCTAGAAATAGGCTCTCTATCCCAACTCCACTACACTAAATATTTTTCTGTTGTGTTGAAAAGTAACCACCTTGCAGTCTTCTATAGGATCAGAGAAAGCAATGTGAACTCGGAGCTCTGGAGCTTGCCAGACTGGCAACTCTTGAGTCATACCTCAATCCTTATTGTGATAATTCTTGCTGGTATAAAGTCAAGACCATTCACCAAGGAATAAAAAAACATAGCCTACTGAAGTTGATAAATATATAATCAATGAGGACAAATACACATAATGACAAATTATTCATTTCAGTTAGAAATTCTGGAAGACGTGACATGCAGAGGATAAGGAAAAATAAATACAATAGGAATGGCACGCAAAATTGAAAGGAAAAAAATTAGAAGAGTTTTCCTTCAAGTATTTTATGCTACAAATCACATCTATGCCGAGAAACACAGTATAGAGCACTGGGCTGCTGTCGTTCATGATTCTAAGCTGACATATCGGGAAGCCACCTGCTTTGGGATCTCTCTATAGTCTCCTCCAGCTTTCAGATGAATGGACTTCACCAAATACTTGGAGATGAAGGAATATTTTGCTATTTTTTTCTACCTTTTACTTGCTAAGATTTCAACTAGGGCCATAAAACTCCTAATACTGCCACAGCTCACCTTCTAAACTAGGATAAATATCAAGGCTGTGGCTAGATCAAGTATTTTGACCACACGAAGCACTGTCTATAGAAGTATGTTATAGGGATGTAAATAGCACTCTGGTTAACATCTTCTGGTTCTAAATATATGCAGACAGTAAATGAGGCAATATGTTAACAATTCAACAGAGAAAATGGAGAATGTTTATACTATTCTCCTAACTTTTCTTAAAACTATTTGTATGAAAATTAACAAGTGTAAGAATTATTAGGGAAAAATTCCTCAGATGATTAGAGATTGCATCTTCTGGGACATGTAAGGATCATGCCACCCTGTGCAAGGTATGTCAGTGGGAACAGTCCAGACACCCTCAGGGGCCATCTCTTGGTACAGCCCCCTGTAGCCATTCATTTCCACACGGTTCTACGTATTCTCTCAAAAGTCTGCTACTCAAAGAGGTCTGTTTAACCCTCTTCTGTCCAAATTAGAAAGAAGGGCTCTCTGGTGAGCTACAGATACTCTGTTCCTCTAACCTGTGCTCTCTATGCCATCTACTTGAGTATCACCAGGACTAGGCAAGTTGCATGGCCTTTTATTAGTAAAGCAGCTGAATAATTTATAAGAGTTGCACAGGGCCCATTAGAAGTGGCCAAGCAGTAATAACTGGCTTAGGACTTTGCTTACTCAGGGCTAAAGTTTAATTTGCCCATAAATGCCCTTGCTCATAAACCCATCCCATAGGTCTGACCTGTGTTCCCCTCTACAATCACACATCCAAGCCATGCTCTCATCTCATCTTAGATGTGTTCCTGATGGCGTCATCTCTGGGGCCACAAAACAAATTCAAAGTCAAAATGATGACTAAAATTCATACCTCCATTAATATATTGCAAAACAATGCAAAACTACTATTGTCTCTTTTCTAAGCTTTGCTTATGGTCATGCCACAGGAAGGACACTGTTGGGTTGGTTTCTAGTGAAGAATACAGGAATGAAGGAAGTCTGGAAAGAGCCCTTGCTGAAATATAGGTGCTAGGATCTAGGTAACTGTGTTTATTGCTGAGGTGTGTACTTGCTTTCTAAACCAGTGGGCATACAATAAGATTAAGAAAATGTGCTATGTGACATGTAGCAAGTTAATATACTTTTCTATGTCACAGTTTTCTCACTGTAAAATGATTATAATATCATTTAACTCATAAAGTTGTGATTAAAACTGAGCCCATAGCATTATAGTAAATAGTCACTGAGTAAAAGTTACGATTATTGCAAATTGAGACCAGGAATAAATGCTAGAGAAAACTAATTCAGCTCATTCCTTCTATGAACAAAATTAAATAATAAAGGGCCCAGAGAAGCTAAGTTGAGGGCAGATACAGGCATCATCCCAGTTGTCCTGAGAATCCCAGTTTGGTGTTTGTGACTTCAGGGATGCTGTGGATTTAACACTCTTTCTCTATGGGAACAGTGGGGACAGGTGCTCTTCCACTGAGCCATACCTACAGCTTGATAATTTTGTTTTCTGAACTTAAAAACAATAAAAAAGCCCCTAAACGTTGGCTTTTTTATCTACCCATCCATCCATTCATCAAGCACTGTTATAGACATTGCTGTGGTGGATTTAGTGGTGGCAAGACAGGCAAGGACTCTGCCCTCAAGTACCTTTCACGGTGGTGATGGAAAGGGTAACGTGAGGAGTAAGGGTAGGGGCTGAAGCGGGGAGACAGGAGAGTGGACACCCTAGATGGAGACATTTCCTGCCTGAGTCTGGAGGTTAATCTCTAGAAAGATGGCATTTTAACAGTAGCTTCAGCATATGCATACATGAATATGCATGAGTATATGTGATAAGAAGAAATTATACAAAGCAGCATCACCCTTTAAAAATTTCACTCTTGGGCAATAATATCAGAAAATAAACACACTACTCAGTAATGACTTTATCATTACAGAGTGTTGGTCTTTGCTCTTACCTCCCTGGCTATTCTAGCACAGATGGATGGGTTAAGGCAAAGGACACCAGAGTAGTAACTGAAGAGCAGCTCATTTTACTTTCTTACAGGTGAAGTTCACTTCTCTACCCTCTCAAGGTTAGATTCTTAGCCCTTGGCATTTGTGCTATGTGCCATGAAATTCCTGCCCCAAGAACCAGTTCAGTGGATCAAAGAGCTATTCTTAATGTCTCAGTTCAGGCCAACTGAGGGAGGGAATGGCGGCAGAGGCAGGCCACTCACCCCCACCCCCATCCAGCCGCCCTCCTCTACAACGGGGCCATTGAGCAAGCACCACAATAGAGAGCTGAGAATAAAAGGCCGAAGGAAGGCATACAGAGTCCCCTTGCACAGACTCGGTCATTCATCACCAGGCAAGTGCTAATATCTGGGAACAGCAATCTCAATTTCTGCAAATCCTCCAACCTGCAACAGCTGCTAGTGACTCCGGTGGGCGGCTTTGCTGCTTACGCGAGTTTGCAATACCCAGCCCTGGCCCAGTGCCAAGTAGACATTACTTTGGTTAGAGACACGCTGGCTGCAGAGAACAGCAACAATGGACTTCACAGCTTATAAAGCAGCTTACGAAGAAAGGGCTCCCGTGTATTTCAAAAAGCACTTCAGATAGCTGGTGAGAGAAGCTATCTGCACAAATGCATTCAAGCAGTTTATTCCTAACCCACTTAATTCAAGGTTGCTGTCAGAAGCCAGGACATAGTGGAGGTAGGTGGGGAAAACCATGAGGGCTGGATGACTTGGCAGCCAGGGGACACAGGCAAGGCACATCCCTTTACCTCCGGCACACCAGCTCTGCAGGATGGCGAGTGATGGGCAGCACACATCACGGGGAAACAATGAAAGACAGGCTGTGGGATTCCATGGCTCTGTAGTGAGATGTCTGCTTCAAATGATTATCACCAGTGTTAAGTACCATTTATAAATGCTACTGAAAGAACACTTGATTCCTGCTTCAGACCACCCAATGGGCCTTCACCTGACTGCACAGGTGATGCCAGTTAACATGTTTCCTCTTCTACCTTATCACTCCTGTCTCCGAGGACAACTCATTATTCTCTGATGTCTAGGCTTGAAGTGTTAGACACAGCATAGTTTCTAGACAACAGGTTCACCAGGTAATAGGCAGAGACCAAAAGAAACAAAAGACTGATGTACAAAATGTTCATGTTTAGAAACAGAAGTTGATGGAAGCCAAAAAGGCTCATGACAAACCTGAAAGCTGCCAAAAATGGACCTAAAGAGGTAATTCAGAATTTATTAGCAATTTTGCCTTTCCCACCATTACCTTCATGAGAACTTTTGTTTTAATGTGAAGATCAAGTAGGAACTTACCTTCCTAGAACTCTTAAATATTTTAAGTGGAAGGACTATATGACTATGAGCTCCACTTGGTGATCCACTTGGTGTTTACAGTGTTGGGTATGGATTTCTTACAGTGAGCCCTGAGTCAGCAAACCCCAGAAGAAATGATTACAATAATAATTGACAGAATTAAAAGGCACACGTAAACCTGTATCAACAATGTGAAAGGGCTGGGAATGCAGCTCAGTGGTAGAGTGCTTGCCTAGCATGCATGAGGCCCTGGGTTTGATTCCTCAGCTCATTATAAAAAAAACTAATTACAAATAATAATCTATAAAAAATGTGAGGCAAAACTAATCTGAATTAAGCTGGATGCTGGTGGCTGACACTTGTAAGTCTAGCGACTCAGGAGGCTGAGATCTGAGGACCAAGGTTCTAAGCCAGCTTGAGCAGGAAAGTCCATGAGACTCTTACCTCCAATTAATTATCAAAAAGCCAGAAGTAAAATGGTGGCTCAAGTGTCAGAGCACTAGCTTTGAGCACAAAATCTCAGAGAAAGCACCCAAGTCCAGTCTCTGAGTTCAAAAAACCTAATCTGGATTAAAGTAGTTTAGATCAAGTGCTTTATGGTAAAGGAACAAGGGCTACTAATCCCAGTCTCAACTGGATAAGACCTATTCTATAAAGAAATAAGGAGTAACCCTGATATGCTTATTGTAAAGCCAACCTCACATAATGAAATAAGTCAACACTGAGTTGAGCTTAGAATGCTGTTCTTTCATACCAAACAATTGCTTTTTACCACTGTAAAGCATCTACAAAGGGATTTGTTTTCCTGTTATTAATCGGTGGTGGGGATCAAAGCACGAGCCTTACATGATATAAGGCAAGTGCTCTACCACTAAGTACCTCCCCAGAACCAGGGATCAGGTTCTGAATTAATAATGTGTACTTATATATCATCAGTCCCAAAGGCAACTCTTCATATCCTGGTTATTCCAGTAACCAATTTGAGTTTCACATGAGAGAAAATTCTTTAGAAGAAAAGTTAGGAAAATAGTTTTAAAATTAATCAACAGGAAGGGTACTTAAGCAGGTGCCAGTGGTTCATGATATAGTCCTACCAACTCAGGAGGCTGAGATCTAAAGGGTTGTGTTAGTTTAAGAATAGCATGGGGGGTGGAGGCTGGGGGTAAGAAAGGACCCTGCAATGGTCCAAAATTAAAGAGAACCAAAATTAAAGACTACAGAGGAAAAGTGCAATGGCATGGACACAGACAGACACATCAAACAAAGCTTACTTTCTTGCCCTCAGTTTGCCCAAATAAATCAGCAATAACTAAGGCAAAACTGGTCAGGCCTTGGAAGGCTCTGATCACAAGGCCATGATCCATGATTGTGCGACTGTAGGATTCTGATCTGGTTCTTGTAATCTAATGTGGAAGTTACTATCTGCCAAAAGGAAGAGTTTCCCAAGAGGACTTAACTACTGGTAACTCTACTTAAGGGCCTATGGCTAAACCGGCATTTTACACTCTAATATTTAGATATTATAGTTGGTGAAATCTAAACGTTTCTTGTTAAAATGAAGCTCTTTGAAGTCATACACTATTTCCCTTTTTTCCCTTCTTACAGCGCCAAGCAATAGTAGGCATTATTAACTACTGATTAATCAACTGTACAAAAGAAGGATCTGAACAAAAATACAGCAAGAACAAGTATCTGTTACCATGTTTTCCTCCTACCCACTAAGCTGAGCAGGAGAAAACTCCCTCCTCTTAAATCAAAGCAGGCTGCTTACAAGGAACACCATGTGAGCAGGGAAGAGGGCCACTTTACGCAATATGCTTATTTTGATACGAAGGGCTGGTCTGTTGTGAGCTTTACCCAATCAGTAGCACTCATGAACAGATCTAAACTAGGAAAGGCATTTAAAAAAAACTCCCTATCAAACAATGAAAATCAAGAGTAAAAAGAGATAGCAGTTTGCTGAGAAACAGACTAAAATATATCAGGGCCTTAGGAGAGTTATTTCTGCATTCCTTGCACATGCGACATCATTCATGAAGAAGGCAACCGTACAAATATAGCATAAATGTCGTCTGCTCTAGCTTGTAATTTAAAATGCAAATGCTAATGAGCGAACTGGTATATCAGTGGAGTTAATAACCGCATGCCTAGCACAGGGTCTGCATCCAAAACACACACAGAGAAGAGACAGACACCATGTTCCAATTTAAAAATAAAAACACCCAAATTAACCCTAGAAAAATCACCAGCAGATGCACAAGCTCAGGAAAAGGAGGCACTCAAGGGCAGGGAAATGGCAACTTCTCCACCACTACTCCCAGATTGACTAGTCCATTTACACAGCTTCCTGCATATAGTAAAGGTAAGCATTAACAGGGTTTATTCAGGAATGGTACTACAAAGCATTATTGTAATACACATAAAGAGAAAACCTACAGGGAATCAAGGGGAAAACTACAGGGAATCCAGAAAGCTAGTAAGCTTGCATAAAGTCCTTTGCAGAAGCCAAACCTTGCAGGGAGCTGTACAAGATACAGAAGTCAGTTATTCTATCACAGGAAAAAAAAAACCCACAAACTTTGGTTAAAAAATCTCTAAGACTTACAAGGTCTGGATTAAGTGAGTAATTTAAATAAATGAGGAAAAATTCCAATGAAGAAAGAACAAGACTGAGAATTGGTTGTCTCAGATGCCCTCCAAATATGAAAGGAACTTCTGTGATGTGTTCTTATGCCTACGAGGTCTGTGTTTGGCAGCCCTGAACCAGCATCTGGAATGGATTCATGGCACAGAGATGAGAAAACAGCTCTCTGGGACTCCTCAGTCTCCATGTTTACATCAGGATGAAGTATATTCTGTGGTAGTTGTCCTTCCACTTCCAGGGGTAAAAATCGGTGGCACCTCCTCAAGACCCAGGGAAGGACATACCTCTGGCTGTGTCCCATAGTAGACAATGTGTTCTGATTCCCATGCAGAACTAATAACTGTATACAAATGCTCTCAAATCCTGCCCAACAGCTAGGGAAACTCCAGGAAAACTTAACAAAAAAATTCAAGGTCATCAGTGAGTTGGGAACCTGAGGAACAGGGCAAAGGCTATTGTTCAATTATGAGGAACAGTTTTACTTATGTTTTTAAACTCAGTCTAACCTGTTTAAAAAGGGGATGTGAGAGGTAGTTCCCATAGCAACTAGGATGGAAGTCTTACAGGCAATGTGTACTGCTCACCCTGGGGCTTCCTGTTACTAGATTTCAAGGCATTTCCCTTTAATTTCAAATTACCAAGTCGTTTCCACTCTTCTTGCATCCAGTACTGCCATTCTCTACTACTAGCCTGGCCAAATAGACTTCCCCATGGCGCTGGCTGGTGGAGAGCAGCCCAGTTCAGGATCCTGCTGCTTGCCACCATTTCTACTAAGTGGCTGCTGGAAAATGTCAATAAGTTGACAAGATGGAGCTGAAAAATCCACACTAAAATATTCTGGGAAAGCTGCATGAATAGAATGAATGCAACCAGAGACAGGTGTGGTACTGGAAATATGCCAGTGGAGAAAAGCCATCAAGCTTCTTGAAGCTTCCCATCCTTCTGTAGCCCTCCATTCTCAATAGGTAGAAGCAGCCAAGACAAGCCTCAACAGACTCAGACATAGATCTTCCTTAAAATAGGAGGAAAGGGGGTTGGGATTGTGGCTTAGTGGTAAAATGCTTGCATGAAGCCCTGGGTTCGAGTCCACAGTATCACATACACAGAAAAAACCAGAAGTGGTGTTGTGGCTCAAGTGGTAGAGTTCTAGCCTTGAGCAAAAGATGCTCAAGCAATGCCCAGGCCCAGAGTTCAAGCCCCAGGACTGGAGAAAGAACTGAAAAGGACAGAAAAGTTCACTTTAGTCAGAGTCTACAGGCTCTACCAGCTCCTGTTAGCGCTGCGTAAGTAGACTTTGTCCCAAACTGGATTTCTCCTTGTTATCTCATCGACATTAAAACTCAAAGCAAAAAGCACTAGTAGAAGGCTTCAGATTATAAGAGTGAGATCACTAGTCAGAGAATTGAGAAGGAATCTTCTCACTATTCATAAACAACCAATGGGCTTACCTTAGTGGAGGATAAAACAACACATCTCTCTTCTTGGCACACAAAACACAACTGAGATGGTGAAGGCTGAACACCTTAAATGGGAGGTCTTATTCCTTTTGCAGTCTGATGTTATAAGTATTGCTATTACCAGACCTATCTTTCCCTGTTACAATTGGCACAGAACTGCCATGGGGCTTGCGATTTCCCTCACTTCCAGGTAACCAGCATAACATCAAAAGAAGCAAGTTAGTGGAAATACTTAGGAATTATTTCTTTCCAGAAAAGCAAGACTCCTTCTTTAAGTAGTTTAGCTCCATGGCTATAAATGCCTTTAACTTTGCTGAATTTATTTTTTTAACTGATCATTTTATTATTTTGCCTCAATCAAAAAGCTTCGGAATAGCTACTGGACACATTCAAGCTGCCCTCTGACTCTGGAACATTCCAGTATATCCTGAAAGTCTGACCTCTGAAAAACTCCAGTGTTCTGAAAGCCTGTGGCCAGACCTTAGGTAATGGCATATCAAGGCTCTTAAAACCATCTGGGTCACTCTCCTCTGATCCAATCCCTGGGTACTTGACTGAAGTCCTTCATAAGAGGGTACTCCTTCCCTTCTCCCTTTCCCCCATGGAATGCTCACTCCAGGCTGTTCTGTTGTGGTGCTGGCCCTCTCTGGATCATGCAGTTCTGTGTGATTGCCTTAGCTCCTTTGACAGTGATACGACGTTTACTCTGTTTCATGACTTTTTTTTTTTTTTACCTTTATCCTGTAAGAAATATTTTGATTGCTTCAAGTTTATGCATGTTTTACTTTAGTAGACATAAACACACTGCAAATCTATCATGTATTTCTACATTGCTAGCATTGTGCCCAAAGGATATAAAAATTATTAAATAACCATGAGATTGAATGTCCCACAAGTATGACGCAGCTCATTCTAGGGATGATTCATGATCTAAAGATGGGAGATAATCAAGTTCTAATCGGAGCGCTGCACTTCCGTCCGCATGACCAGTGGGTGATGGTATGCCTGCAGACACTGTAAGCTGGGGGCAGAGCAGCAAAGGTTCATGGGGACTATCATTACCAGGCAGTTCAATGGCAGGTGAGCTGAAAAGGATGTTCATACACAAGTACAAAAGCTGAGGGAAAAGTGATTGATGAATATATCCTTTTCTTTTAGACAATTCTTTCTGAGAACCGATACAGGCAAAGTTGTTCTACCCAGATGAATCATTATAGCCAAATGCCAAAAGAAAATATTCCAGATTTTCTTGGAGAATGACATGCTACCTCCCTGGGAAGTTTTATCATTCTCCAATTAATTGTTCTCTCTTCCATAGTCTTGCTATGGCTTGAGTATGTTTTTTCCTCTCTAAAATTCTAAATTCTGATTGCCACTCTGGCAGCCTTTGAGTGATGATTATGCCATGAAGAGGGATTAATGCCTTTTTCAAGGAACTAGATCAGTTACTACAAGAGTAGGTCATCATTAAGTAATGCTACCCTTGTATTCTGTCCCTTTTGCTTATTTCACTTGCCCTTGAGCTCTTCTACTATGAGCTGAAGCAGCAGGAGGCCCTCAATAGAAGCAGAGCAGATGCTGGCACTAGCACTGGGACTTCCAGCTTCCAGAACCATGTGCCAAAATAAACTTCTTTCCCTTATAAATTACCCATTCTCAGGTATTCTGGTATAGCAACAGAAAATGGGCTAAGACAACTCTCCTGGTATGTTGCCTATACTTATGATAATTCTTATTTTATTTTTCCTTGTTTCTCATATGGCTGCCAACATTATAGAGTAAATTCTATTCAAGAACAAAAACTATCCTGTTTATGTATCATCTACCAACGACTAGCTTCTAATAACTCATTTGGGAAAACTTGGCCTCATAAAAACACAACCCAAAATTTTCATGTTAATTCTTTCTGATCCTCTAGGATCCTCTCACATGAACATAATTTTTATAATTCCTCTACTGTTGTTATTAAAAGTAAAGAACTAGAGTAGCTCCAGGAAAGTCTTATGTCAAGCTGCCCATTTCCAGTAATGGGACACAGATGAAAACAAGTAGGCATTGGAGACAGAATCAAACTGGGAAGTCTCAAGAGAAAGAATACCCCACTTTACAAATATCCATTAAGTTGCAATTCAATTAAAGCATGTGAAAGGAATTCATAAGTATCGGCAGACCCTGTAATTGCTTAATTAAGGATAGGAGCGCAACAAACACAACCACAGTAACAGTCTGATTCATTAGCACCTCTGTGATAGCAGAATAGGATTTCTCACTTAAACATACATTGGCTTTAATTGTGTAATTTGGTTAGGCACTGGTAATCAATGGGGATCCACCATTCTTGGGGGCAGGAGGATATTCCTGTTTCCTCTCCTTCCCTTCCTCTCATTAGAAGTTTTTGGTCTATTGAAACAGGCAGTTGATATTTCAATTAGGATTGGCTAGAGAAGAGACTATAAAGAGAGAGAAGCAAATGAAGCACTTTATTCAAAGGTACTCAGGGTGAAAGGACATACAGCCAAATCTTTATAGTTTGCCAAACACAAACCCACCATCATTTACTAAATCCCAGATATCTAGGTCGTTTCTTACTGTCAAGAGGGACTGTTTCTCACAGGTCAAGAGGGAAACTGTAATCAAAAGGGAAGGGGACAAGCAGGTGTTGGTGGCTCATGTCCGTAATCTTAGCTACTCAAGAGGATGAGATCTGAGAATTGTAGTTCAAAGCCAGCCTGGGCAGGAAAGTCTATGAGACTCTTATCTCCAATAACCTATTCAGAAAAAGCTAGAAGTAGCACTCTGGCTCAAGTGGTACAGTGCCAGCCTTGAGCACAGAGAGGCTCAGGGACAGTACCTAGGCTCTGAGTTCAAACCCTTGGACTATCAAGAGGAGGGGGTGGGGGAGGACAAAAAAAAAGCCAAAGGGCAGGCAAAGGAAAATCTCATTTTTTTGTTTTGTTTCATGTGACTAGGTAACTGGTTAATTATAAGTCACCTGCTGTGATCTACATATGAACCTCCTGCCAAATGGCTGTTGCCTTCTGGGTAGTTTGTCCCCTAAGTTCTATGCAAGGCGGATGACATCCATCTTGTGTGCTCCCTCCATTGGCCACCTGCCTCAGTCTGTAACTGATCAGACTTCCGGCTATACCATCAAAATGCAAATGGGGGAAGGGACAGACTCACTCAGTAGGTTAGCAGAAGATTTCAAAGATCTAAGGCAGTGCCTGTGGCTCATGACAATAATTCTAGCTACTGAGGAGAATGAGTTCTGAGATTTGACTGCCGTTCAGGCAGTCAAATCCACAAGACTCTTAGTTACCTGCCAAAAAAGCTGGAGTGGAAGTGTGGATCAACTGGTAAAGCACCAGCCATAAGGGAAAAAGCAAAACCCCAGAAGTGGCAAAAAAGAAAAGAAAAGAAAAATATCTGATACAAGACTCTTTAGATTACTTTTCACTGAATTCCCAGATTGTTCTTTTCTTTCAATTCAGGAGAAAACACTTGGTTTACAAGATGGAATCCTTAACACTTGCTACGCTTAGTCAACAGGACAACTTTTTTTTTTTTTTGTCGGTCATGGGGCTTGAACTCTGGTCCTGGGCGCTGTCCCTCAGCTCTTCAGCTCAAGGCGAGCACTCTATCACTTGAGCTACAGCGCCACTTCCAACAGGACAACTTCTTGAATTGTGTTCTCAGCATAGCTACTACCCAAGAGCTAAGAAGATGATTCAAAATAAGGAAACTTCATCTAAAGGTCACAGTAACAGGACACATGATTTATGTCTGCTGGTGCTACTAAATAAAAACATGAGCCAGGTGCCCGTGGCTTATATTTGTAATCCTAGCTGCTCAGGAAGCTGAGATCTAAAGATGATGGTTCAAAGTCAGCCCAGGCAGGAAAATCCATGAGACTCTTATCTTGATTAACCACAAAAAATAAAGGCTGGAAGTGGAGCTGTGGCTCAAGTGCTGTAGTGCTAGCTTTGAGCAAAAAACAAACAAACAACCCCCCCAAACCCCAAACAAAAACAAACAAAAAAACACCTCAGGGATAGTGCCCAGGCCCCCAAGTTCAAGTTTCATGACAGGCACAAAAAAACAAAACACACAAAACTAGGACAAATAAACTTGCAAATATGTACCCTACTCCTCTCTAAAGGGAGACTGAGGCACATAGATACAATGTGATACACACAAATGATGATAAGCAAAAAAGAGGGTGCGTGTAAACTTCTACTGCTCTAATGAAAGTTATGTATGGGGTTCCCTAATAGTTGGATGAGAAAAAAAGATGCTTGTAAGTAATGCAGGCTGCCTGGAAATCTTGACTTCCCTGTAAGAATGGACTGTGATCTGCCTCCAAGACTGAAATAAATATGCAGAGGTGGCACAGTAGCAGGAAAAGGGACCTTGAACAGGACCAGCTTGGATGGTGTAAGGTCGTCTGCTCGACCAAACCTAGGCCAGGTGCTCAAAGGACTAAAGGGCAAATGCTTTCAGGAGGCTCTGACCTGTTAGCTGCAGCTGACTTTCCAGACCCACCTGCTATCCCATCTGACCAAGCAATCACTCCATGTACAGGGGTGCAGGAACCGTGACAGAGAGGCCAGCTGGCTCAGGCCAAATGCCACTCCCTATCAAGCTGTGGGGCCGTCTGCCCAAAAAAGGCCATGTAAAAATGGAAAGTGTCCACCCACCTTGAAGTTCAGAGGGCTCTCAGAAAGGACGGGATTAATGAGAGCAGCACGAAAGGGGTTGCTCTTAACAATTCTTGACCTTCCCTTTGAGAATAATGCATGCCTCCCCCCTCCCCCCAAACTATTTCTTCCAAAATGTCTTTTTGCAAAATGTGGAGTGCATACCTTCGGAATGTACAAGCTGTACTTCAAAAATCACAGTCCAAGCAAACATTGTTACTCCATGGATGCCCTGTCTATACCTGCTACCTCACTGCTGCAGCTCCTTTTGCTCATTGGCCAGTGCTCTACCAACTGAGCCAATACCAAGGGCCTTTTTTTCCCCCCTAAAAGCAAACACTTCACTCACATTCTCAAGTCAACCAATTAATCTGATCTCCTCAGTTCATTGTTCTCTTCCTAATTACCTCACAGCCTTTCTTCATTCCTTCCCCTCATTTCCTATAATATTTTCTCATTTCATCTTTTTTTATATCCTCATTTTCCAGGAAGATTTCATTGAGTTCTACATTCTACGATTGGTATTAGGAAGGTATTTACCTATATGTACTATATGTACTATATGCACTATATGTACCTTCCTGATTCTTGGACAAGAATTACACTTATAGATGTACTCACATCTGTGATAATTAGAATGCTACCTTGCAAGGTTATCTTTCATGGATTACTAACTTTTTACTTTCCAGGCTACATTAGATTTTGGGGGAGCTAAAAACCTTGTATTTAATAAGTCTGCTCCTTACTGCCCACATGTGCTCACCTATCACCTGGAATCTGCCTTTAGTTGAGTTACTTAAGGGTAATAAAACTATATTAAAGCAGGGTATAAAATTAACCCTCAAAAATCAATGGCTTTTCTGTATGCCAACAATGAGAAAAGCATGGCTGAAATCAGGAAGGCAACTCCATTCGTAATAGCACCACAAAAAATAAAATACCTAGGAATTAACTTAACCAAAGAAGTGAAGGACCTCTATGATGAAAACTTTAAAAACCTGAAAAAGGAAATTAAAACAGAACTTAGAAAGTGGAAAAATCGGTGCGGGGAAGTTGGCTCAGTGGTAGAGTGCTTGCCTTGCATGCATGAGGCCCTGGGTTCAATTCCTCAGCGCCACATAAGCAAAAAAAAAAAAAAAAGAAAAAAAAAGCCAGAAGTAGTGTTGTGGCTCAAGTGGTAGGGCACTAGCCTTGAGCTGAAGAGCTGAGGGACAGTGCCCAGGCCCAGAGTTCAGCTCCCACAACTGGCAAAAAAAAAGAAAAAAAAAGAAAAAGAAAAAAAGAAAGTGGAAAAACCTCCCATGCTCCTGGATTGGAAGGATCAACATCGTGAAAATGACAATACTTCCCAAGGCTATCTACAAATTCAATGTAACACCTATCAATATTCCAACCTCATTCTTCAAGGAACTAGAAGAGGCAATACAAAAATTCATATGGAACAATAAAAGACACCAAATAGCAAAAAGGATCCTTAAAAGTACTGGCACAAGAACAGACCTCAGGACCAATGGAATAGAATTGAAAACCCAGAAATGAACCTACAGACCTATAGCCATCTAATCTTTAATAAGGGAGCTAAAAAAATAGAATGGAAGAAAGACAGCCTTCTCAGTAAATGGTGCTGGCAAATCTGGTTAATCACTTGTAGAAAACTAAAGCTAGATCCTTATATATCACCCTGTACCAGAATCAACTCCAAATGGATCAAAGATCTTGGAGTCAAAGCAGATACTCTGAAAACATTACAGGATGGAATAGGAGAAACACTAGGTGTCCTTGGCACAGGCCAAAATTTTCTTAAATGAGACCCAGAAACACAACAAATCAAAGAAAGGTTGGACAAATGGGATTGCATGAAGTTGCAGAGCTTCTGCATGGCAAAGGACATAGTTAGCAAGATCAATAGAAAGCCCACGGATTGGGAGAAGATCTTCACTAGCCATACAATGGACAAGGGTCTCATATCTAAAATATACCTGGAACTCAAAAATTAAATTCCCCAAAAACAAATCCTCAAAGAAACTACTGCCCAATAAATAAGTGGCTAAAGACTTAAAGAGGAAAGAAGGATGGCCAATAGACTCATGAAGAAATGCTCAACCTCCCTAGCCATAAAAGAAATGCAAATCAAAACAACATTGAGATACCAGCTCACCCCAGTTAGAATGGCTATAATCAAGAACTCTAATAACAACAGATGCTGGAGGGGATGTGGACAGAAGGGAACCTTACTGCATTTGGTGGGAGTGTAAACTAGTTTAACCACTTTGGAAAGCAGTATGGACATTCCTCAAAAGACTCCACATAGAGCTCCCTTATGACCCATCAATCCCACTTTTGGGCATTTACCCAAATGATCACAACAGGACCATACTAAAGGTACCAGCACAACTATGTTTATTGCAGCATTATTTACCATAGCTAAGATATGGAACCAACCCAGATGCCCCTCAGTAGATGAATGGATCAAGAAAATGTGGTATATATACACAATGGAATTCTATGCCTCCATCAGAAAGAATGACATTGCCACATTTGTTAAGAAATGGAAAGACTTGGAAAAGATTCTATTAAGTGAAGTAAGCCAGGCCCAAAGAAACATAGGTCCCATGGTTTCCCTTATTTGCAATAACTAGTATATGTCTGAGACAAGCAGAAATGGTCAGATAAGTTGATGTTAGGCAAAATGAACCCCAAGATAAGGACTCAAATGCTTTTTCTTTCTTGCTATTGTTTCTAACATATTTAAAAGATGATTTCTTTGTTGCTTTATATGGCCCTCCCCTACGGTATAGCCCCTGCTTTCACTGTATTTGATGTCGGTATAATTTGTGGAGGGGAAGGGAAAAAACAAACCATTTAAATAGGGATACAGGTGGATCCATTGCAACAATGAGATGTACAAGACATTATGTCGAAAAAAGACTTTACAACTTTGGTGAGTGTGTGTGTGGTG
The DNA here is from genome assembly GCF_024711535.1 of Dipodomys merriami. NCBI lineage: Eukaryota > Metazoa > Chordata > Mammalia > Rodentia > Heteromyidae > Dipodomys > Dipodomys merriami. Next base: position 59,321,245 of record NW_027206068.1, on the reverse strand, counting down.
GGGAGGGGGGAGATGGGAAGGGATGGGAAGGGGAAACAAAGGAGGAGGCAACAATGCTTGATAAAAAATGCACTTATTACCTTGCCCATGTAATTGTAACCCCTCTGTATGGTATTTTCACAATAAAAAAATGCCTTAAAAAAAAAAGAACCTCAGGGTCTTAAAATGCTAAAATAAAGATACAGGTTGACCCACTGTAACAATGAGATGTACAAGACACTATGTTGAAAATTAACTTTATAACTTTGGGCAGGAGGGGAAGTTGGGGAGGTGGAGAAGGGAAGGTAGGGGAAAAACAAAGAGGGGGTAATAATGCTCAATAGGAAATGTATTCATGTAACTGTAACCCCTCTGTACAGTATCTTTACAATAAAAACATATATTAAAAAGGAAAAAAAACTATATTGACAAAAATCATGAGTAACTTCCTGAATGACTAGCATTATAAAAAGCACTTCACTGATTTGTAAGCTTAATCATTTACATGAAGTCTGGCACTGGTGATTCCTTGGAATTCTCTCTCTTGGACTCCAGAAGACTACTGTCATGGTTTTCTGTTCCTCTAACCATGTAAAAAATGTTGGCCTACTTTTCCATGCTCATGTTTCTGCGGTGGTTTACTTCTCCTTAAAGTAGCCTAAAGGTACTGAAGGAGTTTGAATTCCTGCCCTATGTTGACCATTCCCTGAACATTTTGCTAAGCTCCCCTGTGGGAACTTTAGCTTTACCACAGAAACCACAAACATTACATACTGAAAACCAAATCAATTATCTGTTCCCTAAACCAGTTCTTACGTTTATGTTGCCACTAATTGATAACATCACAATCCAAGCCTCTACCTTGAATAGTCTGCTTTCCTAGACACTTGACTCAATTGTTCCAATCTATCTACCACAATTAAGTGTCAACTCAATGCATTCTTTACTTAAACCCTAACAATTACTTAGAAAAAAAATTCATGGGAGAAAGGCCAGTTCCTTTCACTTGCTTCTTCTTGACCTGGTTGAATGCAGATACCATATTCCCCATATCCATGTACCTAGAATATGTACTGTGTCCACCTACTGCTTTCTTCCTCAACATAGCAAGCTCTTCTCTGCCATCCAAAACAGTTCCTAAGGAAGGCATCTCCTGATCTCCATGCAAAGAACTTCCCATTCCCTCCTTTGTCTTTTCTCCACAATTTTCTCATCTGATGTCCAACAGTACTGTTTATATACATATCCCTTCTTCCCTCATATTTCCTGAGCTTATGGGTCATTCTTCCTATTCACATTGTGGGACAATGTGAAGTTCTTTGTTCCAGAGGCCTAGGGGGAAAGACAGGAGTCTTCCTGTCAGGCAGCTCAATGTGAGGCAAGAGAAGGCTGGCACAGCTTCTTTCCTTCTTTATTCCCATCAAGGGACAGATCAGAGCCTTCCTTTGGAAACCACAACTGGGTGTTTACTGCACAACAAGGGCTCTGCCCATGAGGAGTAGTTATACAAATGCTAACTCAGTTGGGATCAGTGGTGGTAGTAGTTACAGTCCTTACTACTTAAGAGGCTGAGGGGAAAGGACCACTGGCTCAAGGCCAGCCTAGGCAACACAGCAAGACCTCTTTACCACACAACAATGACTACAAAATAAACCTTAAAAACATTAACCCCGTAACTACTGGTGATCTACTTCATGATAGCTTTATTCTGGGCTCATCTTAACCCTGGAGGCAAGGAATAATTTCTAGTTATAATTAACTTGTACAGTAAGGCTTCACACATAGCAAATAAACTTCTAAAAACCATCTTCTTGGACACAGTTGAGTCAGGATTCAAACTGAAATTCTGTTTTCTCTTAAGACTTTTTCTAAGACCCTGTAGTCCTGCCAAGTTTCTAAAGAACCCAAAGATGTGTATAATATAACAGCATATACAACAATGGCAGAAGGACAAATGTAAAGATTATACTTTTTATCAGGTATTTGCTGCAGTGTAATCTATCTTTCAAACTGTACATTAACTCAGGCAATGCCTTGGAAATGTGAATCTCAGGGTAATGCCAAGACCACAGAGGAGCTGGCTGATACAAAATGATCAGACAGCTTCTGTTTAAGCAGGTGAAATGGGAAGGATTCTGCCCCAGCCAAGATAGGTCCATATTAAGAAAGCTAGAGTTTTCTTTCCCATATGGATTAGTGAGCCAAATTTCTGAGAAAGAATCATAGTTTCTCCTCTTCACCTCTGGGACTAAACTGCCAACTGTAAACTGTTAACTGTTTCTGTATATGAGTGAGGTGAATCAATCTATCCATGTATCTATCTATCTCAAACTTGTCAACAAAAATTCACCAATGAGAAATTTCTTAGGCACAAATGGTCCTCTGAAAGGACTTTCTTATTCACTACTCTGTGGCGCCTCAGTTTAGTGCAAAATGAAATCCACAGAAGCACAAGTGCAGCCCTCCAATAAGGTATGAATTTGGTGCTGTGGGTCTGGTGTTATGCTTCAATTAGTCACTTCAGGAAGACCATCCAGCTGTATAGTGGTCATTAAGTTGACAGGAGTTTACAAGAGCACCTCATGGATACAGCATTGCCAAGCAGCAATAGAAGCTTCAGGGCATGTATTCTTATCTCACATAACTCAATCCTTTTTAGCTGGGGCCTCTGGGAGCCCCTATGGAGATAAGAAACTCTCAGTGCCTTCTAGGAAAAGGAAGCCGAGGCTGTCTGGCAGGAGGCAACAAGCATGGTTCCTGCTTCTCTTTCCCCATAGCAAATTCTATTCAAGAATTCAACAGAAGAAGTGCTGAGGCAACAGGACAGCAACAGAAAAGGGAGCGTGCATCTGGGGAGCACACGGCACATGTCTATTGTGAGAGGATGAATATGGGAGGGGGAAGGCGGGTGAAGGGAAATGACAGCTTTCCCTCAAAGAGTCAGGCTGCCTGAGAAGGACTGAGTGCAAATAAATAATTTTATTATTTGACAGCAGTGAAGAAATGAAGCGGGTGGCTGCTTGAATACATAAATGTAAATTGCTCAAAGAGCACAGTTCATACATGGTCTTGCCTGGGAGACATTAAGCTACTAGAAAAGATAGGGTAAGAGAGAGAAGCATTCAGGCATCAAAGAAAGAAGGAAGGCTCGCCCTAGCATGTCACCCTCAGTCAACAAGAAATCACTATAGATGCAGGAGCCTGAGAAAGTAATGTCATGGTTGGGCTTTCATAAAGGATTGGGATCCTGATGACATATGAAAAGAAGAATAGAGAAGCACTTGGCATTGCCTGGGGATCTCCAGCGGCATGGTGGCTCAGCTCTTCCGAGGCCTGCCGGTCAAACACAGTGGGGTGGTCAGTCTAAAGTGGCTAATACCAACTATCAGAACTCAGTCATTACAATTTTTTTGTAGGCCTAGAATTCACTTCACCTAAGCTGGATGAGCTTCTCTGCTATGTTTTAAGCTATTCTTGTATGTTCTGTGCTTGCTGGAACAAAGGAACAATCAGAAAATCTTGAAATGGTAGCTTTGTATCCTATTTTGAGATAAAAGCATTAGGTGGGCTATGGGGCCTTTCTAAACCCCAGGGAGAAGGTGTATGGCCTTCAGAGATGACTTCTGAGCTCCAGGAAGAACTTTCAGGGTAACATACAACATGTAAGACTTACCTGCCAGCAAGAAAGTGATAAGGCAAGTTTCCTTTGGCAAATAAAGTTTAAGACGAGAACCACTGAAGACATATTCCACCACAGCTTCCGAACGACCTGCTCGCTGAAGGAAGGGCAGGAACTGCTTGGCTTTCTGGGTATCCTAAAGGAGAAAAAGAGAAAAAAAAGAAAAGAATCAATGGAAAGCATTGGAGCCCCATTAAATATTTTATTCTTGCTAGGATAAAAACATGGGCAGACAGGGCTAGGGACATGAGTCAAATGGTAGAGTACATGCTTAGAAAAACATAAAACTGAATTTTTAAAACTCCAGTTTTCTACCAAAAATCTGGCAGACACAGGAAACTAAGCAAATAGTTCTATAAAACTGGTTATTCTGAAAATGTGACAAGTCACGTGTTACACATCTAACCTTAACAGAAGAACGAGTTGAACAAGAGTTTCTAGAACATTTTCATTGCATTCAAGGGATATAGGTTGCTTAGAAATTGAGTTCACTCCTGCTCAGGCAAGTAGACTTTATCTTCTCTCAACCTTAAAAGGGAGGTCAAAAGATCAATACTATTCTTCTATGGAGGTTAATTTAACCTTTGATAGAAAGGAAGATACATAGTAGTTAGAGAGGGGGTGGAGGAGGAGAGCAGGAAGGAAAAGGGGAGGGAGGCAGGAAGGAGGAAAATAGGGAGGAAGGGGCAATCTATGTGTATGACACTGTGTCACATAGCCCCCAAAACTTTTCTCAGGAAACCATAAGAAGTCCATCTTCAATTACAAACAGGTCATGTACGATCCTGAACTCTTTCTAGTTTCTTAACCCTGACCTGAGCCCAGCCTTCTTTGGACACCAGTACAGCAGTTCCTGGACCAAGTGCATTTTGAGGAAGAGGTAGAGCCTGAGGCATATTGCCCTGGGAAATCTGTAACAGCAGGCCTCCTCCCTGTAGACAAACACCTCAGACGAGGCAGGACAAATAATTATAGAAACAATAAAAGCATAAAAGTGCCGAGTAATTTTGTAAACTGTTTTCATGCATCAATGAAGTTTATGCATTCTACTCTCAGGAGTATCAAGTGTGGACCTTTTGAGCCTCAAAGCTCTGCAGCACATAGGAGCTAAGGGCTGTCAAATTATTTCAGCCTCTCAAGCTAATTAAGGAGATGATAGAGCAAGCAAGCGTCAAAGTATCATATCACATATGCTGGGGGAATAGTCTCTAGATGCAAGAACTTGTGAGGTTTTCAGCCCAGCCAGCAGAACTGTAAACCCTCCGAGGATAGTAAGTTCCACACAGTTTCCTGACTCCTCTGACACAGGAAGTCTGCACTCAGTCAAGCTCTTCCTTTCTGACTCCACTAGCAACAAAGCTATTATGTTTAAATTAATGTATGTTAGATAATAAAAATTTAACAAGCCATCAAGTAGTTCAGTTTTCTCAGAAGCCAAAGGGGTTTCTCTCATTCTGAAGCAGTGAGGTAGGTTGGGATGAAAACAATATTTATAGTAATGCAATTCATCCCTCCCTTCAAAAGAGGAGACAATCATCCAGCCTCAGCGTTTCTAATGGCACATTGGTAAACTGTAAGCTCACAATGAGCTTTAGTGAGTTAGGAACTCCTCCATTGAAAACATGACACATATTCTGCTGTACATACACATTAAAGCAAGAAAATGCCTTTCTGGCAGTTGGCTAAAGTCCAGAATAGTCAAGCAAGACAAATGCTCCATGAGAACAAAAGCACTACCTGATTAAAATCCTTTTGCCATACTAGTCTATATCTGGGACAATATTCATGAGCTGAGCCAATAAATCAACAACAATTATCAAATTGACTATTGCGAATCATGAGGTAACCTAATGTCTTAAGAGAGATGGACTTTTCTTTAAAATTGGTGTGATCTACATTTTTAACACAGATTTTTCCTTGTTGCTGTTTTTTGGATATAGTTATTTGAAAAAGATGTGTATAAATAAAACACTAAATATGCATACCTGCATACCTGTAGGTATGCCTTTAATATTAATACTAACAAAGAAGTTGCAGTATTTCCTCCTTCCTTTTGTGTTACGGTCCCTAAGTTGGTAAGCAAAGCATTACTATGCCATCAGGGGAGATACTTAGACTGAGAATAATCATGGGGAAATCAGAGGATCTTACTGCTATCTATGCAACAAAAATCCAGAGATATTCTTGATTCTTCACCAAGTCTCAACTTACAACAATGGCTCTATTCCAGAAACGACATGGGAAGATGCCATAGTCCACACACAAAAATAAGGAGTGAAAGTAAATTTTGAAAACTGAAGGGGAAACAAAGTAGGAGGCTACAATGCTTGATAAGAAATGTACTAATTATCTTGCCCATGTAATTGTAACCCCTCTGTACAGTTTTTCACAATAAAAAAAAAGAAAAAAAAAGAAAACTGAAGGCATGAAAGCAAAATTTAAAAGCCTATTAGTACCAGCTATGTTCAGATGCAAAATTAGAAGACAAGAAAAGAGCTCCTCAAAGGTTCAGATGACATGAGATGTCCATGGAACCTCCGTTAAGAGGAAAGATGGCTATTTCATCTAAGTCGACAGAATTTTAAGAATGATCGTATGAAGACAATTAAACTGAAGAAAAAACAAAACCTAAAAGATGTTGGTTCTTTGTTCAACTCAGTCATAGTCACAGAATGGTTTGATCATAAGCATTTCTCTGCTAAGCACCCACCTTTTCAATATAAAACATCCTGAAACCTCTTATACTTGTTTCAAGTGCACAGAAAAGATTGTTAGAAATATTAGCAATTTTTATCAGGTGATAGAATAATAAACCATTCCTTTCTATTTTAGTCATGCAAATTATTTTAGGATTTCTGATTGTATTGCTATCAAAGTAAATGAATGTGCTTACATTTTCCTTTCAAAGGGCAGGTCCAAGTATAGTAATATGCTTTAGTTTTGTACTCTAGTTTCATACTTACTTTTTAGGGTTAATAAGAGAAAGGAAGGTAAGTAAAAAGAAGATAAGAGACAATCTCACTATGAGAAACAAAGCATAACAGAGACAACTTTAGGCCCCATTGTAAAGTTGCAGGTGCCTGAGGGACCTTAAAGATGAAATAAAGTGATGTTTAAGTTTAAAAGATGTCATTAACATGACATCCAACAATCCAGAATCATAACTCACCCAGATTTAGTAAATCTAATGTCTTTAGAAATTAAAAAACCCCACAAAATTTGAATAAAAAGGAAAAATGTAAATTCAAAATATATTTAGAAAAAAAATAAATCTTTGAAAAGAGGAGCAATGAGAGATAAGAACAATGGAGGTTAATGGGAGGTGACTATGGTAGAAGTACATTATATACATGTATAAAGATGTCGCATAATTAATATATAGTAATACAAAAGAAAAAAAATCAACTAGAATGAAGAAAAAAGGGTATAGTCCATATGGCATAATCTCAGAAAGTATTATAGGTCTCATATTTATGAGACAACAATATTGGGGGCTTGTTAAACCAAATCCTCATTTCAAGGTAATCTCAAATATTTTTGCTTAGAAAGCTATATGCAGGTTCTTGCCCTTAGGTGTTTTATGTGTGGCTTATTCATGTAAGGTTTGTGAATTTAGTGTCACAGTTTCTTACATTGACTCAAGGCTTTGAGAATCAAAGTAGATAAATTAACTATGGTTCTTGGTTATCTATACCAATATTCCTCTCCATTGGTGTAAGTAATCAGGAAGCAACTCTATTTCTATGCGGAGAAGTCTTTTTTGTTGCACTGCTAGTTTTCACATTACCTGTGCTCCACAACAAACTGTACGTAAGTATTTCCCTGTACTCTTAGAAAAGCTAATTTAAGGTTGCATTAGCCACATTTAACCTGCTATTGTGGATGGCATCTCTTTAAGGAATGTTTCTGCCTCCTCAATGCACCTTGAAATTGAGAAAGTAATGATGCAATAAATGTGCCTGGGGTGACTTCATTTCAAGCCAAGTTAATATCTATACCTCAAATTTGGAAGAACAGGCTTTAGAATGATGTTCAAGAAATGCTGGATGATCCTTTGAGAGGAAAAGGTTATAAACACATCCTAATTGAGCTAGGGCCCTGGCTCAAGTGGTAGAGCACCTATCTAGCAAGTTCAAGGCCCTAAATTCAAGTCTTACTACCGTTTCTTCAGTTACCACTCTTATTATATATTTCCATCATGCTATCCACTTCTGGCTTGTCAGGCAAAATCTCTTCCAAATGTGGGTAGGTACCACACATCTGACAATGAGGAAAAGAAAATTCCCTCATTAGTTAAGACAAGACTCTAGCTTTTACTGCAAACAAATTTCCTGTGTTCAGAAATATATACTACAAGTAATTTTACAATGAGTGACTAGGTTGGAGAGAGTAGGAACATTGGGTGTAGGGAGTAAAGTAGGAGATGCATAAACTCTGTACAGCAGGTTATCTGATAGGACACTAGCCAGGTTACCTGTAGCACAGACCTATACAGATATCAAAGTTCTGTGGAATTTTGGAACAAGTTATTCATATCCCATAGATACTAGCAAAATGAATTCTATCATTTTTCCACTTAAAAGCTCTGTACGATAGGCAGGAAACTAGAAAGCATTGGTAAAAAGCAAACACTGCAGCACTTAATAGAGCATAGGAAAATAGAGGAGATTAAACATATTAGTTAACAATTAGCCACTCAAAAGGATCATGTGCAAGTCTCAAATGGGAACTGTTAATAACAAATTTCACTAATTAGTTATCATCATCACAGTTACTCTTACAAACATCACAGGAATGCTTGTGATGTTAGTAGGGATTGCAGGGTGGGAGCATAATCTACCAGCACTGGAGCAAGTCAATGTTGAAAAAAAATCAATTCACTCTGAACAGCCTTCTTTGGAACCACCATGTATTTTGCTACCAGCCCCAATGCTTCTCCCCTAAGGAGAATCAGCGACAAACTAAGGACCAAGGATTCCACAACACAATTATATTTGGGTACAACCAATCTCAAAGTTGAAGCAGTGAAATCCTTGTGGACAAGAGGACAGATATAGATAAGAGTGTGCAGAGATGCAAACTTATCACTATGGATACTGAAGCAAATGGGTTCTTTCATTTTAAGATGTATTGTGATCATTTACTGCCATAGTTATCTATGTTTTTAGGGCTGTACAGACCAGGGAAATTACTTCTGCAACTGTGTGGAAGACAAATTATGAAGATATCCCCAACTAGAAAGGCAAAAAAACCATCCATCATGCCATCCTCTTCCTCCTTTGTACATGGCAGGCTCTATGGCGACAAGTGACATTTTAATTCGCAGAATGAGTTTATGATTCTCTGTGAGGAGCCAGCTGTGCAGCATGATAATCTCTTGAAATAAATGGGACTCTGGGAGGGAGCACACTTGGGAATGTGTTCCAGTTTTAGTGTTACCACCAAGCACTTAAAAAATCTGAAACCGACTTTCTCTGGTTAGTTATCAATATTTCACAGTGAGGTGTTGTGTGTGTGAGGGGGCCAGGCATAAACTTCAACAAGTTACACATTTAACAGGAATGAAGCAAACAGGAAAAAAACCCTGGAGAAAAGCACTCTGACTAAAACGAAACAATGTTACAGCAGTTTAAAAAAAAAGAAAAGGTGCAGCATCTAGGCCATCTATGATCTTTCCTATTAAGCACCGTCTGTGCTTCACACACCTCCCTCCAACATTGCAGTCTAGACACGAGCTCCATCCTGGGAGCAAGTACAAAGTTGGGAGGCCAGTTTTCTAATCTGTGGTACCCTCAAAGGAAAGAGCAGCATTTCTCCTCCCTAAATCTACTCCTGTATCTGTAATTTAGAGAGGCCAGGTTGGTTAGGTGAAGTTTCTAAAGGGGAACATGCACACTAAGGACACACAAAAAGGCAGAAGAAGCTGGAACAGGATGCTGACAAAATAGGAAGGAAGCTACAAGGCCCAGTAGTGACGGTGTGGTGTGGCCTCATCTCTCCAATATGGGGGAGAAATGCTCCAGTCAAATGTGAAAGGAAATGAACATTTAGACATGCCCAGAACTACCAAACCAGCAAGCAAGCAAACAGGAAAACAAAGCTCAACTATAGGGACTAAAACATATCAGTGTTGCCCAAAACTAGGGATTGAATTCAAAGGGGACAAAGGAATTCTGAGGAGTGATGAGAGTATTATTATCTTGGCTATGGTGATGGTTGCTACGAGTGTACATGTTTCTTAAAACACACATTTGTAAAAATTCATATAATTATATACTAATATAGCGTATGTATAATATACCTTAAAATTTAAAATAGAAGACCAAAAATGAATTGTATGTGAAGAATATGAAATATTTTAACTCAAGAACTTCTCTACCTCAAGCCAACTAGCTTCTAAATAACTAAGAAAATTGTAAATTTGAAATTAACCAGTTACTCAATAATTATATTTTAGATCAATTATTTTAATATAATTATATACTAAATGTATTAAGGGACAGTTTAAATAGAGAATGGTTAAATGAAAAAACAAGGGATAAGAAGAGCCCAGGGGAAAAACAATCTCATTATTTCCCTAAAAATAGTGTAAGAAAGCCTAGTTCTTAGGCCATAGTAAGAAGAAGCACCAGGAACCTGAGGTCATCTGTTGGTTAGACAGAAGAGATGTTTTGTTCCAATAAAGAATAAGTACCACTAGCACTTATGCCTACTGGCATTTCTTTTTGACACCTGGAAACAAAAGTAGGTGAAATGGTTTAATGTGAATAATAGTTGCTTCTCAATCAAATTCTACATAGGTCTACAGATTGCTCTTTTATTAAATGACTTTCATTACCCAAATTTAACCAGGTGAAATTATGCTGTGAGAACCGTTCAGTTAACCTTTAGAAATGAAGTCATTGCCTTTTGGTAGTAAAATCTGCATTTTATCATCAACTTGAAACATAATGTCATTGGCTTATTCTATAAGACTTCTGAAATATAATTTAGGTATAGAAACTGCAGATGATGCGTATCTGTGCTTCATATTAAAGGGGAGTAAGTATAGACATACATTGAATAAAGCAGGAAAAGCTTTAGCTTGACAGTCTTCAATCCTCTTCCTCTAATATGAAGATGAGGGAGGGCCAAGAGTGCTGAGTTATGTTTCCCTGAAGTCTGCCGGCTCATAATTAATCCAGTATCCGGAAAAAGTTCCCACAAATGAGCCCCATTTCTTTCAGTTTCCCTACTTCATCTCAAACTGTCCTTACCTTTTCTTATTTGTCCCCAGTCTTAATTTCTCAACAACACTACTGCAATGTTTACTTCAATTAATATTCATGGTTCTCATACTAGGACTCTATAAAGAAGAGTCCTCCCAGCAGATAGTGCACATCTTGAAGTTCCCACTGTTCACACTGACCTCTTACACAGGAGTGCCCCAGGCTTCCCTTCACCTAGCCCCTGGCCACACCCAGTTCTTTTTTAGTCTCATCTTTAAAAACAAAAAATAAAACAAAGAAACAACCTACTCACATTTCATAGGGATGTCTTATCTCTCTAAGGTCAGGGAAATAAACATATTGCTTTTATATTTCTATTCAGGAGATACTATCCTACAGAAGTTTGAATCAGTAAATAAACTACGTTCATTATCCATCAGCATAGCAATATATCATATTTTTAATATCAGTGAATGTTTTAGTTACTATGTAAAGGAAAGTTATTTAATAGGAAATAATGGTAACTACTCAAAAAATGGGCAAAAAGACATACCGATTTGTTTTGTGATTCAAAATATCAAGTCAAGAAAAATGTTTGCAAAGAGAGTTTAACGCACTGTGAAATATGATTTTCAATTATTTTCAGGTTATTCTCTAAAAGCATATACTTTATTCAAATTGTAAACATCCACTTTATGTCAAATAGACCATTAAATTGTAAGAAAATAACTCAAGGTAGCACTTCTTTGGGCTGGTAAAGATAACACAACCAACAGGGAAACCTAAAAAGGTAGCTGGATGCAACATTAACCCTTGGTGCTTTCCTAAGAATCAAACTTTGAATTTATAGAAAATACCATCTTCAGAAATGAGACATGAGAGTGACTTAAAAACAGTTTAGATATGTCACATCGCACTGAGAATATGCATACTGTTCATCAACCAGAGGCTGCAACTTTGGATATCAATTACAATGCTAACTTAGAGCTATGAAATACTCCTTTTCTTTAAAAGTTTCAGATCAATTTTATCACTTCCAATGTCTCTATAGGAAAAAGGTAAAAACTTATTATAGAACCAGAAAATGGCTTGAAAGATAATTAAAATAAAATGTGTAGAGTAGAGAATTTAAAAGATGGTCTGATGAAGCACACATTTTCATTTCATGGGCAAATCAAGAATTCAGGGGCAAGGAAATTGATGTCATGCAAAACCCTGACCCACTCCAGACAAGAATGCAACCTTTGAAAAGGAGAGGAGAAAAATGCCAGCAGGTAACTTACGACATAAAATTTAAAAAATTAAAATGAATGCTAATGAAGGTTAGATGGTACCAATGCAATTTTTTCCTAAGTATACTTCATCTGCAACTGGCTAAATATATGAATAAAAAACCCATGGAAATGAAGAATTGACCATTGTTTGAAAGTTCATTTGTGTAGGACCTACTAATATTGGTCCAACAAACTTTTAAAGTATTTTTATTGTATCTATTAAATGGAAGAAAGAGCTCTAACTATTGCAACATGGAGAAAAATGTTAATTATTATGGAAGAAATTTATTCATAAACAGAAGGTGTTCAATATTTTGAAGAATCTCAAAATGCATCAAATTAAAAACACAATTGCCAAAGCAGTATGGAGGTTCTTCAAAAGACTACACATAGAGCTCCCCTATGTCCCAGCAATTTCACTTTTGGGCATTTATCCAAACAATCACAAAAAAAGGCCATACCAAAGCTACCAGCACAACCATGTTTATCACAGCATTATTCACCATAGCTAAGATATGCAACCAACCCAGATGCCTGCCCCTCAGTAGATGAATGGATCAAGAAAATGTGGTACACATGCATACACACACACACACACAAAATGGAATTTATGTCTCCATCAGATCTATCAGAAAGAACAACACTGCCCCATTTGTTAGGGAATGCAAAGACTTGGAAAAAATTATATTAAGTGAAGTAAGCCAGGCCCAAAGAATAGGTCCCATGGTTTCCCTTATCTGCAATAACTAATATATGTCTAGGACACACAGAAAAAGTCAAAGGCTTTGTACACATGACCATATAAGATGATGCTAAGTGAAATGAAGCCCGATAGGGACACAAGAGGTTTTATCTTTGTTGCTATTGTCTTTAATGTACTTATAATATACTATGATTTTTTTTTTTTGTTTCTTTTGTATGTTCTTCCCCCATGGTATCACCCCTGTGTTCACTGTATTTGATTCCGGTGCCCTACATCATTTTTGTATATATGTATGTGTGTGTGTGTGTGTGTGTGTGTGTGTGTGTGTATATATATATATATATATATATATTTATTTATATTTATTTATTTATTTATTTATTAATAACTTGGGGAGGGGGAGGGAAATAACAAAATGATGAATTAAGGATACAGGTTTTTGTTTTTTTTTGGTGGGTCGTGGGGCTTGAACTCTGGGCCTGAGCGCTGTTCTGGGCCTTGAGCTCTTCAGCTCAAGGCTAGCGCTCTACCACTTGAGCTACAAGCGCCACTTCCTAAGGATACAGGTTGACCCAGTGTTACAATGGGATGTCCAAGACACTATGTTCAAAATGAACTTTACAACTTTGGGGGGCAGGGAAGAGTTGGGGAGGTGGGGAAGGAAGGGATAGTAGGGGAAAAACAAAGGAGAGGGTAACAATGCTCAAAGTGAATGTACTCATTACTCATGTAACTGTACAGTATCTTTACAATAAAAAAAATATATTAAAAAAAAGAGAAACCCCACAATTGCCAGGCACAGATGACTCACGGCTATAATCCTAGCTACTCAGTAGGCTGAGATCTGAGGCTCACAATTCAAAGCCAGGAAAATGTGTGAGACTCTTATTTCCAATTAGCTAGGAAAAAAGCTGAAAGTGGAGCAATGGCTCAGTGCTAGAGTACCAGCACTAAGCACAAAAGCTTAGGACAGTGTCCAGGTCCTGAGCTGAAGTCGCAGGAACACCCACCCCCACACCCAAAACAACAACAACAACAACAACAAGAACAAACCCATAATAATCTTACTCAAAAAAGACATAAACTGGGTGCTGGTGACTCATGCCTATAAACCTAGGTACTCAGGAGGCTGAGATCTGAGGATCAGTTTCAGCTGAAGCAGGAAAGCCCATGAGACCCTTTTCTGAAATTAATCACCCAAAAGGCTCGAAGGGGAGCTGAGGCTTAAGGGGTAGAGTGCTAGTTTGAACAAAAGAGCTCAAGGACAGTGCCTAGGCCCCAGGGACATGGACATGGACACACAGACACAGACACAGACACACAAAACACATAAATATAAAAGAAAATGTATGTCATTCTTTGGCATAGATTTCTATGTTATAAAATTGTTCTAAGAAAATAAACTACGATTGGCTAACAGTTGTTTTATAACATGACAAAACAACACAAGTAAATTAAAGCAATTATAAAACAACACATTATAGCATTCACTCATTTTTTTAAGCACTATGTGCCTGATGCTCTTCTAGTCACTGATGGCATAGTTAAGAATAAAACAGAAGGTCCCTCTCCTGAGCTTGCAATTCTCAAAACACAAAAGAATAGGAAGGTAAGAAGGAAAGGAGGGAGAGAGAGAGGGAGGGAAAGAGAGAATGAGAAAAAGAGAGAGAGAGAGAATGTGAAAGAGAGAAAATCAATATCCAATATCCCACTCTGTGAACAGATGCATTAGCATGGAAAACTTTCTGTTGGTAGTGTTGTAGATGATTTTTATTTTCTTCTTTTCCTTTACTTAAAGCCAAAAATTTTGGCAGAAAATTTGTGGAAGTAAAAAATATATTAAGTTCTTGTTTTGAAACAGGAAAATATGTTAACATTCAAGTCTGGTTCAGCGTTGCCCAGATAAATTACAAATTCCTTAGATCGGATAACTGTCCCTCTAGTTTTTCAGAGCCAATGTTTAACACTATTTATGATAAATTAGTTTTTTTAAACCATTTATATATATATTCCTATATATTATATAATCTGATATTCTATTGCTGTGTATTTTATATTCTTTTTTAAAGTACCATTCCTGGGGCTTGAACTCAGGGCCTGGATGCTGTTCCTGAGTTTTTTCCACACAAGGCTGGTGCTCTATCACTAGTAGTGATGACAGTGACAGTAGAGCCACAGCTCCACTATGGCTCTTTTTGCTAGTTAAGTGGAGACAAGAGTTTCATGGCCTTTCCTGCCTGGGCTGGCTTTGAACTGCAATCTCAGATTTTAGCCTCTTGTAGCTAGGATTATAAGGTATGAGTCACCAGGGTCTGACTTCTATTTTGTATTCTTGATGATGAACAGTCTATAAATTGATGTAGAACTATGTAGTTGGAAGCTGGTGTAGAAACTGCACCATCATTCAAACAAAAGGGGATCTCAGCACAATGCTTCATGATCCGATTACATCAACCTCATGATGCAGATGCTAGGGACCCCTGTCCCCACTACCCAACATATGATCTTTAACTTTTGGAGAAAGAAGTAGTCATTCTCCAAAGGAACAAAAGTTTAGTGTATATATATAATTCCAAGCCAAGAAAGTATGAAATAGACAAAGAAAACTCACACATTAGCATGATGTGAGAAATTTTAAAATATGTTTCTAGTAATATTGCAGCATGCTGTAAAAAGCCTCAGAGTCAGGCCCAGTAACCGATCTAATAAAGCATGCCCCAGGAGTCCACATGGATATGGGAAATATGTGATAAGAGGCTTAAACATCAGTGAAACCATCCCTTAAAAATTCTTCCTAAGGTGAAATGTAGAATTACCTCCATCCTCAGCCAGTAGCTTTACAATCTTGGTATGAGGTAACTTCAGGTGGGTATTGTACTGAGGATTTAGACTCTAAGTTGCTGGTCTATAAATGGGAAACCACAATGTGTGTGAGTGATGATAGAGAACTGAGATGAAGAACTCTTGTCACAATAAGAACTTAGTTCAGTCAAGGATCCCACATTACTGCCATTTCTTTCTCCATCAGTAAATACATAACTGTCAATGGTCTCAAGAGTACTTATACATTCAAAATTACACACCAATATGAACACTTACTAGAAATATAGACCTAGAGGAGACCATTTTGCCACTACTCCAGTTGGGATGGTAACTATTTTACACTCCATCCCACACAAACCCTAAAGCCAACTGAGAAATCCATAGCCAAACCATCCTGCACAGTTCTCAATCTCATCTTACCTAACTAACCTCCAAAGCAGAGTCAGGTCTTGTATGATGATGCTCTTCTCTTTTACATACCCAATTTTCCCCTAACACCTTGGGCATCAAACTTGAAAGTTTCTCTGGCTAGTGACCTCCACTCTCATCTATATATGATCACTTGGAGATAAAAGCCAAGTCTAGAGACTCTTCTCGCTGAATATGCTCTAGGCCAGTATGAATATTCACAGCCACATGTCCAACAGCCTTCAACTCACATTTGAAGCCTAAGCCACTTTTCTGGGCTATATACCATTTGAATCACTCATGGGATGGCTTAATTTTAAAACATTCAAAAATGACTCATGTTCCTTCTGAATCCATTCTGCTAGGGTTTTCCATACCAGAAAAAGGAGTTCCATCACCAACCAGCTACGTGTGCCAGATATTTACAATGCTGATGTATGACACCTAGTTTATTTTAACTTTCCTTCCTAGAACACTAATTAAATAAATCAGATAATTCTACCAGTCCACCAATCCCAGATCTCAAATTTATATTTCCATATTCAGTGCCACAAGTCTAGTTCCAGCCAGTGTCCCACTGATAGACCACCTAGAATTGTAGACTTTAGTATACACTCTCTTAGGACTCTACTTGCATAATCATATAACAAATTGTGTGTATCTTATAAACACTACATCTGTCCTATTTAATATTATATCCTCAATTCCCAGTCCTGTGTCTGGCATATAAAAAGCTCTCAATAAATACTTATTGTTTGATTATTCATTCACTGATTCAACAGGAGAATCCATTTTAAAAAAAGGCAGAGATGGCATATGTTCAATGTCAAATGAGAGATAAAGTGGTAGTAAAAGAGCTCATGAGAGGGAGCAGTATGATTTGGAACTGGAATTGGATAAGGAGTCTGAAATAGAAATACTACAGATGATGATGATAGCTATCGTTCACAGAGGACTTTCTGTGTGCTAGTCAGAATGCAAAGCAATTTAACAACAATCAACACACAAAGTGAACCAATGTTCTCTGTTAAGTTCTTATTATATCCACTGTACCGAATAGTGGTTCTGCTTTTTGGTAGTGGTAGCTGGGGACTGAAACCAGGGCCTTGCCTGTGCCAGGCAAGCACTCTGCCATGGAACTATATCCCCACTAATTCCAAATACTTGCATATATTAATTCATTCAAACACATTACATCTAAGGAGCTAAGTACCATTACCATACCCATTTTATAGATGGGAAAATGAAGGAACAGAGTGGTTAAATAATTTCCTCAAGATGACAAAGTAATAAGCAATAGAGCCATGATTTGAATTCCAGGGATCTGCTTTTAAAGTCCACGCTATCAAGTATGACTCCATATGATAAGATATACAAACTTTATCAGCCTGCCTATCTTTAGTTACTAACCAGCAGAGTTAATCTAGGGCTTTGAGACAGGGTTACTCCTCTGCCCCCATCTGCCCCTCCTGCTCATTCACCCTATTGGAACTCATTATCGGCAATTCAAACCTAAACTAGGCACTGAAGATAGATATAAAAAGACCCCTCTTATGCCGTTAGGAACTAGTGAGAAAAAAAAATCACTATACATGTATTAAACAAGTAGAGAATCTGCCAATCAATTTATCAATAGGTGTTAAGGGCCAGAGGTCCCTGTGGGAACTATGAATGAATGCATGAAGAATGAATATTGTCGGCAGGAAAAACATGGTGGTGTTATTGCTTAGTCGGAGTATGCTTGACTTTCTACAATAGCCCTGCCAAAAGACAGGAATGAGTACTTAAGGGTACTTAACTTACTCTTTCTGCTATCCTGGATCTGTTACCAAAACTATTTATATCTTACTGCTTTTGGTTAGCCTGTTATCTTCTTTTGGGACTGTGCCCTTCTAATCTGTTTCTATAAACTAGCTTCAGAATAATCTGACTATAAAAATAGAGGGTGGTGAAGACATCTTGGGTTTAGTCATATCTGTTGGTTAAACTCATTCCTCCCCCCATGGTAGTATTGAAATATTAATTATTTAATCTTAAAATATTAAGTATGTAATATCACTGCACAGGCATTATTCATCTGTTGTCCCACTTATCTGCTGGTTTGAACTGGCAAACAGGTGCAAACCCATGGGAATATGATTATGTAAATGCTTCAGAAGGGCAGTGATGTCTGTGAAAGAGAGACATGGAAGAGACATAGCTGAAGGAGGAGGAAAACATAGTCATAAGGGGAGAAGAATCCAAATTCCTAAAAGAAATTCTTCTCGACACTTGCTGATTAATGACAGAGATCAAATTCTTAATTTATGATCAGTGAATAGTAGAAGATGAATATGACACAAGAAGAAAGAAACTGCAAGCAAATATCAGAGCACTTTGTGGTAGTACACAGGTAGTAGTAGAACACCAGTCTTCAAAATTAGAAACCTTGATAACAGTTATGGTCTTAGGCAACTTCAATTCCAATATTATATCACCAAGCGTACAATTTCTTCCTAAAAATACCACTTCCTGAAGAACTGAGGCATTAAACCACTGGGCATTTCACAGCCACCCTGAGCCCCACTTCAAGAAGATTTGGATGTCAACACTGCAAGGTCTCCAAAATTTTGTATGGAATTCTGTAGGGAATATGTTGGAAGCATGCTAAATAAAAGCTTAAAATACAAGTTAGCAGAATGTCTATGTTAGTAAAATGACTTACTTTGAAATGTTTACATAAGCAATAGCCACAGGATAAAAATGAGTTCAATCCAGGGCTAAGTAGCATTATGATGGTGAAGTGGAGAGAGAGAGAGAGATTGGAGCTGGGACTGCTCAGAAATATTTCAGTTTTATCCTATCACTGGGCAACCACGGTATAGATCAGAAAATCTAATCACACAACTCAACCTGGTGATTGGGAGTGTTACCAACTGCCTTTAAAATACACTTACATTCATTTACCTAAGCCTATAATAGGCTCATTTAACAAAGTTAGATCCATGAAATAGAAATCACAGAGCAATATCCATATGTAGCCAAGAGAATAGAAAAGACAGAAGACCACAAAGCAGTGGTGGCAGTATCTTTGCTTACAGTCAATTCTCTTTATTCAGGGAAAAAAAGCTCTTGGACTCCTTCAAAATCCTTGCTCCTTTCTTTGAACCAAGGAAGAAAGGCTATTATATAGCTCAGTGCAGTGAAACAAGACCTAGGACTTTGTTGCTATGATGCTCTTCTGCATGCATTCCTATGTGTGAAATCACATTTAAACAAGGGATCAGAAGGGAACAAGAAAAAATAATTTTCTCACAGCAGAAGACTTCCTAAGAACAATTCATGTCAGTGATATATGAAGGTTACTGAACATATGGAAAGGAAGATGTTTTCATTATGAGAAGCAACAAATAAGCAGCTCTGTCTCTTAACTGTAACTTAGCATTTCCCCAGAGATGTTGGGGTACACCCAACAAAAGTCAGTTTGTACAGAGTCCCTTCAAAGTCCAAGTCTGTGGCTGCCTTACCTGATGTTTCCATGACAAAAGCGCTTCAGGTCAGTGAGTACCAGATGTGGTATCATGCCTATAAACCCAACAGTTGGGAGGCAAAGGCAGACACACTGTGAGTTCCAGACTAGCTTGGCTACAGGGCAAGATCCTGTCTCTTAAAACTAAGGGCTAGGTATGTAATTAAATAGTAGGGCACTTGTCTAATATTCCTGAAGCTCTAGATGTGATCTAAAGTGGGTGGAGGGGGACAGTCGAGTCCTCCCAGTAAACAAAATGGCAGACCAAGCAAGATGTAGGCATGAACCAGACATTACACAGATGAAAAAGACATAATCACTTAGGACTTCATTTTCATCTACTTGTTAGTTAAAGAAACAGATCCATAGGAGATTCTGAAGAATACATATGTCACTAGGAATGGTGAAGTAAATTTGCTACTTGAAAATATGCAGAGTTAAAATGTAAAATCTGAAACCATTTCTCTCATAGGGCAGAACTAACTGCATCTCTAACAGAGACTATTCTGCAGGACTCATTTGCATCACCATCACAGCC
The DNA here is from genome assembly GCF_024711535.1 of Dipodomys merriami. Classification (NCBI taxonomy): domain Eukaryota; kingdom Metazoa; phylum Chordata; class Mammalia; order Rodentia; family Heteromyidae; genus Dipodomys; species Dipodomys merriami. Next base: position 59,301,125 of record NW_027206068.1, on the reverse strand, counting down.
CTTCAGAAGTTCCTTCTCTTTACCAAGGTGCAAAACAGCCCAGGCAAAAATCAAAAGAGTAGAACTCCTATAATCACACACTCCCACAGGGCAAGACAGCCTCAGGCTCTCTACTGGAAGGACACCCAGTAATCATCTTGCCCATTCTAGTCTTCAAATATTTTTCTGAGTAACTCCTAACTAAATGAAGTCAGAGACACTGTCCTAAATTTGGTGTCCTACAGTGTACAAAGAACACCAAAGAAACAACAGCCAAAAAGTAGATTAAAATCTGTAAGAAGAACTTAAACACAATCACCACTGACTAAATGCTTAAATGCAATCTTGCTAAAGTTCCCATAGAAATCACAAATACTTTTACATTTAGAAAACTGTGAAACTTTTATAATTTGGGGAATTTGAAAGAGGGAGACTTAAAAAATACACACACAAATTATCCACATAAGACTTAGGTAGCTGAAAAGAATCTACAGACCAAACACCCCCCAAGTCCAATCCCGCCCCTCACCTCCACCCCGCCACCCCCGCCTCTCCTCTCAGCTCTCAATAAAGCAATGCTCTCCTTTCTACTATGAGAGCGAGAGCAAGTGGCTGACAGAAAGAGCCTTGGAACTTCTTCTGGCCTGGGAGAGGACTTCTAAGCTAGCTCTCACTGTGGTGTGATAGTCTGGGGCATGTTTTTGTGCTGAGAACTGGAATCAATTAGCTATATACTGAAGTCCAACTGGGGTCCAATGTTGTTTCAAAGGAGGAATAGAGTGAGCAATATCTTCTACTAGCTTCTAATATTAAAAACAACGTGGGCAACCAAATGAGGCAGAAACTGAAGAAAGCAACATGGAGAACTCTACATATTCCAACCACCATAAATCACAAATTCCTAATATTACACACAAAGATACAGGCCTGCTATGAAGGCACATGTTCCCATGAAAATTTCCCAAGGTAGCAAATGCAGAGCCTGGCATTAGATGCCAAGGTTATTGTCTGAAAGGAGAGCTCCTCGATATGTGATCCCTCCAGGTCACAGAGTTCACCCCCATCCCCCGCCCTTCCTCAGGCAGAACCACAGGTCTTGACCTTGAGCCATCTGTACAATAACTTAGACTGCAAAAGAAATAATTAGGACATGGTATGGGACTAAGAGAGAAAAAAAGAAAGAGCTATTGTAAAATAAAGCTCAAAGAAGGTGCATTTGTGGAAAGGCAGCCGAAAGGAACCTTAGCATCATGTAAGAAAAAGTCCAGAGTACACCAGAAAACATACAACAGAAACTGCAATTAACACAGACTGAACTTGCAGAATTCCTGGAAGAGTTGCTGCTTTTACATTCCTTGGACTTACGCAACAGACTACTTTTAACTCTTTTGATTAAAAAAAAAAAAATTCTTCTACCAAGGCTACATCCATGAGATAATGAGGAAAGATAACTGCCATAAAGGTCCCCAAAAGGAGGATGATCTGAGATATCTATTGCTGGGGAGAAGGGTAGTGTTCTTCAGGTGTAAGAATTCAACAAATCGTTTAAATAGGGATACAGGTGGACCCACTGCAACAATGGGACATACAAGTTGTTATGTCGAAAAACGAACTTTATAACTTTGGTGGGGGGGAGGGTAAGGATTGGGTGGGGGAGCAGGGGGAGGATGGGATGGGAAGGAGAAACAAAGGAGGAGGCTACAATGCTTGATAAGAAATGTACTCATTATCTTGCCCATGTAACTGTAACCCCTCTGTACAGTATTTTTACAAAAAAATAATATTAATAAAAAATTAAAAAAGAATTCAACAGAAAACCAGATGTGGAAGGAAAAGGTCAGGAAATGCTGCTCGAAAAAGAAGAGTCCACCTACTTCCTGTCTATTATCTTACAGGAACAGTTCTATGCTTTTATTTGCAAGTTAAAGCTGCACTGTCTTCTTAGTAAGTTTTCATTACTTGATTTACTTCATGAATAAAAGCAACTCAAAGTCTGACGCCCTAGAGCTAGCCCTTGGAACACTCCAAGGCACATTTTTAATAGTAATACTATGCATCTCCAACAAAATTAATCATGCAGAAGAGGTCAAAAAACAGTATGTAGCCAAGTCAGAAGGTGATATAAATGTCCAGCTGAGTACAGCATGTTCCACAAGTAAAGAATAGTGAATGAAATTAACAGATGAGTGGTCAGGACCACTTAATATGAAAAGACAGAAAATATTCAGAGAAATACAACCCCCTCCCCATTCTGGTTATCTCACCCTCCTTATGGCTTATAGAAATGTAACAGAAGAGGATGGTAGTATAGGCTCTATCTTTTTCTTCTGTTGTCAAACAGACAAGCAATCATAAATGCTTATGCACCAGTGCAGAAAGAACACAGACAAAAAGAGAGAAGAACTCAAATACACACACAAGGCCTCCTCATGCACATATGGAAGAGGAAGCAGAATGGGGGCAGGAAGTAATGTACATTCACAGTGTTGGCTGCCTTGAAGAGTGGAGAGCTCTCTTTCTCTCATTTCAGAACCAGAACTAATTTTTCTGATCTACCAGAACAACAGTTAGCCATGCACTGGCCTCATTTTATTTCCTGTTTTATACTCTGTATCTGCAGGAGATTGTAATTATTACAGAGCAGGCTATAGCAAAAAACAAAATAAACCTAAGATAAAGAACAGCCTTACATGCCACAGATACACAAAGCCCAACCTTTTTCTGTACTGAGACAGGATCAGGGAAAAACAAACCAATGTTCTATATAATGGAAACATGGATGTGTGAAGTGAAGCAGTCACCAGAGTACAGTCCTTCCAGTCAAACCAGATCTAGAACCAAGTCAGTCAAACTCATGGGCAGAATACTATAGAAAGGATAGCAATGGCTGGGATTTGTAAGACCCTAGTTTGCATACCTAGAACAATGAGAAAATGATGAAACTAGCCACTTCTTCAGGACCTAAATTACTGGCCTGGGCATACTTTTCTTAGTAGTTAACCTAAAATTAAGTATGATAGTATCAGAGGACCATGTTGTTCTAAAGTCTTAGACAAAGAAGGCATTCATCCAATTGGTGTATATACAGATATCTTATGTAAGACTCAACCTAATTTCAAACATGATCAGGATTAGTAAACAAAGGCTTGCTTATGGGATCACCTCAGTGGTCAGTGGTGCTCACCTTGTAAGGAATCAGTCAATCTCTCCTATGCCTGGATTACTTATTCCCTACTTTTCCCAAGTAGCCAAGTAGGTTCTTATCATTGGGAGCAAAAGCATTCTAATACACCCTGACCCTCATGCTGAAATAAGTTTGTAAATACAGGAGAAGCAAAGAAGAATGAGTGCAGACTGAACTCCTAAAGACAGAGGCAGTTAACACAAGGACAGAAGTGCAGGTTCATTCTTTGTCTCACCATTACGATATAACTTCCTTCATACTGCATGTTGTTTAGTGTGTTTAGGAGACAAAGTGTGTTATGTCCTCTTTTTCCCCAAGTATAGGCATGGGGTGGGAAGGAGGGTGGAGTGAGGTACTGTGTTCCAATAACAGTTCATAGTAAATTCATTTTGGCAGCATAGTGCATACATTGTCATCTCAAGAGAAACTTCCATTTATCATGACCTGCAGCTAAGAGGGGGAATCAATCTGGGGCAGTGGGGGAGCACAGCTAGAGATTTAAAAGAGATTAAGAAAGTTTTATGAAGCCATTATATAAGTGTATACTACATTGCCATCATTCCTGGTGTTTATTCTCCATCAGGCTATATGCTGTTTGCCCATATGACCCTGCATGCCTACCTGTCCCTCAGACAGCAAAATTGCCAGCATGCTCCAGGGAGCGGAAAAGCCATACATCTCACTTAAACAGCACAAGGGCACCCAATATACACTCATACTTAACACTGTGATGGAGAGACGGGAAGGTGAAAAGGGGGAAAAAGACAAACCTACTCTATTACAGAGGGCACAAAAAAATTGCAATCTTAGCTGAATAATTTGTGATTCAGGCAGACAAGGTCATACCTGACATCTATTTAAATTGAATAGCTTTTTCACTTCCAGTCTTCTACTTGCCCAAGCTTTCCTCTCTTATTTATGTGGTAACTGAGCAAAATTTAACTGGCATTTATTTTTAAATAACTTAAGAGCAAACCAATTCTCTAATAACCAGATAGAAGAGATTAAAAATAGGTATGATATTGAGCCACAGTGTAAGGGAGAGCTGGTGAGGTAGGAAGAATAATAATGACAAAATGAAGACAAGTTCACAAGATCCATTGCTGTCAAACACAAAAACCAAGGGTTAAAAAAGCACAAAGACCAGAAAGGCAGAGGGGGCCTAAGATTCAAAGGCAGCAATAAAGAGCTTGAGGATCCTGAACTCAGAGGTCCTGGGAAGAAATTCAGACAGACCCACCTCTACCTAACATTCTTTTCTAGGTCTTCTTCTCCCCACAGGTACAAAATCAGAGCAAGAACGTGAACCTGACTAACCAGAAGAGAACAACCTATCCCCCAAACTGTTTCCATCTGAAGCACAGGGAAGAGTGATAAAGTTTTAATTTATTTTAAATATATCTTTATTATTTTTTTCTTATAAAAATTATTTTCAAGGAGTTGTAGAGAGGAATTTCAACATGTGAGTTTATCAGTACAGTGCCACCTTGATTAATCTTGATGAATCCTCCCCTTCCATCATTCTTCCCCAATCCCTCCTAACCCCACTCATGCCCTCAGGGTTACCTGGTTCCATTTTCACATATGAACATTGAAGGTCATGAGTACACTGGTCACCCTTCTTCTCTCTATTTGACTCTCCCCCCCCCAAAAAAAATATATATATTTTTATTTTGAATTGACATACTATCCCAAGGTTTAATTCAGCTCTGAGAAAGTCCGAAAGTGTGGATTCTCTATGCGCTTTTTAATGGGGAGATGGTCTTTGAATATAAGCCCCCACTGTACTTTGTAAAATACAGACTTGTAACATTTTTTTCCCTGAAGCTAAGCAGCCCCCAATTGTCTTATGACTGCTCTAATATCTCTAGCAAAAGAACAATGTTAAAGAAAATACTGTCGAGAACACCATAGCATGTACCTATAGAAATTAGTAATATATGTATAAGAATAACTCAGCAGGGTAAGCCAGAGAGAAAATGGGCCAGATAGCATTGCACTGGGCATGTCACAGTTGTTAACAATGAGTCTCAGCAGACACTATACAGTCACCTGTGGCTCAAAGACCATTAGCAATAAGCTTCTAGACTTCTCAGGATTCTAAGCCACAATAAAAGCATATCAATACATCACACCCGCTTAATAGAGATCTTGACTTCTTGACTGAGGAAATCCATTTCATGTGACATAGGTGGTCTTGTTTAATCATCATCAGCACTAACTGGCTATAGAGAAAGAAAAGCTCACCAGATCCTATTGCCTGAAATAAACAGAGTATCAAGATACCCGAGCAAGGAGGAACGGCCAGACACATTTGCAGTAACAGAGCACCAGGAACTACAAAGAGTCGGCCAAGCCTGGTAACACAACATTAATGAGAAGCCATTACCCTCTAATTCATCACTGCTCTAGGTCAGGCTAAGCTCTAGCAGCATTTGTCTCTACTAGCATTTTCTTCTCCATGGCCAAGGCAAATACCCTGTTTGTACAGGCAAAGATTTCCTAGCCCCTTTTCCTTTAGCTCTCCAGATGATATTGCCCTCTATGCCCAGACACAATCTGATCTTCTTCATCACAGGTAGTGATGGGAAATGAAAAGACATCATAGGTATATTCCCCAGCCACCAGACTGAAATCAATACTGGTACTTGTCACTGTCCTGTTAGTGGAGTCATGATTATATTCTTAGTGCAGTTCCTAGCATGTAGTAGGTACTCACTAAATGCTGAAGACTATATCCACTCAACCAACAGAGACCTATTCATCCAAACAGATCTTCAATGTGGAAGGATAAGGTTTATTGCAGAATGTTCATTTGGGTGCTTAGAAGCATTTATGTCAATAATGCTTTGTTATAATCAATTGCTATTATCTCAAAAGATATTCATACATTTCTTCATTCTCTCCTTTTTGCAAGCAACCAGAGTCATTAGGAAATCACAATTAATTCTTAGACTTATTCTAAAACCTACAGTTGATCTTTACCATGAAGACAATCCATTCATGGTGAGAATTAAACAGGGATTTTAAAGAGCTAATTTTATTTCTATACAACTGGGAAGGAGTCTCTTCTAAAGTTCATAGTATAGAAAAAAATAAGAGACAATTCATTCTAGTATTTTGTAAAACATGGGTTTGTAACAAGAATTTAAAACATCTTTGCATAATATGAAAGAGAATCCCCATGAATGCCTAAGAAGATACTCTGGAAAAATTCAAATTCAGGGCCTGAAGAACAGCAAGCTACAGAAAACACAGAGGCTGAGGTCTTTTGTGAGTATTCACACATGCTCTGGGAGCCTCAGAGCCCCACTGCTGGATTTAGGGACAGTACTTACCCCAGAGATATCTGCAACACGGTGGATGGGCACTTCCTTCTTGCTGTGCAATCCCTTCCCATTCTTAATAGCTCTGTAAAGGAAGAAGAGAAAACTCAATTAAGACAGATAAAATACAAAAACAGAAGAGGGTGGGAAAAGAGGAGCTAAGCAAGGGTTATTAAAATGGTAGATGTCAATGTACAGGTCACAGTGTATGCTAGTAAGTAGCTACTCTGTGAGGAGCATTTGCTGGAGAAACAATGTCTAGCTGTTCTTCTCCTGAGCCCAGTTACCAGTACTTGGCTGCCAGTTTCTGTTAACAGTGTGCCTGGTAATCAGAGAGCTCCCTTACTTGTTTCCAAATTAAAGGCATTGTTCTGGGCACAAAAGAAGAATCAGTTGGAAGAGCACACTCCTAAGAAACAGAAGTAATAGTGTTTCTTTCAGCATTTAATCACATGAAACATTTTAAATGCAAAATATGGAGCTAGTGTTCCAATTCTAATGGAAATAAGTTCCTTCCAGGTAAAAAGATAAGTTGCCCTGAATGAAGCAATATTGTACAGAAAAGTCATTTAACAGTTGGAAAAAAAATTAGTAAACGCCTCATAACTGATATTAAGCCTCATTCCCAATCAGTTTCAGGTTGTAATAACAGAATTTAGCAGGGGGACTCTGGGCTCTGCCACACATTTGACCACATGTTGGTTTGCTCCAATTTTCTCCCTTTTATCTCCAAATCCTTTGAGTAGTAGCTTCAGGGACAGAAACATAAGCCTCACTGGGTATATGGTTACTGTGGGACAAGGAAGTACCACACTATAAAGTGGACTGGGAAATCGCTAGGGGCCTACACTATTAGACAAGGCTTTCCTGTGTACTATTGGCAATAAGAGGTAGCCTGTCATCAGTGGCTTACGTCTGTAATCCTGGCTCCTCAGGAGGCTGAGATCTGAGGACTGTGATTTGAATCCAGCCCAGGCAGAAAGTTTATGAGATTCTTATCTCTAATTAATCACCAAAAAAGCCGAAAGTGGTGCTGTGGCTCAAGTAGTAAAGTGCCAGTGTTGTGCAAAAGCAGCCTACGGACAGCACCCAGGCCCAGAGTTCAAGTCCCAAGACTGGCAAAAAAATAAAAAAAATAAAAAAATAAAAAAAATAAAATAGAAGGTTTAGGGGTTTCCCACCCCCCACACACAAGGAAGTGGCAAGAAAGATGCTAGAGTAGAGGGTCAGTGTGTGGGTCCTTGCTCAACCTAGTGACCACAGTTCTACCTTCTCCTTCACTCAGACCTACAATGAGGGGAATAAAACACACACACACACACACACACAACTGCTGGGTGTTGTGCAATACTAACTGACTGGCTATATTTCAGGTGTGCTTGGGCCTCTATCACCCACTGAACCACTGGGCCATTCCAGGAGATCTGTCATTCAACTCAACTAATTTGAAATGCTTTTGGTTCAGAAACAACAGGATTTCTTTACATCTAGTTGCTACTCTACAACGTTGGCAAGAACAGAATGAACAAGAACTAAAAATCATATTCTCTCACTCTATTCTGAAAGGCTAACCAAAATTAAGGTATTTCCCAAGTTCCTTGATCCCATTTAGAAAAGCAAACACCAAGTACTGGTGGCTCACCAGCTATAATCCTAGCTACTCAGGATGCCAGGATCCTCAGATCTTGGTTCAAAGCTAGCCTAGGCATTAAAGTAAGTAAGACTTATCTCCAACAGACCAGCAAAAAGCCAGAAGCAGAGGGTGGCTCAAGTGGTAAGGTACCAACCTTGAACAGTTAAAGCAAACAAGAGTGCAAAGTTTTGAGTTCAAAGCTTTGAGTACTGGCATAAAGAAAAAAGAATGAACAAATGAAAGAAAGAAAGAAAAGAAATAGCAAATAGACTACTTTCCTTCATGAGTACTCTATTACCATTCAGGATCCTGCTGAGGGGTACTGACTAGAGATCATTGTCAAGGTGTATCCCTGGCACATTTTGGCATTTGCAAACCAATAGAACAGAAGCTGAGATGGAAACCAATGGCTAGAAGCCATTCAATAGGCTCTCCTAGTTATGCTATGGTCAACTGGAAGGAGCAGCCTACAGAAAGCTGTAAGGGGAGGCAGACTGAGTTTTCTGTAGGTCTGCTGGGGCACCTTATCCTCTTCCAAAAATGAGAAGGAAAATAAATGGGTCTGTCCTCTGAACAGACAAGTTCATGTAAGAGCACTACAGAGCCCGTGGCTGTTCCTGCGGTGAAGAGGATCTCACACAGTAGAAGGAAAAGAGCCCAGGGCTTGAGCAGTAAGACAGAAAGGCAAGGCTCTCAAGGCAAAAGCCGTGAAGTACTAAACTACATTTCTGCTTTCTTTCTGGTATCTAAAGTAGCCCCCCCACTCCCATGTGGCCACCAGTAGCAGAGATCTTAAGACTAAGACTTATGGCTGAGGCTAACAAAACTAGAAAACATAGGCAATAATATATACATGTGACAGTAGAATTCTTTAAAGTTAAGTCTTAATATCTTTTTTTTCTTGTGAAAATACTGTACAGAGGGGTTACAATTACATGGGCAAGATAATGAGTACATTTCTTATCAAGCATTGTAGCCTCCTCCTTTGTTTCCCCTTCCCATCCCTTCCCATCCTCACCCCGCCCCCCCACCCAATCCTCCCCGCCCCCCCATCTTTTTTTTTAAAAGCATCTAATTTATGTTCTATCTTATTCCTAAAGAGCATATTATCAGATGCTTACTTGCCTTCAGGCATTAATTTTAGAAATTCTTCAAAGAGTTTTTTTTGCACTTAAGCTATAATTGTTGTTAGATCAATTTCTGACACATTAAAAGGCAACAAGGAAGGTGCACTGTAACAGGAGCTATAACCTGAGAGGGGAGTGTGGTGGAACCCCCAGCTCCCAGGCAGACTGAGAGGGGAGGACCTCTTGAGCCCAGGAATTCAAACTGACAATGAGCTATGAAGACTCTGTCCCCCTTAAAACGAACCATAGACACTGAAACCAAGTAACTTTTCTTGTTTTACTAATTCTTCACAAAAGAGAATAAAAATACCCAGTTCACAGTAGGCAGTTAACTTCTGAGTTAAAAAATGGTGCCATCCAAGCTACCAAGTGTGAGGGATCTGTCAACAGTGGTCATTCTTCTTTTGGGTCTCCTTCCCATGCATAGTCACTTTGGTTTTTGTTCTTATCTTGCTGCAGAAATGACCCTAAGTAGGCTATGTTCAGCAACAGCTCCCTCTGACTGATAGAAGGTGGATAGTAACTGCAGGTACATCTTGAAAAAGAATCTAGGGGAACAACTCTGGGGAAGTGGGAGCACATTTGCTGCTCTTTGCAAAGGAATACAGCAAATTCTTCGTTTATGATATATATCACATCACAAGGATCACCACTGAGGAATGCTCAGAATACATAAAAGTTCAATACTCTAAAATTACTCAAGTTTACTTCTACCATGTGTACAGTTGGTCTAAGCATACATAACTTGAAACTGTATAAAGTAGGCTACATTACTGTCATAAAAGTTAGTGTTGTACCCATTAATAGTGTTCCCTAAAATGAAGTCATATTTCATGCTCTGTATGTTGACTACTGTGAAGGTTTGATTCATTTTTTCCCATAATGTCAGCCAACTTCCACTAAAGACATGCTGCCTTTCAGTGAATCTAAAATTTTCACTTTATCATTTAAATTAAGCACACTAATGATGCCTTTGGGGCATCATTTGTTTGGGGGAGGCATATTTTCACAAAATTAAGGATAGGGAAACACTCATCAGATCACATAGCCATTTAAACACAAGTGATGATTGCAAAGGACTGAGCTCCTCGGCATCAACTGAGCAGTGTATGCTCACAGAAACTTAAAATCTTTGTTTCTGAAATTCCTTTTAAATTCTTTATTTTTTGACCATACTTGTTCAAAACTGCATGAAATAACTTTGCAAGTGAGTTGGGGTTAATGCATGCACCTTTATTCTAGGACACAGGGTCTATGACAGGGCTGCTAAAGTACTCTATGGAATGGAGCCATGGAGAGCAAGATGTATGATCTACACATCATGTCTCCAAGGAGCTCTTCCCTGGCACCCTGTATAATCTTGCTTCTCCAGCACAGGCCAAGAGCTCTATCTTTGTGACATGGATAGGTGGAAAAAGAGCATGTCTGCATCCTGTGCCACTGAGAAAACTAAAAATTTCTCATACAACCTCCAATTAAGAACAGATCTATATTCGTTTTCAAGGAATGAAACTCCCAAATTCTCAACTTCTATTATATCACAGCTTCGTCACAAAGGCATATTCGTTTTTAGTCTGGCCCAGAGAATAGAAGCAGTGGGGCAGAACACAACCTGCTCCTCTGATGAGCTTTCTTTTTCCATTCACAGCTTTCAAAGATGGCAAGGACTAGCAATACCAGGAATAGACAAACCACCTTTGTCAGGAGAGGAATGAAAACAGCTTTCTATGTTTTCCTAGGACCCATAAAGGCAGTGCAGTTTTTACATACTGGGAGATGATCTCCATCCAGATCACTAAATCTTTCTGTAATAGCCAAGTTTGAAATTCATTCATATTACAGTCACTACCCTCCTGCTAGCAGGTAAGACTCACCACTTTGCAAAGGTAGATGAGCACTGTTAAGAGCTATAACCTCATTCCTACTGCAGGAGTAGCATCTTGCATTTCTTTCACACCTAACAGCTGACACTGTGTACTCACCTGGTACCAAAGGAATTCCAAGAACACCTCTCCAAGCTGGATGTCAGTACCATTAGAACCAGCGTGCCCCGGACTAATTAATAGCCCAATCATCAGGATATCTTCTTACCAAGTCAGTAATGGCAGAATGTTATTCTGAACAAAGAGTTTGTAAGTTTGCCAAGAAATTAAAAGGATTTAGAGTGAGAACTTTTTTTTTTTGGGGGGCTAGTCTAAGGCTTGAACTCAGGGCCTGGGTCCTGTCCCTGAGCTTCTTTTTGCTCAACACTAGCACTCGACCATTTGAGCCACAGCACCATTCCTGGCTTTTTCTGTTTATGCGGTACTAAGGAATCAAACCCAGGGCTTCATGCATGCTAAAGAAGCACTCTAGCACTAAGCCACATTCCCAGTCCAAGAGCCAATTTTATCACAATGATAAAATGGTTGTCATGTCAGGAATTCTTACCCTGGGGACATTAGTGAGCGTCAGCTAGGATGCTAGGAATAACTATCTGTAAGTCACCTTGAAGTATATATGTGAATTTTCCTAGAGAGAAAAAACTTTCAACAGTTTCATAAAAAAAAAAAAAAAAAAAAAAGAATTGCTTTCATGATAAAAAGATCTAAAGACAATAAAGTAATGGAAAGTAGAAATGGCATATGTTAGAGAGTGGAAGGGAGATGATGGGGGCAGGGAGGTGACAGTGTTAGTAGGTCAGGAGCTCCTAGCTGGGCTTCCTCATCTTTAATTCCCCTTGAACGCTGCTGTCTTGGTCACTAGAGACCACAATGTCCCACAATTCTGCTTTTGTTTTATCCCCTACGGGTAGTACTTTGTTCCTTAATAGTGTTCACTTCACCATTTTGTCACCTTTTCAATTTAGGCACTTAGCAATTTATATCAAGGTAACTTCACAAATATTTTAAATCAATTCACTCAATCCTTCTTCATATTGCATACATACCACTTTGATCCTACACTGCATATCACCACCATGACTTCTCCATCAAAATTTATTTCATCATTTCACTACCCTATTTAGATTCAAAACAAAGACTACCACTCAGAGAAACTAAGTGGAAATCCTTATGCTAGACTTTCACAGGTCTTCACTTACGTGGTCCCAGTTTATGTCTTTGCACGATTTCCACATCATTCCTTTGAATTCAATTAGGCCCATTTGCTCTAGAAGCCTTCTATGTAAGTTCATAATTATGTGTGTTCCCTGGGGTTTTACTTCCTCTTGATCTTATCTGTCCCCTAGGTCTTTCACTGTATAGAAGGAAAATTCTGTCACATATCTGTAAATACAATCTTACCAGTCATAAGATAGATGTCACATAAATATTTTGAAGCGGGGCTCTAGGTGAGCTACAGTTAAGATGCAGGGAGTATCTATGAATTCCTTTGAAATGATAGCTAAATTGCAGATGTGCATGTACATACATCTATCCGTTCAGAATGCAACTGTAAATTGTAACACACAACTTTCACTATTGATCTTCATTTCTACAGCTAGAATGAAGGCCCTTTGAGGGTTAAGATACTGCCCTTAATGTTTGTTATGGAATTCTATGCCTCCATCAGAAAAAATGACATCACCCCATTTGTCAGGAAATGGAAAGACTTGGAAAAAGTTATATTAAGTGAAGTAAGCCAGGACCAAACATAGGACCCATGGTTTCCCTTATTTGCAATAACTAGTATATGTCTAGGACAAGCAGAAAAGGTCAAAAGCTATGTACATATGACCATATAAGATGATGTTAAGGAAAATGAACCAAGACAGGGACACAAGTGGCTTTTGCTTTCTTGCTATTGTTTTTAATGTACTTATTATAATGTACTGTGTGATTTTTTTGGTTTCTTTTGTATGTTCTTCCCCCATGGTATAACCCCTGTTTTCACTGTAATTGATTCCGGTGCCTTGCATCTGGTATATTCACTTTTCTAATTTGGGGAGGGGAAGGGAAAAAACAAAATGCTTAAATAGGGATACAGGCTGACCCACTGTAACAATGAGATGTATAAGACACTATATTGAAAACAAACTTTACAACTTGAGGTAGGGAGGGAAGGAGGAGTTGGGAAATGGGGAGGGAAGGGATGGTAAGGGAAAAAAAAGGAGGAGGTATCAATGCTCAATAGGAAATGTCCTCATTACCTTACTCATGTAACTATAACCCCTCTGTATGCTATTTTTACAATAAAAACATTTAAAAATATTTGCTATGATATGAACACAGACCTATGTTCATAGTATTAGATAAACACAGGGCAATCCCTAGTTCAATTAAAATGTGATTGCTAAAGCTGAACAAATACATGCCTGGTGAACGATTATCAAACACAGAATGCTGAAAAGATTGCATATGGAAGACATGAACAATGGCAAAGTGACTGTGGGGCAACAAAATGAGGTTTGCTTCCTTTCCTAAATGTGTTGTCTGCTTCCAGGGCAGACGAAGTGATGGCCTAACCAGTGTGTAAGAAGCAGACAACCTCCAAGCATCTAGCACGGCAGCCCCAGAGTCCCCTGGAGCTGGAAGAATTGGGCAAGAGTTTGCATGGCAGTGGGAGGATTGGGGAAGACTAGGATTCTGACCACTCTAAACAATAAAACAGAACCAAGTGGCAGGAGCTGCTACCCTACAATAAAGGATAAATGACTCACAAGAAAGGAAAATAATCTCAACAGAAAAGGTTGAAAATCAGAACAAAGAGTGAATAACTGGCTAAAACTCTGAGGCACTTCTCACTGCGTTTCAGGGCGTGTTAATGAATATGGTGTTTTAGCTTGAGCCAAACACAGAGATCACTGAAACAAGGCATCAATGAACAATTCCTTTAGCCTTTCAATAAATATACTGGCTCCTGGGCAACTGGAAAGTACTGTACTAGAAAGTAAGACATTGAGCAGGCACAGGTCCAGGTATGTGTTGAGGTAAGATTATATATACGGCTGAATTTTCAATGAAATGAGAATTATTGATAAGACAGAAAAAATGGAGAGCACACAGACTGCAAATGAGGAAATTGAGTTCTACAGTCAAGGGAAGCAGGCAGACTAATGACTCAGTATGTATTATGAGGCAGTGAAGCAAGTAACAAAGAACTCCAGGTCATCCTCTCATCTAAGACTAATATAAGTAAGAAATGAAGACACATGCTATTGTGCTAAAAATGACAATGGGTCTGCAGTGGCAGGAAAACAAGAGAGGAAGGATTATGAGCTCATGGCAGAGAATAACCTGTACAATGACAGACTAAACAGTTGCTACAGATACTGGTCCCACATTAGGATCGAAGGACTATTAGTGCTGTGCAGAAGTAGCCATTAGCAGTCTAAAAGCCACAGAAAGGTAAGATTACTTGAAACTGCCTCAGAGACTCTGATTTTATAGCTTTCACTGTCCTGATCACAAAGCCCATCAGAAAAAAAAATTATGGGAAACAATGATTCATAATCCTATTCCAAGATAAATCTCCCTTAATGTTTTCTGAGTGCTTATACACACATATCCGCCCACTTAGACTTTTAAAAAATGGCATCACTGTGGAAAAAGTTTTGTAGGCTCATTTTTATTTTACTAGGAACAACAGCTAAATGAACATTTCCCTGTGTTATTAATTTCTTCACATCATTTTTATTGTTTATTCAGTAAATCCATCATATGTATGCATGTTTCATAATTTATTCAATCCCCTATTGCTAGGTAATTCTGTGAATATAATCCTTCTACTATTATAAATACTGCCATGAGGAACAGCTTTTAGATAAACTGACAGGCAATTCACTAATTAATCTTAAGATAAATTCAGAGAACTACACTACTGGGGCACAAGGCTAGCAAGTATTTCTGTATTTGTTTTGCATATCCTTTCCCCAAGGCAATCAGATAGAACATGCCTGGCTCTATGGATTCTTATTTATGGATAACCCTTGGCTTTGGGTGCTCATTTCCTTATTCAGTCAGTCAGTCAGTCAGTCAGTCTGTCTGTCAGTCAGTCAGTCAGTCTGTCTGTCTGTCTGTCTGTCTGTCTGTCTGTCTGTCTGTCTGTCTGTCTGTCTATCTATCTATCTATCTATCTATCTATCTATCCTTTTGCAACTTAAATTATGATTTAAATAATTGGGTTCAACAAGCAAAACTTGCTCACTGACATCAAAACTATGTATTATGAACACTTGCCACTATGACATGAATGTATACATCAGTTACACATAATTTTAATGTGCCCTTTGACAGAGGAAAAGCAGCCTTTCTTTCCAATTTAGTAGGTGAGCAAAACTGATTGGAAAGGATTCACTGCCATCCTCCAGAGATTTGGTTCTCTAAATTCGATGTACAGGAAAACAGAATGGGAAGTAATCTTTCTCAGCTTTGGGGTCCAAAGCAGGAGGGGAGGAGGTGTCAGAGGAAGCTTAAGATAAAATAGAAATGCATAAGGCAATTGGTAAGAAATTGAGATGCAAAGAATCCTTACAAAGCAAGCAAGCTATGAAGTAGATTTTCCCTTTACAACCAGCTATAAAACTGTATGCCCTAATGTATTAATGATTAATTATTTGAATTATCATCCTCCTAAGAGATTTATAAGGATTATGACAGAAGTAGGAAAAGAATATAGACCTTCTGAGAAACTCAGCTCTCAGACCCATTCAGCCAGATGACATTGCAAAGGAGCCAAACCAAGCAAGCCCTACACCACTCAAGATGATTTCACATTAAATTAGCCAAGAGTTGGTAGAGCTACTCAGAAGGAATAGAATTAAGGAGGCACAAATGCAGAGTGGGAGAGAGGAGAAAAAGGAGCCAAGGAGAAAAAAAGAGCTTTAATGTATTGTAGACATCCGTAGCTTAGCTATTTCATACCTTACTCTCTATTACTTATAACCGCCATTATTGACTCCAACAATAATGAAGATTGAACAATTAACCTGCTAAAAAGACAAACAACTGAGCTTCTTTTACAGTTGTGGCCCTCCAAGTTCTAGTGTACATCAGAACCACCTGAAGAACATATTAAACAGATTGAGGTGGGGAAAGGGTCACCTTAACAAGTCCCCAAAGTGGCACTGATGTTGCTATATGAGAACCAATGGTTTAGGAAGTCAAGTTATAAGATATTCAAGGAAGTCAATGGTTAAGTATTATCATTTCATAGTTACAGCTTATTTTGGATTAAAATGATATTAAATGATATTCCCAGTATGATGGTCTTCAAATGTATAAATATCTTGTGAAAGAAGCAAGATTCTTTTAGGAAGAGGTCAGTGAGAAGTGTTGGTCACAGCTTTTCTGAATAGATAAAATTCATCACAGCTGAACATTGTAGGGACATAGCAGCGACTATGACCAAGGTTAGTCTAGAAGAATTTCCTTTGACGGAAAACAACTAGCATAGACGAAGATTATAGAAGAAATTAGGCAAAGGAGATTTCTTTTTTCTTTTCAGTTAAAATAGATTAATTGTACAAGGGATAGGTTCTTTGTGACATTTCCACACATGTAAATACATCCCAATCAATCCCCCATCCCTTTCCCTATTCCTGTCTTTTTAAACCACTTTCAGCAGGTCTATTTTCATGCAATGTAAACAAACTATTTGAACTACAGTCATTATTCATTCACTCCCCCCATGTTAGCCCAAGCCCCTCCTACTGGCCTCCTTTCCTCTCACAGAGCCTATTTCACTTTCCCGTCACTTTTTTTTTTTTTTTAGTGTATAATAACAGTTTCACTATGGCATTTCAGATGGTCAAATATTATGTTTTGATCAGAATAATTTTCTCTATTGCTCGCTTTTCCTGAATCCCTCCCCCAAACCTCTTTGGTTAACAGCTTTCATTGTAATTCTTTATGCCTCCTTCATACATAGTTGCAATGTATTTTCAAATTATTCGTCCTTTCCTTGTTCCTCTTCCCTCCTCCTCATTCTTGCCGATTTCTTATTGCCAGCTCATCATTTGCCCATGACCTATAGAAACTTCTACATAAGACTGGTACACAACAGAACATGCAGAGCTCTTCTAACTTCACCCCAGAGTTGTGGTTATAAAGTACATTCTACTAACTTGCCTTATGTCAGAAAGAACCAGGGGGAGGGGAGAGAAGAAAAGAGGACGAGGGGAGTGACAGATCCTCTTAATATCCTGAAGGAGAAAACTCTTTGGAATGAAGGCATTATACAGCTCTCCAGAAGTGGCCATTTGTGCTGCCTTAAATGCAGATTGATTACTGCTATTTGGATGTTGAGTGCATCATCTTTTCTGAAGAAAGAAAAAAGCTAAATTTCCCCACATTCAGCTGTGTCGTCAAATCACTTCCCCACACCAGCTCTTTGAATGCATTTTCCTGTTATCACATCCACTTGCAATAGCTGATCTACCCTATTCCCTAACAGTGCACCTCTTCTCCCCCCATCAGCAACCTCATGACCATGACACCACTCTGCAAGCCCCAAACAACAGTGGGGCTTAACAAAGGGTTAACAAAAAGAAAAGGCCAGGATGATGTTTAAGAGAAAAGCCAGTCTGCTTTCTGCATGCTGGTTTCCAACCTGCACTGGTATGAAGTAATGCAGCTGGGTGAAGAGGGCAGAAGATAATTCACCTGACTCTTTCTATGATGCTTGAGCTAAAAAAATCCAACAATATCCTGGTGCTATAGGAATCTACTATTAAACAGTGAAGGAAAAGGAGAAAACTTCAAGTAAAAGCTCTGTTTTTAATACTATTCAATAGTTCTAGTTTTATTCAAAGAGAATTTTTCTTGTTGAGGTCATTAGATTCAAAGTGAGAAATCTTGGTTTATTTAAAGGTGTACCATTAAATAAAGGTGTACCATTGAAAAGAAAAGAACAGAAGCGGAACAGAAAAGATGAATTTCAAGGAGATACTCTCATGGGAAAATTTAATAGAAATGAAAGATGGAATAAAAAAGAAGTAAGGCAAGTACTGTTAATAATAGTGGGAAAAGGAAGGGCTAAGAAAACAGGTGAGAAAAAGGAAGAAGTAGGAAAAATAGCAATATCCAAAGGTGCTATTAAAATTATTTAATGCCTGTCCTTCTGAGATTGCATGCTTTGTACAGGGCTAAATCTATTATCTTTTTTGTTCACTACTATTATTCCTAGTACTAGGATCCATGCTATATACTCAAGAAAATGAGAATAAGGAGAAGAACTGAATGCAAAGCCATCACATGCAAGACAAAGCAGCTCTGCATAGGTGATCCTCACAGAGGAAAGATCTATCTGCAATCTTGGAAGATGGATTAACCCATGTCCCTACACTATGATAGGACAGCTCAGTTTTTAAAGTTTCAAACATACAAACAGTTGCTGGAAACAGACACACAACTCCCTACTAGTTTTCTCAATGGATTGGTAAAGAAATAAATGAAACTTGCTTCCAAGTTCAAATGGGGACAACCCAGTATAAATTCTTCATTTTAAAAGGAGTTGAAGCTTTGTCTTTTCAGTTATTTTGTTTTGGCAGAGTTGGAGATCAAACCCAAGGTCTAGGACATACTAGGCAAGCACTCTACCACCGAGTTTTGTCCTAGCCCCTAAGGTTATATCATTTAATTTAGCAATAAGAAGTTCAGAGAATAATGTTTATATTCTGTGAGTAATCTAGATATGGATATAAGAAGCTCCATCAGAAGTTTTTCCACTTATAAAATGTTATGGAAAAACTTGCTTTGTCAGAAAACCACTAGGTCATAAATAGAAGACAAAGAGGAATTCCTTCCCAGTGGTAATAAAGACACTTCAGTTAAAGCAGTAAAACATGTTTATAAGTGATGGGTATAAATGTATGGAAATTGGAAAGACCTCTCTGCTCCAGTAATTCTATCACCAGGAGAAATAACCAATGAAAGCTGTATCCTTCTTACTAATGCACAGGAAAATGGCTTAGGGAAAGAAGAGTCACCAACAAGCATCGAAGCTATGTGATAGAAATGCCAGCACAGTTTCCCCAGAGCTTCAGGAAAAAAGCCTACAATAAGAGGACACTGTCAATCACACTGAAAAAAGGCCAAGGATTGGATACTTATGGGGTTTGGAGTTTGGAGACGCAATAAGGTAGGAACACTAGTTTAAAGATAGGGTTTGCTCAAACAGAGGGGACTGCAAAGAGGAGCCAAAGCAGAGCTGAGAAGAGGGCTGGCTTGTGCTTGCCTCTCAGAGAAAGAGAACATCATCACAGTTTTCTGAATCTTCACTGAGCCAGGCAAGAAACTGAGTAAGAGTGTCTAGCTTTTTATTCTCCTGAGACAACCTTAACCTCCTTATGTATGTCTAGAACGAATCACTTAAATCTTCTCCATACAGTTGCTTCCTCAAAGTCAGGCTGGGGCATTAATGTCGTGTGTGTGTGTGTGTGTGTGTGTGTGTGTGTGTGTGTGTGTGTGTGTGTGTGTGTGTGTGTGTGTGTGTGTGTGTGTGTGTGTGTGTGTGTGTGTGTGTGTGTGTGCATTAATGTCGTGTGTGTGTGTGTGTGTGTGTGTGTACACACCTTATCTTGAAGTCATAAAATCTTACATTAAAAGTTATCTTGAATGAATAAAGCTTTGAACTAACAGAACTTCTTTGTTTTCATGTAATAAGCCATAGCTTCTAACAGTTTCTAGAAATTCTTTAAATGCTTATTTTTGAGACAGGGTCTCTAGATGTAGCCCAGGCTGGCTTAAACTTTTAACCCACCTGCCTCAATCCCCCAAGTGTTGTGATGACAGGCATGCACCAACCATCATGCTTGGCTAAAGTATTATAGTTTTAAAGGAAGTGATGGGAGAAGGCTCATGTTTGCATACCTAAAGAAAACATGTCACACAGCCAGGCATCAATCTGACTCTACTCACTATGAGCTTGTCTTTGGTATCCATGCCATGTTCAACAAGAATCCACATGGAAACCATTTAGCTCCATTCTGGTCTCCCCAAAATCAAAATACATAGTATATGAGGTATTTTTATAGTTCTTCAGAAAGGATAGTAAGTCCTTATAATGATTCACTCTCTGAGGAATACCTCAGGTATAAGACATTCCCCAAAGGAGTAAAAAGAAAATCTCTGGGAAAAGTTTAGAACACTTATCCAGACTAGGAATACAGCAGACCAGTGAACAGAGAAATACAGAAATAAGATGAGAATTTAGAAATGATGGAAAACCAATCTGGGAATTAATCATTAGAATCATTCAGAAAAGAAATGAGGTGTTATATTCCCTCAGGATCTCTTATGACGCCTCTAAAATGGGGGATCAGATCCAGGGGTGTCACAGAGAAATGTACATAAAGAAACTGTCAGCTAATTTTCAGCTATACTTAAAACTTCTTTTGAAAAACAAACAAACAAAAAAACCCTAAACCCGAAGACAAACATACTGAAGCTCTCAAAATCCTGGGACAAAATCAACAGCTTTTCAATGGAGCCCATCAGTGAAACAAGGCCTGAGAATATGCGAGCAAATGCCAAAACCTTATCTTACTGGGACACAAGGTAATGAGGGAGGATATAGCTGATGATAGACAACTGAGCTAGAAAGGAAGGCTGCCGTTGAGGAATTAATGGCTTATTTATCCTTTAAACAAAAAGATGTGGCTTCCTCTAGATGAGCCAGGTAGAGACATAATGAGGGTTTTCCATAAGCAGACATCAAAAGGAAGACACCTCCAAGGGTCAGCAAACGAATGAGAGCTGAGCTGTAGAGGTGGAAAAGCTGCTAGTGGTTATGCTGGAAAGCAACTGGCAAACTGTACATGAGTATTCTTCATTTTTCTATCTTCTCCCAATGAGTACCTAACATAGCACTCCCTAAGCTCCCATCAAATCATGAGAAAGGTTGGCAGATCTTTATGCCCCCCCACCCCAGCCCCAGCCTGGGGAAGTAGCGCCTCAGAGCTCTAAGAAAGCTCATCAACTCCTAGACAGGCAGCTGAGCTGACCTGCGAAGTCATATAAGTTAACTGGCTGCCCTTTCCCTAAAGCTTACCAATGTTTCTCTAAAAGGATTAATGGCCAAGCAGTGCACTGGAAAGCAAAGTCAATGGAAGAGCACTCTGTACCACTGCTGATATCACTAGCGATAACGAGAGAAAAACCAGTGACCAAGGTCAGGAGCAGAAAAATCTGTTGGAATTGGCACCCTTGTGGGGAGAAACTAATGAAAATGATAGCCTTGCATGGTCACCTTCACCCACTTGAAGAGTTTCAGATTGAATAACTGACACAAATGCAGCAGATGTTATTAATTTGGCCTTTGCCAAAGCATTAGACACAGGAGTGCAAGAAATTTTACTTGGGAAATTAATTCAAATTGGCTTGGTTCAGTACACAATTACTGAAGATTAAAAAGTGGCGGAGGGATGATAAACAAAAGACAGTTAAGTGACAGTCCATGCAGTGAGAGACCTGGGGTCAACACCAAAGCCTTTCTTGTTGAGGGTCTCTATTCATGGTCCAGTAAAGGAGTAAACAATTCACTAATGAGATCTGCAGAGGATGCAAAGCTGGGAGGTAGAGAAACTGAATTGACAAGGTCATCAAATCACAAAGCAAGAGTTCAACAGGAAAAAAAATGTAGCTAATCTATCTAGGGGAAGAAAACCCTAAACTCAGATAATGTTCGATCCATAGGCAGAATGAGGAGCAGCAGAAGCATGTAAAAAAGTTCAGACATGCTGTAACTTAGTGACAGAACAAGTAAGAATGCTAAGGGGACTCGAAGGGGGTACCAGGGAGAGACAGAGTGCATTAACTCGAAGGCAAACTAAAATAAAGCAGTGTCAGGAGACAGGTGGTCTAGGAAAGAGGTCAACTTTATTTTTGAAAGAAAAAAAAGGCCATTCTGCCTTCAAAATCCTTTTTAATGGGCTACAAAACCACCATCCCTACTGAGCAGAAGCTCTTGTCTTTCTTGGACTTCCCTTTTCCTGGCTGGGGGTTAGCATCTACAAGATGGCATAGCGCCATCATCCTAGGGTTCCCTGACAATAATGTTCCAAAGGAAAACCCACTCACAGTGCAGGTTGGCTGTTTCCCCAAATTCTTTATGAGGCCTGTACTGCCTTAGGGCAATGCCTCCTGGCTTTGAGAAAGCGTTAATTTCTCTCCATTTACTCAACCTGCAACAGCGCAATGACCCTGAAGCCAATTTTTCCACCATCAGTCTGAAAGCAATGGTTCAACAAAATTATCTCTAGGCAGCTCACTGCTTTAGCAAGCAACCATCTTGTTATATTACTTCAGCACAAAATCAGCACTAAAGAGGTTGTTTTCTTCTTAAAATCTAAATCTTCAGAAATTTCCCTATATAGGTGTACTCATTAAACAACACTTGTAACATTCCTCACACCATGGCTATTTCTAAAAACATAATAAGAAGGCTGTTTCTGGCTTCACTTTTCAGAGCAGCTTACCTGCCTATCAGAATTAAATATTTAATAGTGCCACAGTAAAAACAAGCACAGGATATATGACAATGAATCGCATTCCGTTGTGCTGTTCAGTGTTTCTATTACTCTGGAAATACCTCACCTGCTCGAGTTGCTATCAGACCAGGATGACAAGCTGACCATGGGCCCACACCATAAGTCCCACCTGTTTAGTGAGGGGCTAGTTAGATGATTACACATTATTAAGAAAACTATAGCCACATTTTTGTCATCATGTGTTCTTTAAGCTTACCTGGATTAGTAGTGACACAGAAAGGGAAAGAAAGGAGTATTATGAGGAAGACTAATTACCAATCTATACCACATTATTATTATTATTATTATTTTATTATTACTACTACTACTACTATACTGTTCTTATTATAGCTTTTTTTGGATGTTGTCTTTCCATGTATATAAGGCTGGCCTGAAATTCACAATCCTCCTGTCTCAGCCATGCGCCAGTGGCTCATGCCTGTAATCCTAGCTACTCAGGAGGCTGAGATCTGAGGATCACAGTTCAAAGCCAGCCCAGTTCAAAGCCAGGAATGTCCATGAGACTCTTATCTCCAATTAACCACCAGAAAACCGAAAGTGGCACTGTGGCTCAACTGGTAGGGTACTTGCCTTGAGCTGAAGAGCTAAGGGACGGTGCCCCGGCCCAGAGTTCAAGCCCCATGACTGACAAACAACAAACAAACAAAAAACAATTCCCCTGCCTCAATCTCTTGAGTGTGGGGATTATAAGCATGCATTACACTTTGTTTTTAATGGCTACTAAATAAGCCTTAAATAATCAAAGATGTAAACTCTTCATGCTTAATAATCACTTCCTATACAAAGCATATGGAAAAGTCCAAAACAAAGAATCAAGAAGACACAATGGGCTGGCTGACTTATTTCTTAGGTGACATTCTGTAATACATTCTATAGATTCTCTAGCCTTCACGAAGTGCAATGTGTTAGAGGTAAATGTCATATATCAGGGCAAAGTTCTGGGCCAAATAGCAAGAAAAATGATACTAATGACCAACTGTGAAACTCATGCCTTTTCTAACTGTAGTGTATAACTTGGCAATGAACAAATTCTAAGTGGGTCCTGAGGTCACAAAAACAGCACCTAGCAAGGCAAACTCATGGAATCAGTTGGAAACAATGGACAAGTTGCTGGTTGAGTTATTCACATGTGCTCAATTGTAAGTAGCTCAACTCCTGCTGTTTCCCAGGAAGTCTAGGAATCACTCAGCCAATGGCACCACAGTGACAAAAGTGTCTCTGAGCAAGAGCCTTGAGGAATGTCAACAGCAAATCACACTGCGGAGCAGACTGCAAGTCCTTGGGGCAACCAGCCACAGAGATGAAGGACAAAAGTAAAATGTCACAAGGCCTCTCCTATGCTCTCCTGCCAGCTGTCAGAAGTG
The DNA here is from genome assembly GCF_024711535.1 of Dipodomys merriami. Lineage (NCBI taxonomy): Eukaryota > Metazoa > Chordata > Mammalia > Rodentia > Heteromyidae > Dipodomys > Dipodomys merriami. The sequence continues at coordinate 59,277,044 of NW_027206068.1, read as the reverse complement.
CTTCAAACCAAAACTCATTTCCTAATAAATGTTTTCATTTCCTTTGTACATGACAAAAGGTTTAGAGGTGACAAGTGGGAGAACTTGGGGGAGAGCCCTCTGAAGGTAAAAGACCCAGACAAATGAATTATACACATAAGCAGGGTTTTCCTATTGGTCCCAGGAATGGTGATGAAGATGTTTGCTTTAGTGTGCACATCTGTGATTCCTTTTTAAACATCAACACAGGGAGATTTTACGTATGTTGAAAAAATGGATGTGCAAGGGTACTTAATGAAGGTTAGAAAGCAAGTTCTGAGTGTGCCCTTCTGGACTTCATAGGGTGGAAATAGGAATTAAAAAAAGGATGCAAGCTCTAACAAAACATGTTTTTCTAACACATTCTGCCCAGGTACAAGTACAATAGTGAAACAGGAGAAAACAAAACAAAACAGGGCTGTAGGACCCAATGTGTTTAGTCATTTTTCAAACTCACCTGGCCTCTGCAGCCAGCAGTTCATCATAGTGTGAGGATCTCTGGTCATCATCCTGCCGGTATCTGATCACTGTGGCTAGACCTTTGCTGACAAGAGCCTCAGCGATGTTTCTGCAACAGGAAAGATAGGTCAGTGAGCACTAAAGGTGCATATGGGGCTCAGTCAACAGAAATAATAACAGTTAGCACCTGGAGGTCTTAATGCATTCTGGCAGAGTGAAGGAGAAGCCAAGGATTTCAAGACCAATGAGTTGCTAAGCTAGAAATCCAAATAAACAAAGATGAACCACAAACAAAGTTCCCTACCTCAGCACTTTCCTGGTTAGTACAGTCAGATGCTATATCAATCCATAAATAAAAACTAGCAAAGAATATCTGTAAAAAGCCCACATCAGGCCAGGCTATTTACAGAATGTTATAAACAAGCCACTACCCTCAAGAAAAGTCTGCTCTAAAATATCAGGCACATAGATAAAAAAAATGAAACACATAAAAGCATGACCTAAATTTCTCAAAATCTCCTTTCTATACTAAACTGTAACTAGAAAATGTCTTGTTTTACTTTGGCACTGTTAAGAGATACCAGTTTAACATAATAGTCAAAGTATGTCTCTTCTCTTCTCAACTCTGGATACGTGTGGTTTCCTATCCGAAGTGAGTCTGGAAGAGAGCCACAAATGAATAGGGGGGTTGGCAGGAAGGAAGGAAGGAAGCAAGGAAGGAAGGAAGGAAGGAAGGAAGCAAGGAAGGAAGGAAGGAAGGAAGGAAGGAAGGAAGGAAGGAAGGAAGGAAGGAAGGAAGGAAGGAAGGAAGGAAGGGAGGGAGGGAGGGAGGGAGGGAGGGAGGGAGGGAGGGAGGGAGGGGAGGGGAGGGAGGGAGGGAGGGAGGGAAGGAGGGAGGCTGTATTATAGAAGAAAACCACATGGGGAAGGAGAAAATAAAAAAGTATAAAACCTGAGATGACCAGTTTTGGAGCAGTCTGCCAATGAGACTACAGAAGACCTCATATTAAAATCTGACCTGAAGCACTTCTTGCATATATGGAATCTTTTGTTCACAAAAATAGGAAAACTGCTCCCACTGGGAATGAGGGTGCTTCTGTAAGTTGCCTTCAGCACAAAAGAGGAGAGAACAAAAGATAATGCTAAGATAACCAATGAAGCATATTTGCATGGTTCCTCTCCAATCTGGAATGGGAGCATGGACACAAACAGCCAATTGTAAAATTAAATTGTGAAAAAATTAACTATAGCAAATGCTGGAAAGCAAGAGTCATGATATTATTGAGTGAGAGTGGTGGTTATGTCTTTCTTTGTATCTGTCATAATTACACCAAAAGCCCCACTCATACCATCTGGTTCGTTGCCCTTTAGGGAGAGGGTACAGTAAGCAATAGGCTACTTTGCCATATGCTATGATTTAGAATTGCTTGAAAATGTAGTTAACTCTTAACACACTAGTGGTCCCCATAAAAATGTCATGGGGGCAGGGGAGGGGAAAGTACAGGCAACTGGATTAACTAGCATAGCATCTCTTCTTTGTTTAAGCCATTTAAGGGCTCTATTCATCTAACCCTAGGAAAACAGGATTTATTAAAGAAAAAAAGAAAAAAAATTAGCTGGTAGAGAAAAGGAGGAAAAGATGCTATGGCTGATTCTCTTCCATTATGTGTCCCTCTACTGTCTGTTTATCTACTGCCAGCATGATATTAATATCTCTAAACCGCCACGGAATTAGCACTTCTCAAAATCCACTCCCACAAAGAGGCTGCTTTGCTGGCCACCCTGTCTCCTGAGTCACTGCCTGAGCGTGCTGGCAAATGCTGTCATTATCAGAGTTGTGTTTGGCAGCCCAGAGAAGGCAACAGCCCCAAATCAGCAGATGTAGATGTTGATACACGGTGAGGATTTAACTAAGGTTGTCACCAAGGAGCCCTACCCGGGCCAGAAAGAGGTTCCACCCACCAAAGAGCTAGTGAGACAGCTAGGAAGAGGGAGGGGGCGGGGAGACAATTCCACTGTGACAGATTGAGATGCCTTGGTGATTTTAAATGCCAAGAGAATAAAGAAATATTTGTTACTGCATTTTCAATTACTGAGCATTGGCATTTTACAGTCAACATGGGGTCTGAAGGAGAAAGCAAGAATGATATAGCAAGAAAGGAAAATTTCATTCAAATAAGCCTCTATATGAGAAGCTAGCAAATACTAAACAACAACAAAAAAAGCACAATGTTTAATGGTCCAGTCCTGTTAATGCTGCTCAAATCAAATCCTAGATTTAGCACCTATATATGCCTGGCCAGCAGGGAACCTAGGGCACAGTACTTTCTTATTCTTCATTGTCTTTGTCTTTGTCTTTGTCCTTGTCCTTGTCCGTGTGTGTGTGTGTGTGTGTGTGTGTGTGTGTGTGTGTGTGTGTGTGTGTGTGTGTGTGTGTGTGTGTGTGTGTGTGTGTGTGTGTGTGTGTGTGTGCATGCACATGTGCGCACATGCATGTGTGCATGAGCACTAGTACTGTAACTTGAACTCCGGGCCTGGGTGTTCTTTCTTAGCTTTTTCTTTTTTTCTTTTGTTGGTCATGGGGCTTGAACTATGGGCCTGGGCACTGTCCCTCAGCTCTTAAGTTCAAGGTGAGCACTCTACTACAGCACCACTTCCAGTTTTCTGGTGGTTAATTGGAGATAAGAGTCTCATGGACGTTCTTGCCAGAGCTGGTTTCTAACAGCAATCCTCAGATCTCAGCCTCCTGAGTACCTAGGATTATAGGCGTGAGCCACCGGTGCCCCGCCTTTCTTAGCTTTTTCCACTTAGGGTGCTTGATTACTCTACCACTTCAGTGATCCACAGTTCCACTCTTGGCTTTTAAGTGATTATCTGGAGATAGTATCCTGGTCTTCCTGACTGGGCTGTTTGCAAACTGAAATCTTCAGATCCCAGCCTCTGAGTAACACCATGAGCCAACAGTGCCCAGCTTCTTATTTTATTTATATATCAGCAAATTGCTGTTGTTAAGGCTTGCCATTATTGAGTTCACAGATTGCCAATTCACACTCCACACTCTGCCCACCATTATCTGTCCCTGTCCTCTAAGGCCTAACATCAGAGCCCAGCCACGTTCTTTTAGCTACTTACCCTAATTAAGGATTTTCCCCAGTTGAACAGTTGTGGTACCGGTGCTTACAACAAAGAGAGTAAAATAAATGAAATGATAACAAACTTTCTTTACTCTCTATTTACTACATTCCAGCATGTGAGAATCACATGCATTCTCTTCTTAATGCATCCCCTATGATAACTCACCATCAATAATTATGCAATAATATTGCAATTATTAAGTCATTGCCTTTGAGGGAAAGGCTCGCTTTTCCTTGCTCTATACAATCACCAATTTCTAGCACATTACTTTGTAAAAGGTTTCTGAATGGAAAGGTTTCCACTCAGGTCTGTAAAATAGAATCCTTTGGGATTTAAAAAAACAAACAAACAAAAAACGCCAGTGGCTCACGCCTGTAATCCTATCTACTCAGGAGGCTGAGATCTGAGGATCATGGTTCAAAGCTAGCCTGGGCAGGAAAGTCTGTGAGACTCTTAACTTCAATAAACCATTAGAAAACCGGAAGTGGTGTTCTGGCTCAAGCAGTAGAGCGCTCACCTTGAGCTGAAGAGCATAGAGACAGCACCTAAGCCCAGAGTTCAAGCCCCATGACCGAGACACACACACACAAAATCCTTTAGGATAAAATAATTTCTAAATGTAGTGGAATTATATCATTGCTTTTAATTTTGTCTTAAAACTATCCAGAAAATTTTGAGAATTAAGGTAGAGAAAAAACACCTATTTATTTTGTAAATATAGTATTCAAACGTGACTTTTTCTAGCCAAAGTTTCCCAGCATAGAAATGAGGACAATAACTTTCTACATGCCTTTTCTGCTTTTGTCTCTCTCTTCCCCATTATCTGAGATTGCAATTTGAAAAATGAATGAAAAGGAGAGAGTGAAAATGGAATTAGCCTAGATACATGTACTTGAGTGTCTCGTTCATTTCTTTTGGCTGCTAATGAAAGGTCAGAAGATTTTTCCCCTGGCAAAAGATGGCTCAGAACCCAAACGAGTGCATTGATCAGTCGCCCAGTAAGAAAAGAGAACATTATATTGTGTGCCATGATATTATGCTGCTTTAGACAAATTTATAAGTTCTGCTTTCTTGAGTGTATCAGTAATTCCATTCCAATTACACATGTCTGGCACAAATGAATAATTTACAATCAGCATATAAAACGAAAACTAACCCAGCCTTGGAGGTCTCACAGTAACCCATCACTCTGCATCAGCTAGAAAAAGAGAAACATTAGAGAATATTTCTCCAAACTAAAAGAGAAATTGAGTGTTTTACTGTAAGGGAAGTTTCCATCAGGAACTGTCAGGTATTACTGATAGACAGACAATGACATGGGCTCAATTTGCAGACATTCTCAAAGGACCTAAAGCATTGACATCTTCCCTACCCACTTTCTACATAGCAAGTCCATTGTCATCATTTCATACTTTCCTACTCTATGATAGCTTTGAATCCATCAGGTTCTCTGTGCTGAAAACATGACAAAAGGTGACTTAGGCCCATATGAAAGGGTAGGAATCTTAAAAAGTAACAATCTAACAAATACATTTTTGCTGTTGTTCCCATCCCTTACTACAAACCCAACATTGGAAGTAACAAATAATATAAGCTGGGCTGGGAAGGTGGCTCAGTGGTAGAGCACTTGCCTTGCATGCATGAGGCCCTGTGTTCGATTCCTCAGCACCACATAAACGAAAAGAAAAAAGCCGGAAGTGGCGCTGTGGCTCAATTGGTAGAGCGCTAGCCTTGAGCTGAAGAGCTAAGGGACAGCGCCCAGGCCCAGAGTTCAGCCCCCACGACCGGACCACCCCCCCCCGAAAAAAATAAATAATATAAGTTGATAGGTGAGATAACTGTCTAAAATTGTTTAGGTTACTTTACTGTGTATGTAGGTAATATTGTACCTATTTGGAGTTAGAGAAAAGGCTACAAATAGTCAGAGAACAAGTTTTCTTTGAACCATTTGAAAGTAAGTTGTACCACCATCCTCACGAATTTCAAGTGTGCCTCTCCTATTAACCAGGCTATTTTCCTACAAATTCAAAACACAAGTAGAACAAGAACATAAACATAGACACATTAACTGCCATTTAATAAAAAAACTTAACCTGTTCCAGAATTCTTAGTCTCCCAGTCATAGCCATGGGGGACATGTTCCAGGATACAGAGTGGATGCCTGCTACCAAGATGGTACTGAACTCTATACAGGCAGTCAGTTCCTCATTCGATGAGTCTTATATAGTGCATGCAACCAATCTCACATTCTATTTGTACTGAACATACATGGACATTTTTGTTGTTATCATTCCCCAAAGAATACAGTGTAACAACTATTAGAAAGCACTTATATTGAATTAGGTAGTATGTTTTATGGCAAAGATTTCAAGATTAGGAAGGATATAGATAATTTTTATGCAAATACTAAGACATTTCATATTAGGGACTTGACTTGAGCATTCATGGATTTTGTTGTCTGTGGGAGGCCTTGAACCAATCTTCTATGAATACTAAGGAACAACTGAATTTTCCAAGATTTCCTTCCCACAAAATATGATAGTTGAGGAACAGTAAGAGTCAGAAAAAAAAGAAAAAAAAAGAGAGACTAACAGTAATGAATAAAACAGAATAATTAAAAACTGTAAGGAAAATTTAGTGTAAAAATTTTCTTGCCTTCTGTATTTCTTTTTCACTTAAGAGGAACTTTATACCTTTTAAAAAAATTTAGCTAAGCTTGGCAACATTACTCTTGAGAATTGGGGCCATTATTAAATGGTTAGGTCACAGTGGTCAATCAGAGAATAAAGTCAGGTACTATGTGACTAGGGAGAGGGTAGCATATGCAGTATAGATATAGCTAGCCAAAGGGATGACTCATCCTGGGCATAGCAGAGGAAGATGGCGAGAGATTCCACCATACTATTCAGAATGGCATACTATAAAATTTGTAATTTGCTATTTCTGCAATTTTTCACTTAGTACTTTTGGATTGAAGCCGACCATGAGAACCTGATGCCATAGGTGTATATGTGTGTGTCTATGGGGGGTAAGGGGGTGTTGAAGGGGCAAAGGCTGCTGTGATTCAGAATCAAATGTTTCATTAAATTTCCATATCTCTCTTATCTGAAACAATTCTTTTGTCTTTCTTTGATTTACATGACCTCAATATTTTTCAAAGATGTTCTGGCCAGGTATACTGGCTTGTCTTCATAATCACACAGAAGTTATACAGCGTTGTTATTATTCACTGATATTGTTATACTTAATCACTTGATTGGAGTGGTATCTACCAGGCTTCTCCACTCTAAAGTTGCTCATTTTCCCTTTGAAAGTAATAGGTATTTTCTGAGTAAACACTTTCTCATCTTTCATAAAATTTCCAAGTTATTTATTTACCTAATTTTATTACTATGAATTCATAGCATCCCTTTTTATTCGGAAGGTTATAATCTGCTACTACTGTTCTTTATTTTGATGTTCAAATAGTTCTCAACTTGGCAAGTGGCAGTAGGTACAGGATAGCTTCAGTGTCCTTTGGGCACTTCCTTGTTTTCTGGAAAAATGTGTTCCAAGCTTATCTTGTATTGTCTACCCTAGCTCTGGAATTAGCCACTTACTGAAGGAGCTATATGTTTTGATATATGTTTATTTCTATACATTTAATTCTGTATCTGTTCTGTAACTACTGAAAACCATGTGTGCTAGACATGAAAATGTGCCTCTTGGATCTCTGAGTACAGGAAGCATAATTGACTGACAACCCAGCTGCTGTGCTCTGAAATCCATCACTGCTATTACAGCCAAGGCTATGCTTCCCACCAGCTGCTACTAGCCAATAACTAAACCCAGCAGAGATACTAAGGCAGGCCGAGTGCTGAGAGACACAGACCTCTACTGATGGGCAATTTGGACGTAAGGACTGTCTTCATCCATTTTCTGGTGCTATAACACACTTTGCAATAAATCTTTCCTTTTCTTTTGGCTCATGGTTCTAGAGGCTAATAAGTCTAAGATCATGGTGCATCATAAGATGGTAGAAAAGCTAGGAAGTATATGTAAGAGAACAGACAAGGCGCTGAGCTCAATTTATAAGAGCCTACTCTAAGGATAACTGACCATTTCCTAGGAATATTACATTAATGCATTTATGAGGACTCCATTCAGTTGTCCTCATTACTTTTTATAGGCCCCACCTTTCAACACTGTTGCACATGTATATCTGTTTTAAGGAAACTCCTCCAGAACTGCTTCACTGTTTTAGACTTTTGTTCTACAATCTTCCTCCATTCTCTTCCTTCTCTATGTAGGAAAGGAAGTGTTTGATCTGCCTGGCAGTCTGAAGATTCACCCAGCTTCCCACAGCTCCCTCCCTGGTTACCCTCAGCAGAATCTTCTCCCAATAATTTCTTGCATACTTCGTCCTTCTTGGAGAAGCTAAGGCAGTATATCTATATTATGTGTTAACACAGATACCTGTACTCCCAATTCAACATGGGTTTTCTCCCCTTCCATCTCTGTAACTCCCTCTCTGACAGGGAGGAGACTTATCCTCAGTGTTTTCAACTCCAGGACCAACACCCCTAAATGGAACCAATCTTTATCACTGCTGTCACCTCCTTCTAAATGAATATTCATATTCCAAGGCCTTGGATCTGAGCCTTCTTCTCAAATAGATGTTTGTACTCACCGGTCTCTGTTCTTGAGCCTTATCTTCCTATTGGTCTTGACACCTGAGGCCTGCCTATTATATTTTGAGTAGATTTACCACCTCTGATCTGCCCTAAGTGTTTTAACAAACAGTTGTTTCCATATTCTACAAATACCAACCACTACTAACTTTCCACAGAGCCTAAAAATGAAGATATAGAGAAGTTTTTCAAGGATGATTGACACAAGCAACTAGATGATATTATGCATTTGTCTGTCTGGTTAAAAAAATAACATATATATCAAATGGGAATAAAGATAAAAATTTTCTCCATACAAACATACTTCTCTATCTGTGTAACTTGGACGATTTGATGAATATAGGAGAGCAAACTCAAAGAGAATATACTACATAGTAAAATAGAACCTGGGTTAACTGGATAAAGATATCAAGAGTGGGCAGAGGGAATAATACCTTGACATACCCTGCATGCTTCCCCTTCATTCTCCATCTAAAAAGGATAACATATAACTCTGTAGCTTTGCCTTACAGATCTTTATCTAGGTCTTTGAGCCTAACATTTTCCACTTAAAAACCATTCACATTTTATCAGTCCCTGAGGTGTCCATGGAGATTAAAAAGCAGAATATTTTCCTTAAGGCAAACACATGTGGGTACACATTTCAACTAAAGCAAACCCATGAAGAAATGTGTCTGCAATATGTATTAGTCAAGGTTAAAGGAAATGATGAAAAATAATTAACATTTTAATATATTCATAACCATCACACCATCTGTAGCGAGATACATACCTCAGGCATATCCATGTATTACACATATACAGAAAGAAATACACGTACACATACAATTTCTTTACAATAATTTCAAGGTCCTGTGTTACATATCATGCACTCAAAACAAAGCATACCCATAACCTATGAAATATTAGGCATGTACCCTAAACCTCTGTCACGCTCAAATGTACCCTAAACCTCTGTCCCTCAAATGTGCTGCCGATTTAATACCAGGGAAACTAGCCCTCTTTCCTTTACATACTCACTATACTTCTGGTACAAGTAAAGCATCTCACAAGTGCCACACTGGAAAAGCATAGCTGCCAGAGCCCCAACACTAATTCCTGAAGAAGGCTGGTCTTGGAGCTGGGAATGTGGCTTAGTGGTAGAGTGCTTGATTCCTCAGTCCGTACCACATAAACAGAAAAAGTTGAAAGTGATGCTGTGGCTCAATGGTAGAGCACTAACTTGAGTAAAAAGAAGCTCAGGGATAGTACCCAGGCCCTGAGTTCAAGACCCAGGACTGGCAAAAATTTAAAAAATACATACATAAATAAATGGAGGCTGGTGTTGCTTCTCATCACCTATTCAGGAAAAGTTCTACATGGGGCTACATAGAAGTGATAGAGTACTGATGTTTTTCTGGCAAGCTATAGGATACTAAGTGTCAGTTTTTAGAGACAAGTTGGAAAAAGAAGTCATTACAGAATTCCACTAGGAGATAGAAAATTTAGAAGACTGGAAAACAATTTTCTTCAAAAACCTAAGTTCCATCTTTGCTCATATATATGGAGAATGTGTTTTCCCTCATCCCCAAACACAGTGAACAAGAAGAGAAAATGCTCAACATCTCATAGTCCCATAAGCCAAGCCTCTTCAGATCTCCAAAAGTTCACAACAAGACCTCTAAAATCCATATTCTTTGAAGCAGGAACCTTGCAATTTCAGGCTTGGGACAGGCTTTTATAAGCAAAAAAAAAAAAATCCAGCAAAAGTCTACATGGGAGAGACCTAGAGATAATGAACAATGAACAAGAATCCTTCAGTAAGTGACTATTTTCAAATCAGGACTCAAAAAGAAAGTCCCACTAAGTGATAGCTTCCAGAAACTAGTGTGATGACTCTCCCGGACACACTGTATCTCTCCCCCCCTGATGTTGTTGATCCCCAAGTACACACTAGATCAAAGATGTTTTGTTCTGACTATCTTCCTAGCACCCTGTTCTCCACAGACAGCCAGGAAGCATGTCTCACAATGCCAAGCAGAATCTGTACAAGGAGATTTTTATATCAGAAACATCAATAATTGGAAGCATTTGAGGTGGCACAATCCTTTATAGATTTCCTAAATCTCTCCTCCCTCATCTTCCCCATTTTTCACTTATCCCGTTTAAACAAGTTCTAAAAGTGACTCAAATTGATTTTTAAAGTTTTTAGACTGAAATGCTCCTTTTTCCATTTAACAAGTCTTGTGCCAAGATAGCCACAGTGAATCTGAACAGTGACCAGAGACTTTCCCAGCCTTTACAATACAGATAGAACACAAAAAGGAAGATTCAAATGCTTACATGTTCCTAGCCAGGCTTTAGTAACCAGAATGAAGTAAAGGGAAAATAAAGATTATCAAAGCTGTATTAACTTGGTGCGGAACACTCTTGTTGCAAGCTCTGAGAGCCAAGTGTATGCCTTTGACAATTCACCAGCCCAGCTGGGCTAACACAGCAGCACAAGGCACAGCATGACCCATAGAAAACACTACCTCAGACAGCCAGACATGAATAAGAAACTATGGAATAGAACTTAAAAGCAAATCAAGTTCAAGAAACTCTTAAACCACCCCTCTAGTGTCGGTTCAATTTTTGTGAGCATTCCAAATATGAACAGGTCTGTGATTCCACACACAAATGAGAACTAAGAACATTTTCTAAAGATTAGAGTTGAGATATGAAAGTCAAGAACTCTTGGAATAATGACTGTGTGAGTGTGTCAGCAATCAAAATCACTCTTTCTCACTGGGAGATGAGAATAGGAAGAAATAATTACAGATAATAAACTTAAGTTCTACTTAAAGAACTTAAAAAGATGCATGGTTAGAACCAAAGGTGATAGAAATGGTTTATAAGAATAGAAGGGAGCAGGGCTCACACCTGTAAAGCTACTCAGAAGGCTGAGATCTGAGGACCATGGTTCAAAGCCAGCTGGGGCAGACAAATCCATGAGACTGTTATGTCAAGATAAAAAGCAAAAAGGAAAGAGAAGAGATAGAAGAGAAGACCGAGGAGAGAGGAGGGGTGGAGATTGAAGGAACAGGTAGAGATGGAAAGGAAACGGTGAGAAGGTGGGAAGGGTGGAAGGAGAAAAAAAGAAAGAGAAGGGGAAAGAAATTAAGGGGGAAAGTCATTTCATGGAATTATTGTGTCATAGACAAATAAATTCTTAAATTGATAAAGCAAATATCCAGCTACACTTCATTATTAGTAAGAGGCTTATACTTGAGCACTGAAAAAAGTCATTCTAGCTTCAGAGGCTACATCCCACTAAACTCCGGTAATACTCTTCAAATGGGAAAGAAAAAAAATACCTAGGGACTTTTAAAAGGGGTATTAAAAAAATCAGTTCATATTTACCTTGCCAAATAGCTAATTCTCTAGTCAGAGTTACCTCCAAGCCATTCTGTATCCATTACCTTATTTCTATTTGTGGACTAACTACCTAGGTGAACACGTGTAACTTGATCTTCAAAAAAGACAAGATAGCAGAGGACAAAATATGGTTGGAAGACAAAATATGGTTGGAAGAATTACAATTAAGAAGGGACAAACACTGAACAAATGCAGCAGTGGTACTCACTAGACACCATGTTGACAATGAACTATATAACTTGAGGGTGGGGATGGGAGGGATAAACTTGGAGGGATAAACTGAGGAAAAGGGTGACATTATCCAAAAAGAAATGCACTAAATACTTGACTTATGTAACTGTAACTCCCCTGTAAATCACCTTGATTATAACAACAACAACAAAAAGTTAGAAGTACATTTAACCAACGTAACTTACTACATAAATCTGGCTAGTTCAGAGTATACTGTTGAAGAAAAGGCCAAACTGATTTAGAAAAAGAGGGAGAAGAAGTATAACATCGAATAGTTACATCAAATAGTTATGTTGAGTAAATAGACTATTTTATTCTACCCCCAGGATTTCTGAAGTGCTATAATCTTATTGCACCTTTTATTTCATAGTTTCATTTATTCAGCAGCATTGTGGTTATGGCTTTGTAAGACAAGTAAAACTGATATTATATCTTCATTATGCCAGCTTCTATCTGAATACTAGTGTACTTGTAAGTCAGCAAAACATCTAGAAGTTAGGACAAGGATGAATATTGGGTCAAAGTATGAGGAACATATGAATGCCAAGGCAATAAAATAAGGTCCATCTTCAAATCATCTAGTATTCTCCCTGATTCACAAGCACCAAAAGAGGAAAGAAGAAAAATATAGTTCAGAAAATGAAACAGCATGAACTCGTCTCAATCTTCCTCTATGACAGAACAGGGGTAAGTGTACCTGAATGCAACAATCTCCATATGAAAATGTGCTTCTTTCAAAGACAGGAGATCCCTCCTAAACAACTGACTGCAAGACCTATCCTGAAGGAAGTAAACAATCTAACAAGCACATGCTTCCAATCCAGCCAAACTGGCCTGCTCACTGCTAACTATACCATGTGTTCACATTTCCAACTATTTGCAGGGGATGTGAATTTGTATGATTCATCACTACGCAAAACTCAACATTTCAAAAATAAAACTCACTTTCCTAGATTAAAAGCTTTGCTGAATCCTACCAAATCACAGTCTATCTGGAGAGTCATAGTCTCAACCACTTAGGCCTGACACTGTTCTCATTTCAGAAGACAGCCCTTGAACTCAAATCTTTTCTTTCTCTCATAAATGCCTTCTTCTGTTCTTTCCTGCTACTCCAGTGGTGGCCCCCACACTCTCTCATGTGGTCTACCCAGTCTTCCTTAGGAGCTTTCCTTGCAGTGTCAGTGTGATCACCTTAGAGTATTAGGATGAGAAGTTGTTCCTATTTTCAAACCCATCACTGTGACTATGGAACACCTGCATGGAAGTTTCCGGTATGCAGACCAATATGAACTTATTATATGATGATGATGATGGAGAGGGAGGACTATCAAGATAGAACGGACCAGCAGTGAATGAGAGGCAGTGGGAGGATCAGGATAGTACAACTATTATGTACTGAGCACGGCAAATAGTTTACATTTATGTATTTTTATATTTTATTGTAAAGATTCTGTACTGAGGGGTTACATGAGTAAGGTATTGAGGACATTTGCTTGTTGAGCACTGTTACCCCCTCCTTTGTTTTTCACTACTATCCCTTTCCTCCCTCAGTCCTCCCATCCTCTCCCCCCCACCCCCCAACCACCCTGGCCAAGCTGTAAAGTTCATTTCCAACATAGTGTCTTTTGAGTCTTATTGTTGCAATGGCTCATCCTGTGTCCTTATTTCAGCCTTTTGTTATACCCCTTCCCCTCCCCAAATTAGATAAATGTATATACAAGATACAGGGTGCCAAAATCAAATACAGTGACAACAGGAGATATATCAAAGGGGGAAGAACATAACTCAGCTTATTTTCACCTAATTCTGGTAAGACAGGGACTGTTATCACCCCCTCTTTTACAAATGAAAAGCCACAGGAACAGGAAGGTGACACCACTTGTAAACTATAGTTATAGCCAACCATGGAGGCTATACAAAGCTAAAGGTTCCTGGAGCCATTTAGTGGAAAAGACACTTCTCTAACACCTAAACTACAATGTCTAAAAGTACAGCTCTTTCATTTTTACTTAATTACCATTTTATATGAAACATACATCTATAGGGTATCTTCTTTAGGATCCACATTGTAATGCACAATAGCCTACCTAGTCCTTAGTGCTTTCCCAAAAGAGTAAACCACTCACACTTGCCACAAGTAACCCTGTAGTACGGGGCAGTGCCAAAATCAGAAGACAGGCTTTCCACTTCCAAATCGAGTTATCTTCTAATAAAATAGCACCACGCATGACAGGTAATAGATTATTAAAAGTATTCTGCAATCCAGCCTTCATGGACCTCTCTATCACTGTTCTAGGAAACCCTCTTCCATTTTGTGCTTTAGTACACAGTCTACTTCTTAACCACAAAAACCTGGCATTCATCTTACCTGGCACTCCTCTGTCCCTGCTGTATATTATCATTCTCCATTTACATAGCTTGTCTTACCACCTAGATCATCATATTCCCTGCTGGCCCAAGCAGAGCCACACACTTAGTAGGCACTCAATAAATATTTATTGGCTAGCAGATTGATTTCACTCACTGAGTTCCCAGGGGGCTATGTGGGCTGTTGGATGAAAACAAAGTAATAACTGACTGAGTCATAGAATTTTTGAGCAAAGAGTCCACAGAGATAAAGTAATCCAAATGCTTCCATACAGAGATCAAGACAGACCCCAAAAGTAACTCAAGGAAAACTGTGAGGTGTCTAAGAGAAAAATGGAAGATGACAGCATCACTGTGGACATCTAAGAGCTTTCTGAGTCGCAGTCCATTTCCCTTTATTATACTGCAATGCTTTTAACGTTCTATAAAACAAGAATAAATATAATGTTCATATGAATTATCTAACAGACCTTTGATGCATTAAAGATGTATCAACACATTAAAATAATCTATCTACATATTATAAATTTGACCACTCTAATACTAATATCCTAGCTAAAATATATATATTAGATATTTAATTACAATAATTTGCCTGCTAGCTGGGTATTCAGAGGCCTTATTTGAGGGATGAATGATTCGACGATGCCCTCTCAATATATATTCCAACATACAGCAGGAATGTTCAGTGAAGACATAGGTATGTTTCCTTTATTCCTATTTTCTCTGTTCTGCTATCCTTGGAGAAATAAAATTTCACAAAAGAGCAGTGTTGGAGCTGGGAGTGCAACTTAATGGTAGACTACGTGCTTAGCATGCTCAGGCACTGGCTTTGATGCCCAGAATCAAAAAAAGAAAAAAAAGGAGTAAAGGAAAGCAGTATAACAACTATGGACACAGGTATGAGGCAAAAACATCCTCACCTTCTGTTACGTACTGGTGGGTGGTAGAGAGCCTGAATTGAATTTATAGAGTCACACCGTGGCTCTTCTTTCCCCCATCACCATCTCAAACTCCAGACTAAACTCACTGACCTGAAAGGGGTCCTATGGGATGTAATCTCCGCTTTAGTGTAAAATATGATCTTTAAATACAAATCAGAATGCCAAATACACATGTGTTGAATAATGGCAATAACAGTCAATTACCATCTTCCTTTGGCATATACAACTGCTATAGTCTTCATGGGATGCAAGGATAATTGTATACCATGGAAGATGAATATCCAAAGCTATCTTTGCTCTTGATCCCAACAGACATGTAGTAGAGTCTGCTATAAAATGCTGCTGCCAGGGCAGTAAAACAAAGAGGACAGTTAGGATTCATTCCCAATGGTGTCCAATGCTGCCCTCAGCAAGAGTTCTCCAATGGAGATCATGAGGGTATCCCTCATCAAACCACTTCTAATTAAAGACAATCATTCTGTTTTCTGGTTCTTGACCTTTTTGATAGCTGTCCTGGTCCCTACTTATTTCCCTAGCTTGCTAACTCTAGTCTTAGGTCAGTTCTATATAAGTTCTATATTATGTTCCCCCACATAACTGGCTTGTTGAGATAAGTTGTTTTCTTTGCAACACAAAGCAGTACACAGATTCACATTGAAAAATAATTCCCAAAATTTAAAAAATATAAGACCCATAAGCATGGGTAATAGTAGGCACACTTTTCTTCTCTCCCAAGAAACAAGGGAGCCTAGGCCAGGTGAGAAGTGGACTCTACACTAAGGCTTCAAGAAGTCTATAAGGCCCAGGAAAGGCCTTGAGACTGTGTTTCATTGTATCATCCCATGCCAGTTCCAGTGGCAGAATCCAGGGCAGGTAGCAGTCAGTATTTCATCTTTGACTCTTTCCTGTCTAAGAAGGAAGGCTTCTAGTCTTCGTCACCTTACTACTTCCTAAGTAAGGACACAGTGATGCATTCTCTATTAGAGTATGTGAGTGTGAGGTTTCTCAACCTGCCTATAATGGCTTAAGCACTCTGCTAGAAAAAGCATGTGGCAAAAGATTAGTGATGAAGGGCTGGGAAGGCTTAGCGGTAGAGTGCTTGCCTAGCATGCAGGAAGCCCTGGGTTCTATTTCTCAGTACCACATAAACAGAAGAAGCCAGAAATGGCACTGTGGCTCAAGTGGTAGAATACTAGCCATGAGCAAAAGAAGTTCAGGCCCTGAATTCAAGCCTCAGGTGTGGCAAAAAAGCAAAAAAAAAAAAAAAAAGTGAGAAAGTAAGGAAGGCTTTGAGCCTACTTCCCTATTGAACAATGAAAAGCAACTTAGGATAGACATGAGCCACATATTAAAGAGTGGCATATACAAAAGGAGAGTATCTGAAAGCCATACCTACCTACCAGCCAAAAACCAATACTATATTCAGACAAAGGGATCAATTAAAGGTGCTTAAAAGAATGAACAGATAAATGTGAAGGTCTGTTGATGGCATGTTTATACACCAAAACAGGGCCCCAACTACATTCATATTCTTAATAGATAAAACAAATCACTGGCAGTAAACTGCTTAACAGTTAAAACAATGTCATAGCTGTGGGCACCAAAAATATTAGATTTTGGCTTAGTTTATTGTGTTTGTTTTCTAAAACTCACATAAGAAAAAACCAACTTTCTCAAAAAGCCATATCACAATATGGCAGAGTTATTTGTTTAAAGTCTAACCAGAAGATAGGATCTCTTGATATGAAATAATAGGGAAAATCTTTATCTAAATTATTAAAAATAAATGAGGAGAGAAATCACAGTGAAACAGATGCCCATGGAAAAAGGGACTGAGAGGAATAAATGTGGTCTATCATGCATGATGTATTGATATTTGTTGTTCAATAGTGAAGTTGGTACCCCACTTTCTCCACTTTCTCCAGCACTTTGGCCAACAGCAATTCTGCAGTTATTTCATAAAGCCAGCAAGACACAGAGCAGTGAAGTAGAACAGAAAATATAGCCTCTTAAAACCCAGCTCTCAGGCTTTCATCTCACAAACTTTTACCAAGTCTATGCTAATTCCCACATCTATAAGAGAGGGTAAATCTCAACTATCTACAAAATACCCTTCATATCAGATGCTATTATAATCCATATTTAACACGAACTAGGATTTATTGTAACGGAAGTGCGCATTTGACACAGCATCAACCATCTATCCATGCAACACATGAGGCTAACATTCAAGGCTGAATGGATTTCATATCACTTCAGTTTTGGGAATGGCCTTCGGGCAGCATTTACACAAGAGCCTGGGGAGTTAGATGCTTGACAAATTTATGAAATAAGCATATTTTCCTCAACATTTTGATTTCTATTACTTCCTTAAAATAGCATTACTCAAATGCTTTGCAGGAACAGTGGGGATGCACAAATGGAAAAGGATTCAGTACAGCATTCCCCCATCACAGAAACTGAAGTCTGGATTTAGGTTTCTTAGTACTGGCTAGTTGCTTTTACTTTGGCTAAGTGTTTTTCATCTGCAACAATCTCGAGTTAGCTCATTAGCGAGAATGTGCTCAAAGAGTTGATTTGAGAAGGAAGAATTGACTCAAGAGTAGAACTGACATTTAAGAGCAATTTTCCACATTTCTGGTCCCTGTAACTGACTGTTATGTAAACACGAAAGTTTACTCTCATATCCAAGCATTGAGAATAATAAAAAATCAGATGTATCTTCACATGAACATACAGTTTGTCAAGTACTATTTTGACCTATCAAGCTCATACTTGAAAGGCATAAGTGGCAGCAAAGCATCTCAATAAAGTCATTATGAATACTTCTTGATGACAACTATGGACTTGACAAAATATGAAAACAATAAGAGATTACTGCAAAGTATATGCCAAGAGAAGGGGGTAGGGTGGACTCCATTACTTCAGCATTGAAAAGTCAATTTACTGCTAAAATGATCTTAGTGGTCTACTCCACATGTGTGGTCTATTCCACATGTGACTAAGATCCAGAGAAATTATAAAAATATTTAATGACAAAACTGGGTTAAACATTCCAGTATCGGGTCATAAAACAGGCATCTTTCCACATGACAACCTGCTTCAGATACAGGTTAGGAAAAGGCAAGAGAAATTAATATAGCTCTAGACAACGAGAATAACTCAATTCATTTAACAGAGGAAAGTCCATCTTGGAGGATCACATACATATCAAAAAAGGATATTGGTAGGAGGGGCAGTATGAGGGAGACCTTTGTGATAACTTAAGATTTTTACCTTGATAGTGGTGATCTGAACTGACAAATCATAAAATGACACAGAAATACAAATGTATAAATGTATAAGTTCCGGAGATCTTTTTGTTTTTGTTTTGCACTGGTACTGGGACTTGGACTCACAGCCTGGGTACTGTCACTCAGTTTTATCACTCAGGGTGAGCCCTCTACCACTTGAGTCACAGCTCCATTTCCAGATTTTTGGTAGTTTATTGGAGATTAGAGTCTCATGGACTTTCCTCCCCGGGTTGGCTTTGAACTGTGATCCTTAATACTCAGTCACCTGAGTACTTCGGACTGTAGGCATAAGCCACTGGCACTGAGGCAAATTTCTGGTTTTGATACTGTACTATAATTCTGTAAGACAAATCTGCTGGTAGAAACTAGGTGAAAAAGTAAGTACCCAGGATTGTTTTCTGTCCACTACTCTCAAAACCTGTCAATATATAATGAATATAAAAGGAATTTTACCAAAAAAATTAGGAATCTATTAAAATACAAATTAAGAACTACAGACATAGATAAAGGCAAGGAGATGATAACTAAAGGGATAAAGAACATACTTAACTGAGTACTAGAAGAAAACACCCCAAAACTTACAAAAGAGAACCCATTCAGGCCAGAAAAGTACCTCTCTAAAAACACAGTAAAAATAGAAAGAGCAGAGAACAAGGAAAGAATACTACAAGCTTCAGAAGAGGAAAGATATGTCACTTAAAATGAATAAACATTCAGAATAACAGCAGATTTTCAACAGAACCTTAGAGCAAGGAGGAAATGGAATGATGTATTTGGAGTGCTAAAAGTTAACAAATGTCAGCCCAAAGTAACCAACAAATCTATCACTCATAATTAGTGGGAAAAAATTTCCATGATTAACAAAAAATTAAGCAATTTTTCACCACTAAACCAGCAACAGAGAAGACACTGAATGTTATCCAGAAAAAAAAATATTTTTAAAAGGAGATAAATCCTACTAGATGAATAAGTAACCATAACTGGAATGAGAAAGAACTAACATTTAAATTTTTTTTTCAAAAGGCAAGAACTATACTATACACTTCAATTTTAAATAGTAATGGATGCAATTCCCCAATTGAAAAGAATGGTATGGAATGGTGAACTGGATCAAAAGACACGAACTGAGCATATACTGAATATGAGAAACGCATCCACCTGACAAATACAAATATTGGCTTAGGGTGAAAAACAAATGAATTCCAGTATATTCACAGCTCAGCTTTTTATGACCTTTAAAGAAGAAAGTGTATCAGTAGTCCTCATTTTCCATGTTCTCCAAAAGAGAAGGGTCACCACCCAATTCATTCAATGAAGCCAGTGCTAAACACATTCCAATACCTAAGAGCCACGTAACAACAAAGAAAGGAGAACTATAGACCAATCTTTTTAAAAATAAATATAGACATAAAATCCTCAATAACATATGTGCTAGCCAAATTCAACAACTAATTAAGTAGATTGTCCATCATGATCAAGTTAATTTCATTCCAGGTATGTAAGTTTAATTCCACATATATAAATCAACAAACATAATACAGTACATACAGATAGATAGACATATACATACAGTAGGATCAAACACAAAAATGATATAGAATCATCTCAATTGACAGAGAAAAGTTGAGTGACGAATTCAACAATCTTTCATGATAAAAGTTCTAAAGAAACTACAGATAGAAAAAAATGCATTAATATAGTATAGAGTACTAAGTGAGAATATGATGCTAAGTGAGGAAAAACTTGGAATCATTTCCATTAAAATAAGGAATAAGAGAAGAATAAGCCACAACCTCCACTCTTACCCAATTTAACATTGGAATTTCTCATCAGAATAATACAAGACAGAAATAAAAGGTATGCAAATACAAAAAGATGAGGTCAAATTATCCTTATAAAAATTACAGATGAGATGATCTTACATCCCCCAAAGATCACAACCTTAAACTTGTAGATCTGAAAAGCAATCTTATCAATAAGAAAGATATAAATCTTACATACAAAAATCAGTAGGTTTTATGCTCATCAACAATAAACAAGAGGAGAGGAAAGTTAGGAGAATAATTCCATTCACAATATCCAAATAAAGACTAAAACAACCAATTTTAAGATTAAACTGAACCAAAGAAGTGAAGAACCTCTACAGTGAAAACCAAAAACCCTGAAAGAAACTAAAGAAGACACTAGAAGATGGAAAGACCATCATGCTCATGGATTGACAGAATTAATATTGTGAAAAATGGCCAAACTGATAAAGAAAATCTACAAATGCAGTGTAATATCCATCAGCTCCCAATGCCATTCTTCACAAAGACAGAGATATCAATATTAAAATTCATATGGAAGCATACAAGATCCCAAACTATCAAAGCAATTGAGCCAAAACACAAAACAAAACAAATAAACAAATCCAACCCTATAAATACTGCAAGTATCAAATAACTGACTTATTGCACCAATGAGATGTACAAGATGTTATGTCGAAAAGAACTATACATCTTTGGCGAGGGGGTGGGGGAGTGGGGAGATGGGGGAGGTGAAGTGGGGGGTGGGCGAGGGAGATGGGAAGGGATGGGAAGGGGAAACAAAGGAGGACGAAACAATGCTTGATAAGAAATGCACTCATTACCTTGTCCATGTAATTGTAACCACTCTGTAAGGTATTTTCACAATAATAAAAAAAAAAAAGAAATGTACTCATTACCTTGCTAGCATAACTGTAACCCCTCTGTACAGTATTTTCACAATAAAAAACATAAAACATAAAACAAAAAACAGCATGGTGGGGCTGGGAAGGTGGCTCACTGGTAGAACGCTTGCCTTGTATGCATGAGGCCCTGGGTTCAATTCCTCAGCACCACATATACAGAAAAGGCTGGCAGTGGTGCTGTGGCTCAAGTGGTAGAGCACTAGCCTTGAGCTGAAGAGCTGAGGGACAGCACCCAGACCCAGAGTTCAGGCCTGCGACGACCGACCAAAAAATAAAAAACAAAACAAAAAAACCCCACACAAAACAAAACAAAACAGGGCTGGGAAGGTGGCTCAGTGGTAGAGGTTTGCCTTGCATGCATGAGGCCCTGGGTTCGATTCCTCAGCACCACATAAGCAAAAAAAAAAAAAAAAATCCGGAAGTGGCGCTGTGGCTCAAGTGGTAGAGCTAGCCTTGAGCTGAAGAGCTGAAGGACAGTGCCCTGGCCTGAGTTCAGGCCCCACGACCGGACCCCTCCAAAAAAAACAAAACAGAAAACAAAACAAAACAAAACAACACAACCCCAGCATGGTACTGGTACAAAAACAGAGCTGAAGAGGCAGAAATAAATCCTTATACCTGTAGCTATACAACCATCCTGGGAAACTAGTGTCCACATGCATAAGACTGAAACTGGACCTCCATATTTCTCATCCAAAGTGGATCAAAGACTTTAATACAAAATCTAAAACTTTGAAACTACTATAGGAGACAACAGGTAAAATATTAGCACTTACTGACCTACCAGTAACTTTCTGAATAGAAAACTATAGTTCTAAATGATGCCACAAAAACCAGTTCAGCAAACACGTATCAGGATTGACAAATGAAATCACATCAAATTAAAAACTCATGGACAACAAAGGTTGTACTAGTCACAAAACTGTAAATGAGAGCCTACAGATGGGGAGAAGAAAAGCAATTAGTAACCAGAATATTTGGGGAGGATCAGCAACCCAGATAACAAATGGGCAAATGAAATGAACAGACAAATTTTGAAAGAAGTACAAATGGCCAACAACTATATGAAGAAATGTGCACCATACCATTTACGAAAGTAATACAACTCCAAACCACTTAGGCTGGGCCTAAGTGGCTCACACCTGTAATCCTAGCTACTCAGGAAGCTGAGATCTGAGGATTTCGGTGTGAAGTAACCCTGGGCAGGAAAGTGTGAGAGACTCTTTTATCCAATTACCCACCAGAAAACCAGAAAAATGAAACTATGTCATTTCCAGGAAAATGATTTGGAAAGCACCATATTAAACAAAGATCATATGTTTTCACTTGTATGTGAATGCTAGACCCATAACAAACACACACATGAACATTTAGAGGAGTGTGTGAGTGTGTGGAGAGATAGATAAATTAGATATACAGGTGTAGATATGTGTATGTGTGTGTGTGTGTATGATAAACTTCACTAAATTAAAACTTCACCAAACAATGAACCTGTATTTTAATGAAAATGAATATGAGTAAGTTGAAACATGGATGTAGGTATTAGTGAAAGGGGATGGATGAACAGGATTCAGGGAGAAAGAATATTGTCAAAACACTCACATACATATACAAAAATGGAATGCTGAGACAAGGGGAATGTCAGATGAGGGAGAATGACAAAGGGAATAACTCTGATCAGTATATATTGTATACGTGAATAGACACGTTAACATGAAACCTCTGTCCATAATTGATGCTAATAACAATTAAAATAAAACAAGAACAGCTCCTGGCAATCTCATGTGCCTACTTAGTAAAGGATCTATTGAATAAGAGGGAAACAGGAAGAGAAGAAAGGAGGGAGAGAAGGAAAATAAGTATATAAATAAGTATATAAAGTGTAAGTATATAAATTAAATCTAAAAGTAACTAAACATAAAAGTAAAATGCTTGTCATTAGTTTGTGACATAAGGAATAGGAACAATTTGGAGATGACATGTAAATGAGGTTGAGTTTTACATTGGAAATATGAAATTTCAAATTTAAATTTAGGCTTGAGACAATTTACCTTTTAAGTCATATTTTTCTATTTGATCATACCAAGGAGACTCAAGGACCTATATGGTCCTAGGCATATGGTCCAAATGATGCCACAAAAAAACACAGAGAATGTCCTCATTTCAAGTCTAACTCTGCTGAGCCTAGAAATAATGATAACCCAGATGGAGCCATGGGAGATAGTTGAACATTTGTTAACTTGAAGATTCACTACAGAGCAAAAACTGCTCTGAGAGAGAGAAAAGGAGTCAAGGAGATGGACACACACACACACACACACACACACACACACACACACACACACACACACACACACACACACACACACACACACACACACACACACACACACATTTGTAACTGAGTATCTCAAGTGCTGTGATCTGTATTACAAAATGCTCAGGTCATAGTTCGGTTTGACAGGGTACTTCAAGTAAAGAAGGAAAATTCTGACGCACAAGCAATCATCAGGTAGGTGGAATGCACATAATAGGCAGAGTACTTGGAACTTAAGAGTAGCAAGCTTTAGGGCCAGGATATGGATCAGGTAGTAGTATAAGGCTTGAATTCAAGCTGCAAAGGAAAGGCCAAGGCCAAGGAAGGATTGTTTAAGTTGCTGACTTGCAAGAATCATGAATGAAAACTTTAAAATATAAACATGTAGAGGTAGTCACAGGCCAGATCATAGGTTTGTATAACCCTAGATTGAAATAATAAATCAAGACTTTTAATCAGAAAGATAATCATTAGATTTGTACTTCAGAAAGAGAATTACAGCAGTTATGTAAAAAAATGGCTCAAAGAATGAAATTAGAAGCAGTAAGGCCTCTATAGTATAGAGATGACTGTATTATTTCATGCTGACAGGAAAAACCAGGCAGAGAAGAGGAAAGAATTGAAAGACCTGAGCTACACTACGTGGTAATCAAGAACAGGAACTGAGATTGGTTGAAGGAGGATACAACATTCTTGAGTTGCACCACATGTAATCTGGTAGTAGAAGTAAGGGAAGAGGTAATAGGATACCCCAAACTGTAAGTGAATAGTTACACCATCAACCAGGATGGAATCATTTGATTTTTCTATGGAGACTATGAGCTCATGTGTAGCCACACAGTGTTTCAGTATCTAAGTGATGATATATAGTGAGCAGCTGAATATGTTGGTGAAAGCCTGGTAGAAAAACAGAGCATCTACAGAAAATCAAAACCATGAGATGAGAGACACTAAAATCATAGAAGGTATGGAGACTTAGTCAAGGTAAAAAGAACAATGAGGGCCTAGAGTTAGGGGCTAATACCTGTATTACTACATTTCTATGGAGGATATTGGTAGGACCATAGTTCAAGACCAGACAGGACAACAATTCAAGACACTCCATTTCACCCAACAGCTGGGTGTGATGGTGTGTGCCCATCATCCCTGCTAGGGGCAGGAAGCATGCAACAGGAAATCTCATGTGCCTGCTTAGCAAGTATGAAGACCCAAGTTCAAGTCTCTGCATTATGAAGAGAGATGGGGAAAGGCAGACGAAGAGGAGAAGTCTGAGAAGCAAAAACCGTTATGAAACACACAAAACAGAAAAGAAGCAACGAGAGGTTTAGAAGGAAATTCAGGATTTTGATCTATTAAAAAACTGGTGGAGGAAATTTCAAGGAATGGTGGCATAGCTCAAGTGATTAGAGAGCTTTTGCTTAGCATGTGGGGGGCCCTGGGTTCAATTCTGTATAATAAGAAAAATAAAAATAAGTATTAAATATTAGAGAAGTATTTAAAACTTACTTGAAGGAAACATTAGTAGTGAATAACAGGAAAGGGTCAAAGCCAAAGCAATGAATATCTACTGGAAAGAGAGCTAAATTTCCTTCTAATTCTTCTAACTGGCATGGATATGAAGACAATAAGATAAAAACAGTAGACCAATATTTTAGTAGAACTAAAATATTTTAAAAATCAGTTCAAAGTGGGAAAAGTCTCCAGAAGACTAAAGAATCGGAATGGAAGACGGGCAACAGTGGCTGGTGCCTATAATTCTAGCTACTCAGAAGACTGAGATCTGAGGATCATGGTTCCAAGCCAGCCCAGGTAGAAAGGTCCAAGACTATTATCTCCAATTAACCACTCACAAAATGGAAGTGGTGCTGCAGCTTAATGTGGCAAAGTACTAGCCTTGAGCAAAAGAGCTCAGAGACAGCACCAAGGCCCTGAGTTCAATCCCCACAATTAACCAAAACAAATCAAAACAAAACAAAATGGAGAATATAAAGGTGGAAAACATAGTTGGAAAAGGAAGCAGGTGACACATGAGAGGGGAAAGCAAGAGACAAGAATGCAAAAACGAGGAAGACAAGTTTAAGGCTGAGAATGCAAGTTACACTCATGCTCCTGACAAGTGTATATTTATTTCAAAAAGTAGAGAAAGACTGCTGACAGTGAGGGGAGATAAAATTGAGTTGAGAGCTTGACTGAAGACAGCTGTGAAAGCCCAAATAGCTGTGGTGGTAAAATAATAGTATTCTATCATAGTATTTTGAAATGGCTGTACTACAAAGGAAGAGCTGGAGAGAGACAAGTCTGTGGTAATAAAGCTAGAAGACTGGCTTTTATCTAGAAGGATCCTACATTAACTTTAATCTGATTGGTGGAGTATGTGAAGTAGAGTGAAGGCAATAACCAGAAATAATTAGGTAGGGAATCTTTTACTACATAAACAACAACCCTCTACTTCTGCATAGTGAAAACTGCTTTTGACTGAAGAGTCAAAAAGGAACCATAGAACTTTTAGTTTTCCTGATCTGAAATACTTACAGGCTCTGGAACGGTCACTGACAATCCAATTTACCAATCCATTATATCAGGATGGCTTATTTAAAGCACATTGAGAACTAAGCACATCTAACCTATCACTAAGTAGTGATCAATTCTAATAACAGTCCAATCAACCTAGACTACTTTTCAAAAATGACCTCTGTTTAGATTCTTAGCTTCTACCAAGCTCACCCTCACTGACCACTGACTGGGACAAGGAGGAAAAGAATAAGAAGACAGTAATTCATGAACTCTCCAAAGGTGGGGACTGCCTAGGATGTATTTTAATAAGCTGCCCAGATAGGTGACTCTAGGCTACATTTAAGGTTAGAAATAATTTTAATCAGCATTACCATTAAGTAGGCTGGCTCTCAGAAAACATACAAATGGAAATGAAAAAAACAGGTATATGGCAAGTTGAGAGTAAAAAAAAGAACTGGATAAATTATCACCATATATGAGGCTAAGTGAAGCTCTGATTTACAAAATACTGAAAAGAAATCATTTCAGAGAAAAAAAAATTGCAGGATCAGGATTGACCCCTAGATTGTAAAGCCAAAGAAAGGACTTTGGCCTTTTTTTCAGTTTGTACTTATACCAAAGATAAAAGAAAGAAGATTCCCAGTTC
The DNA here is from genome assembly GCF_024711535.1 of Dipodomys merriami. Taxonomy (NCBI): domain Eukaryota; kingdom Metazoa; phylum Chordata; class Mammalia; order Rodentia; family Heteromyidae; genus Dipodomys; species Dipodomys merriami. Next base: position 59,250,344 of record NW_027206068.1, on the reverse strand, counting down.
CTGTGTCTCATTTTTATCTCTAATGTCCATTTCTCAAGATTAACAATCAACAGTGTATTTGTGGAATAGCTTTCTTTGAATAAAAGCTATATAATAAGACGGGGACACAAATATCTTTTTTCTTTCTTGCTATTGTTTCTAATGTATTTATAATGTACCATGTGATTTTTTTTGTTGCTTTGTATGTTCCTCCCCCATGGTATAACCCCTATTTTCACTGTATTTGATGTCGGTGCACTGCATCTGGTATATATACTTTTCTAATTTGAGGAAGGGAAGGAAAAAACCAAAATGCTTAAATAAGGATACAGGTTGACCCATTGTAACAATGAGATGTACAAAACACTATGTTGAAAATGAACTTTACAACTTGGGTGGGGGTGTGGGGTGGGGGGGTAATTGTGGAGGTGGGAGGGAAGAGATGGTAGGGGGAAAGAAAGGAGGAGGCAACAATGCTCAACAGGAAATGTAGTCATTACGCTTATGTAACTGTAAGCCCTCTGTACAACATTTTTTTTTTTTGGGTCGGTCGTGGGGCTTGAACTCTGGGCCTGGGTGCTGTCCCTCAGCTCTTCAGCTCAAGGCGAGTGCTCTACCACTTGAGCTACAGCGCCACTTCCGGTTTTCTGGTGGTTTATTGGAGATAGGAGTCTCACGGTCTCTCCTGCCCGGGCTGGCTTTGAACCGCGATCCTCAGATCTCAGCCTCCTGAGTAGCTAGGATTACAGGCGTGAGCCACCAGCGCCCGGCTGTACAACATTTTTACAATTAAAAAACATACAAAAAAAGTTATATAATGCAGCAATGCTTTGAGGACCATGTTTGTTTGTTTGTTTGTTTGTTTGGGGTTTGTTTTGGCCAGTTTTGGGGGCTAAACTCTGGGCCTGGGCACTGTCCCTCAGCTTTTCCGCTCAAGGCCAGCACTCTACCACTTGAGAAATAACACCACTTCAGGCTTTTTCTGCTTATGTAGTGCTGAGGAATAGAACCCAGGGAATCATGCATACAAGGCAAGCACTTACCACTGAGCTACCTTCCCAGCCCCAGTATTTTTAAAATTAGCTAACATTAGTTATAAGGAGATAGTGAGTCATTATTACATTTCTACATATATATCCCAATCAATCTCAACTTCTCTATCATATTCCTTGTCTCCCTATTCTCCAAACCTATTTCCAATCTTGATCTTCCTTAACTAACTACATGGAGAAATGACCTCAAATTTTTGACTGAAAGGAGGCAAAAAGTCTCATGACCACAAACATGAAGACTAGTGAGAAATAGCTAGTTTATGTTAGGACATCCTTAGAGGGACATCTGACTATAGTCACCAGTGGCATTTCATTTTCTCATTGGCATTCTTACCTGATAGTAAATCTGAGTTCAATCTCATTTTTTCCAGGTGAATATTGTGGTAAAGATACAGAACTGTCCACCATCTGTTACTAAGAATTAGCATAGAGACAGATTATCTAATCTCTCACATTTAACAAATACAAGTGGTGCTTCTAACACCAACCAGGTCATTTACATCTTCATTCACGTATGACTGTGCCATAAAAATTAGTATTTTGACCCTAATAGTGATGGCTGTGGTCTGGAATTTCCCATCATCCAACAAGAAGCTTTTCTAATGCATTTTATCTAGCAGTAAGAACAAAGGTGTTATTCTACCTGCATCTGAAAATGAATAATCTGAAAATAAAGAAAAACTGTCTCTAGTAGACCAGAAAAACACAGTGTGCAAGGTGTAAGACAAAGGAAAAGGTAAGTAAGTCAGTAATGAAATTCTGAGAATGACAAAAGGGAGAAAGATAATAAGAAAGGAATTGGACAATTAAATATATAGTAAAGTAATACAATTTAAACAGGGAAGACTTCACCGCTTTGTAGATTCAAGATTGTTCTGGATAGGATCTAGATTGCATTAACAAAAATGATAAACACACCCAGAAAAATAAGGACATGCTTCTGGGACCAAACAGCCAGAAGAACAAGGTCAATGTTGAGAGGCAGATGGTGTCTGGTAACCCCAAATACAGAGAATAGTCAATGGTTCTATCCCTAATAGCTAGAATATCTTTGTTAGAAAAGACTCTCAAATACAGTGCCCAAACCAGCCGTTTCCTTATAAATTGAGCTTTTGTTATTAGTCCGGACAAAAGAACACAAGAAATACAGGTGCATATAAAACAATGCCTGATTTCCTGAAAATTTTGTGGGGTAAAGGTTCTTGTTCATCCTGAATAAACGTTTTTGCATAAGTGAAAACACAAAATATCCATTCATAATTATTTATTAATCTACAAGTATGTTTTCTTTAAACAATTATATCTCAAGGAAATTTTACTGAAGTTATACTCTGCATTTATTCATCATTAGATGATGAGTATCACTGAGACAGGTTCTCTCCTCTCTTCATCTGAACACATTACTTTTCCTACAGGTACACATTCATGCCACAACCGTAAATTCTTACAATGGGGCAGGCAAACTAAAAGTCTGATTTTGCTATCAGAGCTTTATAGGAAAACAGCCACACTCAATTGTGGCATACTGTTATGCAGAGTTGAATAGGGGCATCTGACACCATATGGCTCTCAAAGCTGAAAATATCATCTAGCATTTATGAAAAAAGTCTGCCAAGCCCTACTTTAGAGCAATACTATTTAAAATGATCTTTCTTTAAAAGGTCACTTCCCATAATAAAACACCAATTAGGGGTCATACAGGAATAACTGCCATACTTTTTTTTTTTTTTCTTTTTGGCTGGTCCTGGACTTGAACTGTAGGCCTGGGTACTGTTCCTGAGCTCCTTTTGCTCAAGCCTAGCACTCTACCAATTGAGCCACAGCATCACTCCTAGCTTTTTCTGTGATTAATTGTAGATAAGAGTCTCATAGAAACTTTCCTGCTTCGGCTGACTTTGAACCACGATCCTCAGATTTCAGCCTCCCAAGTAGCTGGGATTGCAGGTGTGAGCCACCAGCAACTGGCATAGCTGCCACATTGTGTTAAAAAAAAAAAATTGGGGGAGGGGAAGGAAAATAACAACATGCTGAAATAAGAATATAGGTTTACCCATTAACATTGAGATGTACAAGACACTATGTTGAAAAGGAACTTTATAACTTGGGGGGGTGGGAGGGAGAGGGAAGGGATGGTAGGAGAAAAACAAAGGAGGAGGTACCAATAGGAAATGTACTCATTACCTTATTCATGTAATTGTAACACCTCTGTACACTATATTTACAATAAATTTTTTTTTAAAGTAGCTTATGGTTAAGGGTTCTGCAAAAGACCTGGATGTCCCAAGCTAGCTCATGAGACCAAAGCAGCTGAGAAAGTGTGTGTTCTGAGATATGACAGCCTCTATGAGGACTGCCAGGATAAGGTGACTTCCTCTCTCTGGACAGTGCTTTTTTGATGGACAAAAGAAGGAAGCTGGCATTTATTCAGCATATTAACACTGGCTACAGACTGCACAGTAAATAAGCTGGCACCTCTCTTCCAAAGAACACTCACGATTCTTCCATTAGGATGAAGGAGTGCAACCAACACTGTCATCTCTGCTTTTAGCAGCAGCAGGAGGGCTAGAAAGAAGCTGTGGGCAACACTGGACTTGCTGAGCAATGTTACCTCCTGAAGCTCTGAGAGGGGAAAATGAATGACTGTATTTAGATCCCGCCTGGCATATAGCAAGCCTTATATGTGCAGAGGGTCACAATTTTGCAGTTCATTTTCATTATTATTAACACTGGATTGCTTGTGTCACTCCTACTGGATTGAGGTACCCTGTTGGCAAAACGAGGGAGGTACAGTAGATATACTTAAAGACATCCTCCCACAGTAAAATATTGTGACTTTATTTAGATGAAAAAAGTTCAATGGATAGACATTACAGTAGCCATTCCCAAAGCAAGCACCTTTAGGAAGGAGAAGAAAAAGAAGAGGTAAGCTCTGACTTGGTAAGTCTGGCGAGCTGTCTCGCAGACAAAGCTGTCAGTGTAGATTCTTATTTCGAACCCAGCTGGGCTGGGAAGAGGTCACCCTGAGCTGATAGAGATATCATGGTCACCTCTTTAGCTTCCAAGTGTGGCCAGGGAGTGCATCCGTCCATCCGCAGCACTCTCAATCACACACGCCACTGCAAAGACAAGATTCATGGCTCCGGCAACAGGCCAGTTTTATCCAATATGCGTGAAATCAAAGTTTTCATCATTTCCAGTGGTCAAAGGCCAGTGAGTGTTAAATCCCAGAGTACTAGGATTAATGAAGGAGTCATTAAAAACCCAGCATTAAATCACTTCTGTAGCCAATGCTGAGAGTGATGTCTGTAATATATTACAAGGCTGATTAAAAAGAAACAAGTTCCAATTTAAAAATGAATTACCTGATTTTTTAAAAAACCTGTTTGGATGGCTATCACAGCAATTTTATTATTTCAAGGGAGCCAGAGAATGGGTCACATACAAGTTATGTGAGGAATGGGGAATTATCACCCTAAATTCACATGGCACAGAATTTTAGAGCAAATACCTTCACAGAGACATGAGGGAGAAGGGAGTTCTGGCCAAGTGGCCAAATTGTATTCATTCTTTTTTTTTGTAATGTAGGGGACGTAAGGTGAGGCTGTTAATACCTTGTACCTAGGAAACAAGTTTAGTTTAGATATATTTAATTATAATTACACCCTGCTTATAGTTTCCTAATGCCTGCAGTTTAATGGATTCCAGAGAGTAGAAGCCATTCTTCAGTTCAGATTTCTGAAGCCACCATAAATAAAGAACTATGACTCCCAGAAAGACTGTTCAACAAGTAAAACTGAAAGTTAACTGTAACAAGGGCTGGAGAAAAGGGTAGCAACATGAGCAACTCTTATTAGCACCTTCCACTCTACAATGAACACTGTCACTTGTGTGACAAACAAAACCATGGCACAGTGGGCACAGCTGGGTTCTGCCTCGCACTCCAACGGCTCCCTCAGAGTCTCCAGATGTAAAAATCACAGCCTCCAGAGCCATGTACCTACTGTTTTAGCCACCTAAACTAATGACATCTCTCCCTCAAAACACAAACTTCAGCAGTGTACTGTTGAAGAAAATAGTTCTAATTCAGACAAGCCAAACTAAATGGGCATACTCGGCCTTCTCTTATCTGTAGGTTCCACACCCACAGATCCAAATAACAACAGGTAAGAAACAGAAAACAAAATCCTGCTTGTATTGAACATATACCCATGTTTTATACTCCCATTAATTGCTCAACAATATGGTATAACAACTCTTTATTATTATGTATTAGGTTGCACAAGGAATCTAGACATGATTTCAAGTGCCTACTTATATGCAAATACTAGGCCATTCCACATAAAGGACTTGAGCATCTGTGGATTCTGGTACCAATTCTTGTGAATATTGAGAGCCAGCCCTACTTGTTCTTGATAGTGTGCTCTCTGCCAACCCACTAGAAGAATAAGATTTGGCTATCTCCTACATAAGATGCCTTGAAGAGCTCTCAAAGTCCAGGTGACCCAATTCTTCAATCTCACTGTAACAACTATAAATGGTACTCAAAATATTTAACATTATAGCATGGGTTTGTTTGTTCTATGTGTCTATGCTGGCTGAATAAAAGCCAAATTTGCAAATAGAAAGGTATGACAGAGAGCAACCAGTGTTACAAATGGGGTTATAGCTAGAAGGGCATCAACATAAAACCACAAATCTACTCCAGGATATTAATTTAGATTGAAGGCTTCCAAATAATTATGCTTTACTCATCAAAACACACGTTAATTTCAGAAACATCAATCTTAAAATAAAACACAATAAATACTTGGCTTCATGGGTATTTATCTACTGGCTTAAGTTTTTAGTAAATCCCACAACTGGTGTTTATAAAGGCCAATACATGGATAAATTATACTTGAATTTGAAAAAATTACTTAGAAATACAATTTTGGTTAATTAGCAACAGTGACAAGAAAAAAAGTTCATACTTTATACTGCCTATGAGTTTCTGTAGAGCAGGAAGGTACATTAGAAATATCCCAGCTTCCTGAGGCCAGTAGGACTCGAATCCATAATTGGCAAAAGGGGTCACCAACACTCAGTCAATAGGGCTAGGAATTATTTACTAGCCATGTGTCTGTCTATACAAAGACAGTAAAGACTAGTGGCGAAGTCAAATAGCTCAGGGTATTTAGAGGCAAGATCCATGGCGGAGGAGGGCACCTCTTGCAGGTAGACAGAGGTAGTTTCACGATTGGCAAAGAAACAAGTTGTAAAAGCACAACTAACAGTTAGTGATTACAATTCCAGTCATTCCAATAACCAAGGCCATAAGTCACAGGCAAAGTCCTCATCCCAAATCTTCCCATCAAAGAAGCAAGTCAGTGAAATAGCAATTACAGTCTCTATCCTCAAAGCAAAAGCCATATTCTAAATTTCTTACTTCTCAAACCCCAAAAGTTTAACTGTTACCTACCGAATCTGAGTAACCTGGTATTTAACTCAACAATTTATTTCAAGTCTCTGTCTTTGGAATTTTTCCTTTTAATGACTATCCTGAAGTTTCTATAAGGAGATTTTGCCTTTCAAGTTTGGCCTTATTCTTAATCACTTTACAAATCGCAGTAAATGCCAGGCCTCAGTTTGCTCATTCCTAGGGTCTGTACTTATGTTTCCCAGGATACCTGGGACTTGTGTGTCCCAATTAAATTTCATTCTTTCCTTGGTCTAATTAATACTCTATTTGTTTAATTTAACCTGGTTCTAATACATTCATTTCTAAACAGACAAAAGCCTAGAAACTTGATCATCAGTTATAAAGAGATACAGACTCACTACATCACTATTGCGTTGCGCTACTACTCTGGATAGGTCATGTTGGTAGCTGGTGGCTAAATGGCAACCTAGTTTTTGAGGTAACTTATATAGGTTACTATACATGAACTGAAACAGTAAAAGTCTAAATACATTCGTGAAGTCAGAAGTATTAAATAGCCTAGTATATGCAGATTCCTAGGCAAGCCAACTCCCATGATGACCATTGGGTGGGGAGGGTGAGAGGGTGGGAGGAGGAAGTGCAGGAAAAATTCATGGCTACATATTAAAGCCAATGGAAAGGGACTTCACTGCTACTGCTTCTTTAATACCCAGTCCTACCAGCAGCAACACATGGCCCACCTGTCAAAAACCAGAGATTTAAAGAAATTTTGGATTATTGGAAGAGGTACACAAGGCTACTTTGCAAAATGGCCAAATAAGGAACCTGGAAAAAGAGGGTAAATAAACACCTTGCTGAGGTTATACCGTGTAATGGGAGCAGAATAAGAAATAACTATCAGTCCTCCATTGCTCTACTATCTTGTACTCTACTAGAGTTGGTACAGAAACCATTACTAAAATTATAAAAGGCTGTACTTAGATACTCAGTGATCCAATAAAATATACATTAGGAAATATTTTTTAAAATCACCCTATTATGTATGGCGATACTATAGGCCCAATCTAAGGGCAAAAATGTTGGTTTTGAATGGTCCTGTTTTTGCTAGACTTCCCTTCCTGTCTCAATAGTTATTGCTATTGCCTTCACATTGGAATCACTATGGAAGACAAAGGCAGGGTCCACTCCAGACCAATAACGCAAGAACCTGTAAAAGTGAAATCAGTATTACAAAAACACTACATATTCACATTTGTATTTTAAACTTGGAGCATGCATTGTTGTTTTTTGTAAGTGACCCTGATGATTTATCAGGTTTTCTGACCCCATTCTATCAACAGAAATAGAATATTTCAAGAAATATATTCAACTTCTCAAGAATGAATGACCATGCCAGGCACCAGTAGCTCATGTTTATAATCCTAGTTACTTAGAAGGCAAAATAGAGGTTTGAGGCTAACCCAAGCAGTAAAGTTTCTAAGACTTTTATTTCCAATTGACCACCAAAAACTCAGACGTGGAGCTGTGTCTCAAATGGTAGAGCATTAGCCTTGAACAAAAAAGTTCATTTCAGGGACAGTACCCAGGCCTTGAGTTCAAGCCCCAGGATATCCCACACACACATATCCAACACATACACAATGAATAAGCAAAACCTAAGGCCCACAGAATCACAAAGATGTCAAAGTGTCTTACCTATGTACCACAACCTGAAAATCAGAAGTAGGGAGTAGACTAAACTTTCTTATTGTTTCACAAACAGCAAACTCATCTCTAATGGTTCTATTTAAGGTGCAGAAAGTCAAGTAATCAATGGTAATAGCAACCAGGCAGAGGACTCCTCATCTTCACCTATTCACATTTCCCCGGCATTTCCTCAGCCGCTGTGATGACAAGAGCCCCTCTAAAATGTAGACACCTCTTGGGTTGGGAGAAGGTGGCTCTCCCCCTCTCTGAAGAAGTGAGACAAATAACTCGTGGCCGTTATGACAAAACCAGGCCTACGTACCCAGTTTATTATTAGCTTGACATTAACCACCACTTAAAAACAAAACAAAACCACCCGCCCACACAAACACATACCCCAAGACAGAAAATTACATAATGGCATCTGGAATGATCTGCTCTGACAGTGAAAGCAGAACCAGCCAAACCAAAGAAGTCTAGTAACATCCAAGCTGGGGATGGGGAAGCCCCAGAAAGTCACTTTCACATCACCCCAATACTTAATACAAATGTTGACTAAAAATAACCAATGCTTGCTGGGCGCTGGTGGCTCACACCTGTAATCTTAGCTACTCAGGTAACTGTGATGTGAGGATCATGGTTCAAAGCCAGCCTGGACAGGAAAATCCTTGAGATTCTTACCACCAATTAACCATCAGAAAACCGGAAATGGTGCTGTGGCTCAAGTGGTAGAGTGCTCGCCTTGAGCTTAAGAGCTCAGGGTCAGCACCCACGCCCAGAGTTCAAGCCCCCTGACTGACCAAACCAAACCAAACCAAACCAAACCAAAAAAAAAAAACAAAACAAAAAAAAAAACAAGTCCACAATGCTTGGTTCTGAGGGGGAAAAAATCCAAAATAATAGTAAAGGCTTGAGAAGGTTGTCATTCTGCTCAGAGAAATGCCATGGGGTTATTGTTACACTTAACAGTGTTCCCTACTGAGTCCATTCATTCTAAATAAACTAGAAGAAAATTGTTCTGGCATAGGTTGTTTCTTAGAGTGGAAACTCACAATAAGTGAGGGGGTAAGGGGTGAGGAAGGGGAAGAATCTACTATGTCCCCAATAACAGGGGAATGTTTTATTTCCCCGAGTGTACCAGCACCTGGACCAAGCCCAAGGCCTAGAATGTGGTAAATGCTTTACACTTGTACTGCTAACAAAGTACAGAAATTCTCCAGGTAAGATACAGGATCCTAACTACAAAACCAAATATGTGAAAAGAGGCTTATGATTGCTTTTTACTAAGAACTGCTGCACAGGATATCTTACAAAAGTACATGCATAGTTCTAGTGTAAGTAGTATATGGGCACATCAAAAGGTTAAGAGTTTTGAAATTTTCTATTCTCTCCTACACTGGTGGTACTGGGGACTAGAGATGGGGTTTCAATTCTTTGCTTTGAAATACAATAAACCACCACAGAGACTCTGTGGTCAACCTTCACTCTGTGTTCTGATGTTTCTATGGCTGCAGACTGTGCCAAGTGACACATGAAGGAACACAAACATTTCAGGGGGAGGTTTCTGGAAAAGTGGTGTCAAAAGAAATGCATTGCACAATTGCTTCATAGTTTTTTGTTGTTTTTTTTTTTAAAGAAAAGCAATTCTAAAGTCAATGCCAAGATGATCCTTTCTTTGGAAAGGGAAGGGATGGGATGAGAATTATAAAATAGCTCCCCTTGCTGCTGACCTGATATGAGATGGCTTACAAATCACAATTTTAGCACAATAGTAGCACACATTAGAGCAAGAATCTGCTGAATCTCAATTTATATGTAAGCAGATATAACAGAAAGCCAAAAGGCTCCATGCAAAACCCACATTGAAATCTTGTAGAAGGCAATCCCTAGTTCCTTTAAAAAGCCCATGCTCTCAAATATTTACACATTTTTCCATATATACTTACCTCTCAATATCCAGTCAAGCTAAATCCATCCAAGTTCAATTTATTTCTTTACTTTAAAAGCATATTCACTGATCATGGGGATTGTCATTCTAAATGCCGCCCATTCCCTAAGGCACAAAGTTGGTAGCCCTCTATGTTCACAACATCAGACACCCAGGTAGTGAGTAGATAAGAAACTAAAGCACAAGGAACTGGCTAGCACACCCTTTGTATTGAACAGTAGCCAATAAGCTATTTTAGTAAGAAGTCAACAGTGTATATGTACTAAACAGTAAACGTAGTAAGGCTTTTTGAAGATTTAAAACATGATCCACACCTATCATTTAAACCTTTTTATGCAAGGGCTTATTGGTCATTATTGTATAAGGCAAACACAGATTACTTGATAGTAACTACTTAATACAGTTTGAAGGGGAAAAGGTAAACCATTATACCAACTGAAAGTAAGAAAAAACTGACTGCCAATAAGACAAAATGGAGCAATACAGGAAAATTCCAACCATAATTCAATGGGACATTTCGTTTGGGCTTTTAAACTATGTGTACTATACTAGGTTAACATTTAGACCAGTCTATTAGGGAGTGGTATTATCTGAGGTAGAGCTTGATCAGGGGAAGTGTGATAAATAAGAAGAGAGTGGAATATAAAAACACAAGCAAAATCCCTATAAATGAAAACTGAGGAAAAAGAAATGGCCAGAAATGTATGAGAAAAGTGGGATCCAAGACAAAGTAGAATGGACAGAAGAGACAATATGATCTGAAATAAGCTCAATAGTGCCTGGCTGGGTGGCAGGCTCAGGGCTCACTAAGTACTTAAATGATTGTTATGCTAACCATGATCACATTTAATCTTATACCAGTATGTCAATGTATACTATTAATATCTCTTAATTTACAGAAAATAAGCTCTAGCCCAAGATTATACAGCTAATAGCCAGCTTTATTTACCCCAGGTTTGTTTACTTCCAAAGCTGACTTAAAAAATATCCAGAGAATTTTCATACCCAACAATAATTTACCTTAGCCGTGATCTCAACATCTACACTTAAGTGGTGCAAGTCCTTCTGCTCCTTTTTTTTTGAGGAAAATATGCTACTAGAGTCGGGCTTACTGCTTGCTGCAGACTCTGAGCCTGCTTGCCTCCCTCCCTTCCCACTCCTCTCCATCCTTTCCTTAATTACATTTTAGTTGTCCCCTCTCCGTAAATAGTGTCTTGTTTTTATGCCTGGGCCAGCCTGGGGCACAATCCTCCCATTTTTGCTTCCTGGGTAGCTGGGATAACAGATATGCACCAATGTGCCTATCTTTTTTGTTTCCTTACAGGTTGAGATAGAATCTATCCAACTTTTTGCCTACGTTGGTCTTGAACTTCAACCCTTCTTACCTTGCCTCTGGAGTAGCTGGGGTTATAGTGGTGAGTAAGCACTTCCTACTAATACTTTTTGTTTATTTGTTGAGGCAGTGTTTTGCCAGATAGCCCAGGGAGGCCTCAAACTCCTTAGTCTTCTGATTATAGATGTGTGCCACTACCAGCAGCCTAAATTAAATTCTTAAAAAGAGGATGCCCTCAAAATAATAGCTATTATATTACTATGGTTAAAAAATGGGAATTTTCTCCTACTTTTTAACCTTTTTTGAAAATGTTTTTATTCTTTAAGAGATCACTCAGAATGAACTGGAGCAAATCTCTTTTAAGCAGCAGCACAACTGGGAGACAGAAAAATCTATAAAAATGCCATTCCTATTTCCCTTAACACTTTTTTTTTTTTTTTACTGTGCTGACCACAGGAATAGTAAAGAGAAAGGAGTAGGGAAATGGTACAAAGAAAACTCACAAGTTTTGCTCATTGGTAATCATGTCAAATGTCCCTTTTCTCCTTATCACATCAATTGGATTATCCCCAAGAAATAAAGAAAGAATGCTTGCAAGAGGTCAGAATGGTGGACTGTCCACATGCCATCGGTTACAAGATCTTAAATGAAAC